>NC_136967.1:13610000-13960000 GCF_032717465.1 Coenobita brevimanus | reverse complement strand
GTGCCGTGAGATTTTGTGAGATTCGTTTTGCATAAATGTTTTTTTTTTCTTTAATATTCAGTCGATTTTGATTGGAAGTGCTTAGTAGGTGTACGAGTGAATATATAATACTATAATCATGCAATTGTGAGTTAACTTAAGCTTAGAAAATGAAAGAAAGGATAAAAAGTTTTAAGCCCCCCTGATTCTCATAACAGTTGTAGCGACACGCCTTTGAGAAGTGTGGTACTTTTATGTGGTGAACAGCTGCAGACAACAATATCGGTCCAGTGCCAAGTATAACAATTATGAACATCATACAAAGTATTCAGTAAAGTTTGTTAGGCTCCCAAAACAGAATGACTGGGTTTTGAAAATCGGTGAACGTCTCGTAATTCCTCAGAGTAAAGTACATCGGTATTTAAATATGCATCTGTGCTCCGCGCTTTCATTCTTTTACCGATTGCTCGGATCTTCCATAAACCAGACTTCCGGTGCGAAATTATGTCTTCCTGGTCAGCCGGATTGTGCATCAGAACATCATAGTGCAGCTGTGGACACGTCTGGCTCTTATTATGTTTCCCCATACTCACTGACACTCTTCACACCTGGGTTTGGTGTAGGAGTATGTGTCTTCTGAGATTCTGCCTATAAAATCATATGTCCAACTTGACCAGCGGAAATAAATAGGCTTTTATAGCCGATGATGGATATTAAATTGTGAAACTCGTATTTCAAAGGCCTCAGTCTTTTTCTACACTTAGTATATTTTCATCCAGTTGGAAGTTACTTGTGAAAGCAACAGCAACAAACACTTGTAAAAGAACACCTGTCAGAATCTTTTTTTTCTTTTTCTTTTCTAAGAGCACATGGCTATAAAAATCTTTCATAGGATCGGTAATGTTATCGCTACACTCATTACAGTAGAACTGGAACTATATAATTCAGTATCCTTTTTACCTTCTTGTCTGTCAAGCAAATAAATAGACTCTATCTTACACACACACACACACACACACACACACACATATATATATATATATATATATATATATATATATATATATATATATATATATATATATATATATATATATATATGAATATAGATAGATAGATCGATATTCATCATCTAATCCTGTGTTACCCCATGAAGAGCGTAAGAGCCCAGGGCTAGGGAAGTTGGTCCTGACATTCAAGATGAGAGTGACCAGCCTCACATATCCCTGAGTGGCATTATTTGAGTAATAAACTCCAGCCATCCCTTGGATATAAAGCTACACAGACTCAGTCCGGTTGGAGCACCTTATTTACCCAGTAAACCACTAGGCGTCCCAGTTTGGTTATATGGTTACCACCCAGGGTAGTAAAAGGTTTCCTGGTGTACAGGAAACCATAGGCCTTGTCACTCAGTGTAGAGTCACCCATAGACAGAAGGAAGAGGAAAGAAAGGAAAGAAAGACGGAAGAGGAGGAAAGGAAAAAAGGAACCAAGAGAGGAATGGGCAGTCACCCGAGACAAGCACTACACATAGTGAATGGCCCCACTTACCACCATATATATATATATATATATATATATATATATATATATATATATATATATATATATATATATATATATATATATATATATATATATATATATATATATATATATATATATATATATATATATATTTAACCCATTGGAGCCCAGTTTCCGGAATACTGGACAGAACTGGGATTTTTCAAGTCTTTATAAAGTAGGGAACCCCCGGGTAGGGACCTATGAGCTTCGCGACTATGAGCCAATAGGCAGAGGACGGTACGCTTAGTACTCACCCTGCGCCATGCCTCGCCCAGCACCCTTGGGATCCAATGGTATATATATGTTCGAAATTTACATTGTTTTGTCAGCATGCATAATACCTTTAACTCTGAATATTCCAAAATAATAACTTAAGGCAAGCCAATGAAAGCAGATTTATCAGACTATTATACACCCTTGGGAAAACTTTTCTTAGCCTTACGATTAATCTTCATTACGGTCAGCAACGAATTATCTTTATGTGCAACCTTGTACTGTAATATATATTAACGTTGCTATTATGAGTCAAAAGTAAATTACCAACTACTTCATTTTCAGGTAACCAGATGGTTTTTAGCTTAGATTTTAAGTCATCTACAAGATGCTTCAAGAATTAGGGCCGGATTACAAGGTACTGGCAAAATGGGCAACTGCCTGTCAGGCCATCCAGACTTCCACAGCGGAATAAATATACGCTTTGGGCGTCCAAATAAGGGCCATAAAACCATATTCGAACTGTCGATAAAAGCCTATATATATTTTTTTTTCATTGTTAATGAGACCAATTAGTGGTTTCTTGGCCACAGATAATGCTGTGTGTTGCTTTAGTATTCCAATGCAAGCATTATCAGGCGAGTGTTGCGGGCTTTACTCGTGTGTTTTAGGTGATGCTTAAGTCACTATCTACTGAGAAGAACATCAATTTAACTTCGATCCCCTCTCTACATTTAAAAATGAGTTGGAAGCGAAGTTGGTTCCCACACTACCATTCTAAGCACCTTCCAAGTAATTAGTTGCTTTGTCGTGCACGCTGCTCAATGGAACACTAAATTGAGCAAATGGTGCTGTGCATGATTTGTGACTAACTACACCCGCCAAAAGACACATTTTTATTAATTTTAATTAATGCCAGACCATTTTATTAAGCAGAAGTTGTCATACGAGCCCGAATGTAACTATTAACTCTCTCATGGTTGGTACAGTTCTAGTATTCTGTTACAGCTAAAACCAGATGATTTTATTCTGATAAAAAAAGAGTCGTAGGAGAGAGTACTACTTGGTCCTCCTTATACCGTCTAGTAACTGTGTCGGTCTCGGAGCTCTAAGATTAGTATTGTGATCCCCTTCTCCCAGCCTCGCCTGCAACGCCTGGAGGGTGGGTGGTGGAGCCAAACTAATTTCCCTAATTACAGAGTTTCTCCTAATGTTAATAAGTCATACGGCAGCTGCTCTCAACAGCGGGAGGATCAAAGGCGAATCCGAGTTCATTGAAGCTGATACTGTGATGGGAGTGTAAGTCGGCTCTGTAAGGAGTCCGAAAATAGCTTACTTCGTGTTTTCTTTCACATACACAGACTAGGGATCATACGGTAATTATAGCATATTGTAGCAGAGAGTATAATGAGGACTTACACTGGCTTTTCCCCTTCGCCATTTCCAGCGTTTCTGCTCTTCCAAGTATAGCACGAGTACGACAGTCATCCTCGGTCATTGTTAACCCTTCACTACGATGACACCGTTTTCGTTTCATTAATGAAGCCACCAGATGATACTGAACATTGAGAGTACCTGTGAATATGGGGGTTGTAAGTAGGCTAGCAGTCGAATTAGTCATTTTAATTCTATTCATCTCATCAGGGCTGAAATGAGTGGATTGTTTGGAAAGGAATAAGCGAGATGGGTTGGGATGGTGATAAATAGTTGGGCATGCTGGGGTTAGTATATGCTGTGAAGACAGGTACTGTTGTTATGAGTCCATATTATAATTACAAATCATAATAGATAGATAGATAAATAGATAGATAGACAGCTCTATGCGAGCCTGGGAATGGGAAATGATCTTGCAAGTTACACTGAGGAAAAGCTGACGACAGATTACGAAGTAGCCAGTCAGTTAGTTGTCAGCAATTCACGAGGTGAACAAAGCCTTGTTGACCATACACACACATACACACATACTCACACACAGGCTTTTAGAACTTTCCAATCACAGGGAACACACGTGATACGTCTCCTGTTTCACCAGAATTTAGGAAAGAGAGCTCAGAAGGAAGCTAGCCATAGAACAGACAGGTCGCAGGGAGAAGGGCTTAGCAACTTGAGAGAGAGAGAGAGAGAGAGAGAGAGAGAGAGAGAGAGAGAGAGAGAGAGAGAGAGAGAGAGAGAGAGAGAGCGAGACAGGGAGACAGGGACTCTGCTCATACTCACTCGTGAGTGAGAGACTTGTTAATATTTCCAAGACAAATAAAAATAGTCCCATACTATTCTTTACCTCTCCTGTCCCTACATGACAAATGGGAAAGAAGATTATCTACTTACAAAGCTACTCAAGTATAACAACCGCTCGTCCACAAGTCTAATATAATATATACTCCACTACAAGTAACATACAAAGTCTTTTATGACATTTGGTAGCAGCGAACGTATACGAACCTCGTCTACGAATCAACAGTGGATTCCTACAAAATATCATGATTGAAAACAAAAAAAATACCTCTCACAACCAACAACACAACCAGCTCCTGACAGTTCTCTCTAACCCCCCGTCCGTCTCCCCGATCATCACGCTGATGTACAGGTGAAGAGGTCACAGGACGCCTTGCAAGTAGTTTAACAACATATTGATACAAACAATCTTGCAACCTCTACGACGAACCAGCGAACTACAACCATCTACAATCAACTACAAGTAACAACTCTACGAGTCGTCTGTATAATCTTCTACACGCACCTACAAGTAGCGGCAGTCTTCATCCTACAACGAGTAAATCACAAGAAAAAAGGACCAAGAAAACATCGACAAAGAAAAACAAAACAAACAAACGAAGAATGAGACACGACTCATAACTCACAACCACCAGACCTCACCCTCCTCTCTCTGCTACATCCACCCAACCTCCACCGCTCACGCAGGAGTGAAGAGGTCAAGACGACGAAGCAAATACCAAGTCCATATTCACAACTCATCTTACTCACTCGTCTTCACTCAAGTTACTCATCGCTACTCATTCACTCACCACAGCTACCAGTGTGGGAAGTCGACGTCATCATGCGTGCTTGCTGAAAAGACGCCACGTCAGTCAACACACCACCTGCACCACCACTCACACCATTTCCACCAAGGTAAAAATTAGTGAGTTACATAGTTACTTCATTTATACAATACACAGTGATAGACAATAAGCTTCTGCACAAACATATAAAACGTGCTGTATAGTTACAGCTTAAATACACATACTTACTTCAGTTATCTGCATAACTCAAACACTAAATAATCACCAACAATAAATATTCTACACTGTATATATTCATTCATATATTATAACATTTATTTACTACCGACGAGTGTTACCATTTATACCTACATAAAATACGTGTTTCATACATACAGCTATACATTATTATATCTACAAAGTAATAAAGAAAATATACCATCACAGTTACTCAGTGAGCGATTAAAAGAACTGTATTAAACATTTATTAATTAAAACTACCTAGTGGAAACATATAAATTAAGTTACAAGGTAAACTAGAGAAAAAAATGGCCAACACAAATGACGTTAGCAAGAGTGAACATCTTCAACACAGTCGTGAAGACAATGATTTCCACACAGTGCTGACACACATATTACCCAATATAGGTACAAGTGAACAACAAGTCAGTGTATATAGTTAATACTGTATATAGTGTATATATATATATATATATTTTATATATAAGATAACAAAATATGGGACTATATAATATCATTTTCAATAATATCTGTGCAATATAAACGAAACTTTAAAAAAGTATCCCAAGGAAATTAGCCAGTAATTATGCAACCATGAACAACATAGAAAAAGCATACACAAGCAAAGAAAACCAAACTATAGAAAATCAATACATACAAAAAAAAAAGAAAGAAAGAAAGAAAAAGTAAGAAAGAAAAACGAGAGAAATAGAGTAAGATCACATAACAAACAAATGAAAATAACTGTAAGTGTTACTACATATGTCAAAATACCACATAAACTCCTTCTATAAGTGAAACAAAAAGCAGATTGTTGTCTCCACGAGCCAGTGGCATGTCACATCATCACTATCATCGACCGCAGCATGACCGGATTCATATGTCAGGACTGCAATTATTACAATTATGTAACGACAAACGATTGCATTATGTTACACTTGCTACAATTATGTAACTACAAACGATATGTAACAATTATGTAACGACAAACGTTTGCATTATGTTACACTTGCTACAATTATGTAACTACAAACAATATGTACCATTTATGTAACAGTTGCATTAACAAGATGTAACTTTTATGTAACTTTAACTACAATTATGTAACTACAAACGATATGTAACAATTCTGTAACGACAAACGATTGCATTATGTTACACTTTGGCAAATAACAGTTGCATTAACAAGATGTAACTTTTATGTAACTTTAACTACAGTTATAAGGCCAAGACACTTATGTAACAGTTGCATTAACAAAATGTAACTACAATTATAAGGCCAACACAATTATGCATTACCACAATATTTTGTAACAATTCATAAAATGTTACAATTATGTATTACCACAATGTTAGTACAATATTATAAGTCATACAACTATAGCACAATTCTGTATTACCAGTATCATCATACAAGTTAGGTGAAATATTAGACTTTACTAAAGTGATAACTCAATATGTAATGTATAACCTAGCAGTATTACCATTGCACAATTATATGCGTATGTCTGTTATACATACACATCTCACAAAATGTATACAACTTGTTTAAAATGTAATATTACTGAATAATCACTTTTTACTATAAATATTATATGTGTACAATATTATAATAAATATCATATACTAATAGATTAGCATGTGTCAATGATAATTGCTGTCGGAGGACCTTCAGCTGCGTGGACCGAGCATATGTTATGAGTCCATATTATAATTACAAATCATAATAGATAGATAGATAAATAGATAGATAGACAGCTCTATGCGAGCCTGGGAATGGGAAATGATCTTGCAAGTTACACTGAGGAAAAGCTGACGACAGATTACGAAGTAGCCAGTCAGTTAGTTGTCAGTAATTCACGAGGTGAACAAAGCCTTGTTAACCATACACACACATACACACATACTCACACACAGGCTTCTAGAACTTTCCAATCACAGGGAACACACGTGATACGTCTCCTGTTTCACCAGAATTTAGGAAAGAGAGCTCAGAAGGAAGCTAGCCATAGAACAGACAGGTCGCAGGGAGAAGGGCTTAGCAACTTGAGAGAGAGAGAGAGAGAGAGAGAGAGAGAGAGAGAGCGAGACAGGGAGACAGGGACTCTGCTCATACTCACTCGTGAGTGAGAGACTTGTTAATATTTCCAAGACAAATAAAAATAGTCCCATACTATTCTTTACCTCTCCTGTCACTACATGACAAATGGGAAAGAAGATTATCTACTTACAAAGCTACTCAAGTATAACATCCGCTCGTCCACAAGTCTAATATATATAACTTCTCTACATGTAACTACAAAGTCTTTTTATGACACTGTAAGTAGGCCAGAAAGGCACAATAGAGGTAGAAAAAGCAAATGATCGAGCGGAAATGAGCGTAGAGCTGGTTGGGGTAGCCTATGACAAAAGGTAATGGGCCAAAGCGGAACAAGTGAACACTGAAAGGTTCAATGCAGTGTTAATGGTTCCGCTGGCATTGGAAAAGCGAAAGTCACAAATCTGTCCCAGGTCTGATATCTACGTGTACAGGGAAGGGGAAGGAGGGAGAAGAAAACGTGTGTCGTTTATAGAGTTGAGGGGTAGAGAATGTTGGGATGGTAACGGGTGGTGAAGCAGGGCGAGAGTAATACGCCCTGTTAAGGAAGACGTTGTAGGCTGGCGATCTTTTCGTTCTGTATTCTCCAGGAACAACAGAAACAACAACAAGATTAAGACAGTATGTACCCTTCACTCCCATTTACCTGTCGCATCGAGATACAGGTAGAAAGTTATAAACCATTCTTGTTCTTTAGCTTCAAGAAGTGGCCATGGACAGACTATAAAAAATGTCTCCTTAATCGCATTTTACTCAGCATAGACAAAGTGCAAAACAAATGCTTCAACAGTGCTTGTAAAAATTGAGTTCAGACTTTCATTGCCTTCCCATGATCTCTTTTGTCTTGAGAGAAAAGCAATTAAGCAGAGCCGAAAGCTTAAAGAAAAATATTATTGAGGAGATAAAGTTTGGTCCCTGTTTAATGATTCACAAACCGACTTTCAAATAAAATCTTACCCGAGTTTATGAGCGGAGTAAGACTGCCATAATTGGATTTATATTGATGAAGGCAACTTTCCCATATCTATTCATTTCGTGTCATGGACTTTGTATGAGGAACAAAAAATACAATATACTGTATATGTATATATATATATATATATATATATATATATATATATATATATATATATATATATATATATATATATATATATATATATATTGTATTTTTTGTTCCTCATACAAATCTATCTATCTATATCTATATCTATCTATCTATCAATCTATATATATATATACTGTATATATATATATATATATATATATATATATATATATATATATATATATATATATATATGCAAATCAAGAAGAAGGAGGGCTCAGAGAGTGCAACAACTGTGCAGTTCATTTGGTCTGCGGGTGGAACATTTGACTTTGAGCAGTGACACTGACGTTCGTCTAATTTTAACTTTAAGGTTGAATTACTTCATCACTGCCTGATAATCTTCCATAACGAGTCAGTATTAACTGAATTGGAGTATTGCTTCATACTTCGGAACCCTAGCAAGTAAACGCATCATTGACTAAGATGATGCATTTAGGTAACTCCGTCTCAGGAAATGGCTACGAAGTCTGTTCTTCAAGTTCAGTAATACACACACCACCGACATACTAGCAGAGGGATGATACAATCTCGCATGTCACCCGGCATAAGGGTTCTAATACCCACCACCTCCAGTGTGGTACGCTATGGTTATCACATTCAGATCTAGGTTTATGGAATTCAAAGGCGTGCTTCAACGAAGCGTCGGTGGAGTCGGATAGCAGAGCAGTAAGCATGATATATTCATATCCACAAACTGTTCCCTACAGAAATTAGGAACGCACCTAAGAACATTCTTTAGCGTACCGCTCTGTTCACTCCGTCACCACTTCCCCGGGAGAAGGATACTCTTAAGAAAAGGAAGAGGAACTGAAGACTGGGATGTGCGAATTCATCAAATACACCTCGGATGCGAATATGATGTTCGGTCTCACGGGGCACTGGTTGAAAGGAGAAATTATGGAAAAGGAAGGAATAGGAGGGTATATGAGGCCGTAGTCTGTTCATTTTACGAGGCTTTGCAGTGCATATTGTTTAGCATTTTCTTATCCATAATTCACATTATATTGCATTGTTGTATGTTAACATCTTTTTAGCATCGACATATATTGCATAAATAACCTGCATGATGTATGTAAATATCGTGTAATATTTAGAAATTACCGTTAAGGAAAAGATATTACAGAGCCCTACTTCCCGCCATGAAGCTATGAAGTATGTAATTTAGTTTTGTATACTAATTAGATATGATATTTTTGATGAAAATGAAGTTGAATCTGGAAAGAAAGTTCTAATTTGAAGTAAACAAAAAATATTTCAAAGAATAACCAGTGGTAGCAGGAGTAAAAAACGTTCAACAGTGAGGATGTAGCTTGAAATTTGAACGACAAATTGTAGGGACTGGCACTTACTTAAATGTTCCCTAGGGGTTACAGCAACAGCAATAGCTGCATGCCTGCATGCCCTTGGTTGCTTGGAGAGTTATTCTTTACCTTTCTCTTGTTTTTATTTCATTCCGTCGTCTTGCTTTCTCAGGTATCTGAGTGAGGCCATCCCGTCGCTTTCTCAGGTCCATTTTTCTCCATCCTTTTGCTTTATAATGTTCCTGTTTGATTCCGTCCTTCCTTTCTCACTTTTCTGTTTCATTCCTTACCCTTAACAAGATCCTGCTTTATGCCATCCTCTCGCTTTCCTTTGTTCCTGTATCATTTCATCTTCTCACGTTCTCATCTCTTGTTTCATTCCATCTTCCTTCCATTTATGTTCTTGTTTCATTCTATCCTCTCCACGTCTCGTGTTTCTGTTTCATTCAATTGTACCGTTCACTTGCAAAACCTTCAACCCTCCTCTCTTCCTCTCAGCTTTATCGTTCCCGCATTTTTCTTCGTTATATTTTTCACCAGTCTCTCCAACCTCTCACTTTGTTTTGTTCTCCTCTAGGTGCAAGGAATTTCGACGAACTCCAGGTGTATGTAAAAATATATATATATATATATATATATATATATATATATATATATATATATATATATATATATATATATATATATATATATATATATATATATATGACAAAAAATGTTCAAAACGATTTTCGAATTTTGTCACTTTTATTTATTCTTGCCATCGCCATACAATTTCATGCACCTTTTCGAAGGATTTGCACTTGTGAGGGTGTTCATGAAGACTATAGCAAACTCCCCCAGTTCGAAAAGTAACTAATAAACAGAAAAAATATGTTGGCAGTGGCAAAAATAAGATCCGAATACATCATCTGGCTAAAGGATTCCATTTCTGAGATATGAGTTACCACGGTGCTATTATAGCATTTTACCAAGTCAGTTCCACCTGTGCAGGGGCCCGGCGAGGGAAAAAAAAAATCTAGCAGTATATACGAGTAAAATAACCCATTCACCGCAATAGCACATATATCTTTAATTTTTGCCTCGTCCAGGCGATTTTTCCAGTTCAGAGGAAGGGTTATATATAGCCTTCATTAACGTCTCCGTATCATAAATATTCCCGAAACTAGACTTAATCGTCTGTAGGGGACATGAATGAAATGACAAATAAAATGCGTCATTGGAATGAGATGGTTAAATGGAGCAAAAATTGCAACACCTTGATTTAGAATGTACAGTCGACAGCAGAAGTTCGTCCCTCTCAGCGTGCGTGATACGAGCCTGTTGATCTGGGAACACTGTCTGAGATAGAGTTGTCAGATATGGTTTAAATGGCTAACATTAAAGAAATGTGGTCGGAGATATGTTAAGAACACATTCCCTAATGTTAACATAGAACTGCAGCAGGTGGGATAATAACGTTATTGTGAAATGTATGACACTGATGTATAAAGATTCTTCGTTACGGACACCAACGCACAAGAGCATTTGGACTGGGTTGATGTTGCCAGCAAGTATTATATGAAATATTATAGAACGTTTGCAGTCCTAAAGGTGAGGTTGCAAGAAAACATTGATTACATCAGTTACACAATAAACAAACACAGAAACTGACAGTGCGTGTTTCGCCAGTATACTGTTTTGTTTTACAAGTTAAATCACTTCCCTTCCTGACCTCTCTCCCCACCCATTTCTCCTCTTGCCAGTCACGCCCTGCCATCATCCACATCTTATCGCTAATGCTGAAAATCGTATGCCTGTAGGTAGAGTGTGGAAAGCAATCAATAGAAAAGTGTTAAATGAGCTTCTTCAACCTCATCGCTATGAAGTGTTATACATGACTTGAATATAAATGTTAGTAATATGAATAAATCGTCACTGTGGTGGTTAGGAGACATTACTCGTCAACATTTATATAACACATAATTATAATCATCGTTAATACAGTGCTCCAAATACACTCCCTCTCCCCCTCGCAGTCTCCTCTCCCCCATCCACTGTCTCCATCACTCCTCCCCCATCCCTTCCCCCCCTCTATCAGTACCCCTTTTTTCTCTCCCTCAATACCCCAACCCCTCCCCACGGTTTTGTTTAATATACCTGCTTCGTTTTGCCTCTCTAACTAGATCGGTTATTCATGGTTTGAATACAGTTATCATATACAGGTATTTAAGTCATAATTGTAGTGACATTATAAATACAATACTCATGCCCGTTATATAGCCAACTGCAATACACACAAGTAACCAGATTACTTATAATACAAAATGTCCATCGTAACTGTCAGTGTTCAGTACCAAGGACTAAAGAATAAAAATATGCGTAAGCAAGAGATTAATGGCTACGGAGGAGGAGTAATAAAATAATGGCAAAATTGAAGCACTGACTACTGTTCTTTGAACAGTTAATGCCTCTTGACTGCCACTGTCAATATAATAATAATACACACTGTAACAGAATACAACCCAAAAACATAACCCAAACGTCGTTATATTGTTCGGTTCCTGAGACAAAAATAAAGGGGAAGAAAACACACATTTGAAATAACTAGTAAATGAAGTCCAGCAGGATCAGTACAATAAAACCGTGGGAAGGGGTTCGGAGTGTTGCAAGCTAGAAACAAGGGGTACTGGAAGAGGGAGGGGGGAGGAGTGATGGAGATAGTGGATGGGAGACAGGAGACTGCGAGGGGGTGGAGAGGGAGTGTATTTGAAGCACTGTATTAACGATGATTATAATTATGTGTTATATAAATGTTGACGAGTAATGTCTCCTAACCACCACAGTGACGATTTATTCATATTACTAACATTTATATTCAAGTCATGTATAACACTTCATAGCGATGAGGTTGAAGAAGCTCATTTAACACTTTTCTATTGATTGCTTTCCACACTCTACCTACAGGCATACGATTTTCAGCATTAGCGATAAGATGTGGATGATGGCAGGGCGTGACTGGCAAGAGGAGAAATGGGTGGGGAGAGAGGTCAGGAAGGGAAGTGATTTAACTTGTAAAACAAAACAGTATACTGGCGAAACACGCACTGTCAGTTTCTGTGTTTGTTTATTGTGTAACTGATGTAATCAATGTTTTCTTGCAACCTCACCTTTAGGACTGCAAACGTTCTATAATATTTCATATAATACTTGCTGGCAACATCAACCCAGTCCAAATGCTCTTGTGCGTTGGTGTCCGTAACGAAGAATCTTTATACATCAGTGTCATACATTTCACAATAACGTTATTATCCCACCTGCTGCAGTTCTATGTTAACATTAGGGAATGTGTTCTTAACATATCTCCGACCACATTTTTTTAATGTTAGCCATTTAAACCATATCTGACAACTCTATCTCAGACAGTGTTCCCAGATCAACAGGCTCGTATCACGCACTCTGAGAGGGACGAACTTCTGCTGTCGACTGTACATGACATCTTGGCGCGATCTACAGTAATGTCTAATATTCAGATCGTTACTATTTCTATCTATCTATCTATCTATTGCCACACGCCTTAATCCCGTACGGGATGGCCACAACAAATCACCTCCACGTCGCCCTGTCCCCCGCCATTTCACTGCCCTGCTTCCAGCTTACCCCCTCTCTCATATACCTTTCCACTCCATCCCTCCATCTCATCCTCGGCCTCTCCCTCCCTCTCCCCCTTCCACCTGACTCAAACTCTCTTCGTCAGTCTCTCACCGCCCATCCTCTCCATATGGCCAAACCACCTCAGTGTGTTCCTCATAACTCTTCCTATCACATCCAAATCCACACCACAACGCTCATTTACTGTATATCCTCATTTGTCAGCTTGTCTCTCCATGTGACTCCACAGGCTCCTCTCAAATAACTCATTTCCACTGCTCTCACTCTTGACTTGTTACCTTCCAACAACGTCCAAGCTTCACTTCCATACGTTAGAGTTGGTATCACAATACTGTCATGCAGTAACTTTTTCACTTCCATGCTCACTTCCCTGTTTCTTATCACTGCTTTCAAGGAACCAGCAACCTTTCTTCCTTATTGTACCCTTTTAAGCATTTCACCCTCCAAACTTCCATCCTTACTCATCACACTACCCAAGTACTTAAACGTACTCACATTTTCCATTTCCTCACCATCCAACCTCACTGTACATTCACTGACTTCACCTATCTCAAAGACCATCACTTTACTCTTCCCTATATTCATCTTTAGATTCCGTTTCTTACACACTCTCCCAAACTCATCCACCAAGCCTTGCAGCTCCCCTTCGTCTTCACTTAACAACACAGTATAATCTGCAGACAACAGTACAGGGAGTTTCCAAACACTACCCTCTCTCACTAGGGCCACTCTAACATCCACTGTCCTACTTTGTATCTTTTATTACCCTATCCATGTACAGATTGAACAACCATGGAGACATGACACATTCCTGTTTCAACCCAACCTTCAAAGGGAAAAATTCACTCACAGTTCACCATCCACACTCACTGCAGCCTTAGCACCATCACACATACTCTTCACAGCACTCAACAACTTCCCATCTACTCCATATATTCTTATTACTTTCCACAATCCTTGTCTATCCACCCTGTCATATGCTTTCTCCAAATCCATGAAGGCAGCATGCAGCTTCTTTCCCTTCTCTAGATACTTTTCCACTAAAGATCTAAGAATGAATATCTGATGTACACAACCTCTTCCCTTCCTAAAGCCTCCCTGTTCTTCTTCAACTAATTCCTCTGTTATTTCCCTAACTCTGTCAGTAAGTATCCTACCATACACTTTTCCTATTACACTAAGAAGACAAATGCCCCTATGATTACCACATACTTGTTTTTCCCCTTTTCCTTTGTACAAGGGAATAATTATACCTGACTTCCAATCCTCCTGAACTCTACCTTCCTCCCAGGCCAATCTGCACATCTTCCACATCCATTCTACTACTATCTCTCCCCCATGCTTCAGCATTTCACCACACACTCCACCAATTCCTGGGGCTTTCCCCAATATGACTTTCTTCATTGCTTCCACAACTTCTATCCTACTGATTTCTTCCTTTCTTCTCACCTCCCTTCTTCTCCCAGCCATTCCTTAGCCACTTATATTGCATTACTTCCATTCTTTATGTTCAACAATTTCTTAAAGTGTTCTCTCCATGTGCTCACTTTTTCTCCCTTCTCCACTAGTAATTACCATATTATCTTTCACTCCCTTACAAACTTCACTGCCACACTGTCTTACTTTCTTCACCTCCTTCCAGAACATTTTCTTACAGTCCCTCCACTTTACACTGAAATTCATTCCAAATTCCTCATCCACTCTCTTCTTACTGTCTCTTACTAATCTTTTCGCCTCTCTCTTGCTTTCTACATATAACTCTCTCTTCCACCTCTCAACTCCTTCCACGCCCCTATCTCTCATCCATTCTTTGTATGCTTTCTTCTCTTGTGCCACAGCCTGTTTCACCTCTTCATTCCACCATGCTGTTCCTTGTATCCCCTCCAGTCTTCTCTTCATCCCACACACCACCTCACATGCTGCACATATTTCTTCTGTGAATATCTTGCACACACCTTCCACGTCCCCCATCTGCTCCAGTTCATTATTTACCCAATCGTTCCTCCACTTCTCTCTCATATTCTGCCTTTTTCTCATCCTCATGTAACCTTTCCACATTCCTTACATGTACTCCTTCCTCCCGTCCTTCCCTTCTTCTATTTCTCCAGCTTACTTGGATCTTGATTCTGTCCACCACTAAGTAGTGATCAGAAAGTCCACTCTCCCAACCTCAATAAGCTCTTGCATCCATTACACATCTTTGCATCCTTTCATCCACACACACGTAATCAATCTCTGCCTTCCTTTCATTCAGTTCACCACCCACCCTTCTCATCACTCGCCATGTATACCTGTGGATCATTTTGTGCATGTAATTTGTCTTGTTGAGTGCTAACTTGTGTATTCTGACTAATCAACCATATTTTGGTTAGTGAGCAAGAAATCCAAATGTCGGCATAATTTTTTCCAAATGAATAATTTAGGACACTGTTATCAAAGAACAGTTTTTCATAATTGAGTCAGTTTTATCTGGAGGAGTGCTATAAAGCTGCACGAAGATGGTTGGTATAAATAAAAGAGCAACATACAAATAGAGCTTCGAGACTCCTGTGACAGACACGTAAGGAATTGCATAGCTGTATGTCTGTTACCTTGAAGGCAGTGTGAGGAAAGAAAGAGAGAATGAATATTTCGTATCGCTGAGTGGGTGTCAGTCTGCTCGACAGACATGGGTGTGGAGGCAGCAGCCGCCGTGTAGAAACAGGGTAGTATTTTCGTCAGCTTAAGAGGATTTCTAAAACCTCTTCCTTACGAGCATATTTTGCCTGTTTCGCTACATTATTGTCAACCCTTATACTTGTTTAGTACTTTTATTGCTGGCATATGTAACATACCAGAGAATATTAAGAAACCATTACAGAAGTAAACTGATAAGGGAGAGACGTAAAAAAGCCTCCTGAACCGAAGAGTAAACGTCCCACAGACAACCTCCAGCAGCGCCAGCCAGGGTAAATAATGGACAACAATCCTGCTGCGCCCAACTTTTGTTGTCAGTGGAGACTGGAGAATATTTAGTCCTTCTCTGAAGAGTTTTGTGCTTGTGTTTATGCAGTTTTTGTTATTACGTAGGAAGGCTAGACAAAACATATATAGTATGACTGCTAAACAAGGAATATATTCGTTATGCAAAAGGAGATGTTCAGTATGCTACCCTGTCATGGTCGTGACAGGGTTAGTATATTATTCAAGTTAACTCCAAACTAATTCATTCAGCTGAGAGTGAGCCATAGGAGCCTGTGTTAATCAACTGGGATTAAAAGATTGGGAGGCGAAGGAAAGAGACAAAATATGGGCTGAATAAGATTAACCCAATATGGTGAGTTATGTAAATGCACGACTGATAAGAATACTCAACTTTTCCACGAGAGAGAACTGAGTGTATTAAGTTTGGTGTTTTAAGTTGGCTTAGAATATTCCAAGAATAAAACAGGTCAGTGTCAATCACTAAAATTTTTGGATGTTTATTTCTGTTTTATTTCTGCCCTTTTATTCAGCTTAAGAAAGACTTTTGACAGAAGAATTAAATTAAGCCTTGCGTAATTCTCTCACAATTAGTACAGTGCAGTAGACTAATAATATGGAAATAACGCCATCGTATTGAGGAAGATAAATGCATCAGCGACTGATGAGGCTATGATGCAACATTGTGGCAATGAGGAGAGGAACGAAAAGAGATTAGAAGAGATTAAGGTTAAGAAAAGTATATTTTCCCTTGATCACCCTGGCTTCGGCCTGGTTAACCCCTTATGTACGGTGACGTCTCCTGGTTTACCCTTGTCACAGCCAGATGATTCAACCCCTTCAGTACGATGACGTCTTTTTAGCTCTATTCTTGCTACCTCCAGATGGCTTCATTCCGCTTAAGGAAGAATTTTCGTTGTGAAAGTGTTAATGAAGGCTATTGCCAACCCCTCCAGCTCGAACAGTCTCCTCAAAGTTGAGTGCAATCGTCTGTAAATAACAAAAAATGATCACAAAAGTAAGTCATTGAACTGAAAGGGTTAATTCAACTTAAATATGAAACAATCGAGGAGTGGATGTGTTAGAAACAAGTGGTAGCTATCCCCGTCAGTATTTTTATTCATAATCTGGGTAGTTTACCACCAGACGATTATTCTTTCAGCTTAGGGGAGGGCTTTGGTCTGCGCTTGTAACCCTGCTAACAGAATATAGTCTAATTTTATTTCATACTTGCTGTCATCCGGCGATTTTATTCAGCTTGGGTAAGGTCTTTGATAGTCAGCTGGTCAGAAACTAGTTTCAATTTACCCCAATCACAGAGTTTTATGATACACGTCATTCATTCTGTTACCAGATAGTATTATTCACCTTTGGACTGACTTCTTGTTTTGAAAACGTTAACACTTACACTACGATGACATCTGCTATAAGTTATTATTACTACTGCCAAATGACATTACCTAGCTTATAAGTGCACCCTGTTAATGAAAAAGCTCTGCCAAACCGTTTCAGTCGTAATGTACCGTCGAAGGTGAATATAATCGTCTAACAGTAGCAAGAATGTAACAAGAGACATCATCGAAATGGAAGGGCTCCGTACATTCCTCGCTTTGCAGTTATTGTTCGGGATGCAATTGTATTAACAAAAAAAAAAGAAAAAAAAAAAAAATACGTACGTGGTCTGCTATACAAAAAGAACAGAGATCTATGCCAGGCTGGGGCGGAGAACGGCTCGATTATCTGAATTTCATGAGATCAGGTTTTACTAATCATCCACGTCCCAGCGACATGTCATAAAATCACTCCCACTAATACAATCGAATCAGTCGTAATTGAAACAGCCCTGTGAACGGCGAGTATTAGCGCTGAATTAATGATGTGTGAAGGCATATGGCATGTGCGAGGAAGGTGGGGTTTCACGGAACGGAGGATCAGCTCTCTCCTTGAGTCGGACAAATAAATAAATAAATGAACTAATAAATAAAGAGACAAAGCTGTTTGCCAGTGAGGATGGTTGGGTAATGTAATAACTGACACTATGCGCTCTGTTATACAAGTCGCTTTCTCTACCCCTTCCAGGGCTCGGATTCACAAACTTCCTGGAGATTCCCTGTCGTATCACTGATTTATTTTAGCTGGAAGAATAGGAGAATGGGAAGGTTTTATCTTCTCCTTTCCTCGTCCATCCTGGGAAAAGAAATCGTAATTGTAATAGGGGCTTGCTAGTGCGTTTCTCAGATTCTACGCTCCTTTTTTCTTGTCCATCCTGCGAAACATAATCATATATATGTCAGGCATTTCGTGAATTTATGAGATTGCTCACCTTCCTTTTCTTGTACTTCCTTAAAAAGCTTAATTAGAAAGGGATTTTGTCGTCAGTCTGTGAACATTGGCTCAGAATAGAATCAGATAATCCACCACTTTCTTTTTCCGGGTACGGATAATGTGGGACAGGTGGGAGGGAAAACAAGGTAATGTATCGTCCACAGGGGAGCGATTAGTTCATATCTGCCGCCATTTTAAACACTGCCGCCTGAGTGAAATATTATGATGTGAGACGAGGACGGGAGAGAAAAAAAATATATATCGTTTTAGAAAATGGGGTGTGATTATGAAATTGTTAATCCCATCAGCCCAGTTACGTAATTTGCGTATACTTCTTACATCCTCCAGACAGATTTTTCAACGTGGAGGGTTTAGATATGGTCTTCATGGAGCCCTTCAGTAGGAGGCAGTCTCTTAAGCTGAATAAAATCGTCTAGTGGCAGAGTTGGTGATGAAGAGGGACGCCTTCACGTGGTGGCACCGATATGACTGGGCGATGTAACTTCCCGGTTACACAAACGTCCCTTATTAAACTCCCTGTCTACCGAAGGAAGGATGATTGACAGTTTATGGAGGGCTCATATGCCTGCAGTCCACCGGGTTTTGTTACTGAATGATAGATAGATAGATTGATAGATTACTGATAGATAGATAGATAGATAAATAGATATCATTCATTCTTTCAACTGAAGAAGCTTAATTGCAAAACTGGCCAAAAATAAAGTCTTGTCCCTGTTACGCGTTTCTACACATTGTCCATTTATAAAATTATATGAATCTTTGTCTCTACTGACATAGCATCTTGAAATTGACTCCTTTTTCACCAAGTGATTATATTTTTACCTCCTTAATGACGTGTTTTTTTCATTCGGGACGGAACATCAATCATCTGATATCATTCTGTTATCCAAGAATACGTTGGTAGTATCATTTCCATCACTGTCATTACTACAACTTACAGTTATGTAGGAGTCAAGAGTATCAGTATCATTTACATTATTGTGATAACAGCGACGTGATAATTGATATGACACACAAGAATCTCTCTCTCTCTCTCTCTCTCTCTCTCTCTCTCTCTCTCTCTCTCTCTCTCTCATTATAATTTGACCACTAGATAATTTTTCCGGAGGCGAACCAACTACCAAGGATTGTGCGGAAAGTGCAAGTTAATTACAAACTCCCGGCTGCGATAATGAGTTTAAACATTCAAAAGTCAAAGATGAAACATTGCTCTTGGTCAGTTCTGTAGGAAAATCATATATAGCCCAAAGAAGTCTTGAATGTTTGTAAGTTGGGCAGCCGATATGAAAAAGAAATATTAGTTTCATAAAGCCGCGTCTCTCTCTCTCTCTCTCTCTCTCTCTCTCTCTCTCTCTCTCTCTCTCTCTCTCTCTTCTGTTTGTAATTGGAACTCCCTAGCTCTATTTCGAATGTTATGAGTCCATATTATATTTACAAATCATAATAGATAGATAGATAAATAGACAGATAGACAGCTCTATGCGAGCCTGGGAATGGGAAATGTTCTTGCAAGTTACACTGAGGAAAAGCTGACGACAGATTAGGAAGTAGCAATGTCAGGAGATGATGCAGTTAGTTTGTCAGCGAGACAGCAGGGGAACAAAGCCTAGTGACCATGCACACACATACACACATACTCACACAGGCTTCTAGAACTTTCCAACCACAGTGAACACACGTGACACGACCCCTGTTTCACCAGAATTTAGGAAAGAGAGTCAGAAGGAGAGAGGCCATAGAATCGGCAGGTAGCAGGGAGAAAGGCTTAGCAACTTGGAAGAGAGAGAGAGAGAGCGAGACAGGGAGATAGCTAGCGGGACTCTACTTATACTCACTTGTGTGTGAGAGACTTTGTTAATATTTCCAAGACAAATAAAAATAGTCCCATACTCTTCTTTACCTCTCCTGTCATTGCATGACAAATGGGAACCAAGATTATCTACTTACAAACAACTCGAGTATAACAACCGCTCGTCCACAAGTCTAATAGATAACTTCAGCTACAAGTAACTACAAAGTCTTTTTATGACATTTTCTTTTTATGACACGAATGCTTGTACTGTCGTTGGCTTTGGAACGTTTGTAAGACCTTTTCCTTGGTGACACATTTGCACACTCTACCTTATCATCACGCTGTTAATGACTCGCTCCCAGGTAATGACAATAGCATTTCATTAGCTGGAACGAGATACTTGAGCTGTTCCGACGAGAAGCGGGTTCATTTAACGTTACTGACAATTTCAGGCTTCTTCGTTCACTCAGTTCAATGAAATCGCCTGGCGTTAGCTGGAATAAAGCAGTACTGTTGTGCCGACCAAGAGAGAGTTAATATCCTCTATCATGCTATGGACGCAAACTATATCGATATTATCTACCTACAGCCAGACGCCCTAATCCCGTCAGGGATGGTCACAAACAAATCGCCTCCATGTCACCCTGTCCCCTGCCATTTCGCTGTTCTCCCCCCAGCTTACACCTCCCTCTCTCATACACCTATCTGCTCCTTAAAAAATGAAAGTACAAGAGCGTATTAATGCCTTCACCACAATGACCTTTTTTTTTTTCTTCTTCTTCCTGACGAAAGGCGGCCGATATTATTCACGTTAAATTTTACTTTTCGAACTGAAGGAGGTGAATAATATCTCCATTAATCTCTTCACTTCGAGAGAGATTTGCCAAGTTGAGTAAATCGTCTGGAAGCAACAATATTAGACTAAAAAGTCGTCATCCTACTGAACAGGCCAAGGTTCAGTCTGTGTGCCAAACAATTGCTAAGGCGTAAGCGCTACGTGTCGACTAAGCAAATCAAAATACGGGTTGTGGTGTACATCGAATTACTCGTATAGTCCGCTTAAAAATTCCTGGCAAAGATACTCCATCCTCCTTGCAGCTGACTGGTTATTATTAAGGCAGGAAGGATAATTGTTACATTTCTTTGCTATTCCACTTCATTATATTTGGACGTGGGTGTCACTGCCAATCTTACGTCACTAAATCATGACTCAACACTCAACATGAAACCATGGCTCAGTTTTCTCATCAGAATGAATGAACTGCGGCTAACCAACCTCCACCACGACAAAATTATTGGCAAGTTAATGGTTTTTGTTGGTATGGCGTTTTTGTCAATCGCTCTTTTTCTCCTAATTTAATGTTGTGTTTTATGGTGTTTGTTGCTGCACTTCTTAAAAAGTAAGAGAGAGGTATTTAAAAAATCATTCACACTGGAAGCTCCCATTCCCTTATTTCTTCCATGTACATAAAAAAATGCTAAGAGGTTTCTTGGCTTCACCCTTGACTGCTGGCTGACTTGGGATTCGCATATGAAACTTTTAAGTGTGTTGTATACAGACGATGAATAGTTGAAGGTACTGTCGCACACCTGATGGGGCGCTGACCGAAAAACGCTCCTCCATCTGTATCGAGGTTTAGTGGGATCTAAACTTGCCTGTGGTTGCGGGATGCACTCCTCTTCTATCGTGCATTGGCTTAGTGTCCTCGATCCAGGGCATCATGTTGGTTTGCAGTTTGCTACTGATGCTTTCACGTCCTTCTAGATTCTGTTTGTTTGTCTACTGTATATGTTTGTCTGTCTGTTAACAACTTTACTCGAAAACTACTGGTGCGATTTTAACTAAAATTACAGGGATGGTGGGCTACGACCTTCTGATCGCTTGATTTAATTTTGGTCCAGATTGGGCCAAGCCCCAGACTGTAGGCCAAAAAAAGTAATTAAAAAAACGTTTTCTCGCCATAACTCCTTAAAATTCGTCATATCGACATGAAAATAAAACCTAAAGGTGCATCTTTCAAATTTGCAACCTATAACATGCCTCATTACATCAGAGGGGTCACCCCCCCAGGTAGCGATAGGGGGGGGGGGCAATGTCAGGTTGGTCGGGCCCAAAATTTTAATCTATCTATCTATCTATTGCCAGACGTCTTAATCCCGTACGGGGTGGCCACAAATAAATCGCCTCCACGTCGCCCTGTCCCACGCCATTTCACTGCCCTGCTCCCAACTCACACCCTCCTCTCTCATACACCTCTCCACTCCATCTCTTCATCTCATCCTCGGCCTCCGCCTCCCTCTCCCCCCCTTCACCTCACTCACATACACTCTCCTCGTCAGTCTCTCACCCTCCATCCTCTCCACATAGCCAAACCACCTCAATGTGGTCCTCCTAACGCTTCCTATCACATCCACATCCACACCACAACGCTCATTAATATCCTCATTTGCCAGCCTGTCTCTCCATGGACTCCACAGGCTCCTCTTAAATAACTCATTTCCACTGCTCTCACTCTTGACTTGTGTCTTTCCAGCAACGTCCAAGCTTCACTTCCATACGTTAGAGTTGGTATCACAATACTGTCATGTAGTAACTTTTTCACTTCCATGCTCACTTCCCTGTCTCTTATCACTGCTTTCAAGGAACCAGCAACCTTTCTTCCTTGTTGTACCCGTTCAAACACTTCTCCCTCCAAACTTCCATCCTTACTCATCACACTCCCCAAATACTTAAACTTACTAACATTTTCCATTTCCTCACCATCCAACCTCACTGTACATTCACTGACTTCATCTCTCTCAAAGACCATCACTTTAGTCTTCCCTACATTCACCATTAGATTCTGTTTCATGCACACTCTCCCAAACTCATCCACCAAGCCCTGCAGCTCCTCTTCGTCTTCACTCAACAACACAGTATCATCTGCAAACACCAGTACAATGGTACAGGGCTTAAAATCGTTAATTTTCATCCGACTTACTCCATATCTGATATGTGACATCTTTGACTAGATATCCTGTTGTGTTTATACGTCAGCACTAAAATGGCTGCCGGGGCGGGTTTGCTGTGTCCGGCACTGCTTCTTGTTGGTGGAGTTTTGCGTGCTTTCTTTAGATCTGCAGCGCAAATCAGTAACCAGTCTTTGTTGGAACCGTTGAGACATATGTCAGGTTCAATTTTTCATGCAAGGAAGATGGAACCAAAGGCTAGAAGCCCGCAACATTAAGCCCTCCAAGGAAAAAAAAAAAAGAACTGAGCCTAACTCTAGATCTGTTCATTTCGAGATCCCTGGACACACTGCGTTTTGTAGACTGGAGGTGGTAGGCAGTAAGAAATACAGACAGAGGAGCATAGTGCCAGAGTTTATCTGTTGCATACATGGAGGACTGGGAATAATGGTTAACTCATGCATTGGAGAGTTGGAAAGAAAACTGATAACACTTTGCTACGCGCCTGTCGTAGTGGTGGAGGGATGCAAGCAGACAGTTCAGAGGAGCAGTGGCCATTGAAGTAGCGACAGAAAAGAGATAAAAGTGCAACAGTCCGTCGACAAGACAGAGGTTAAAGGACGCCAGTAAGAGGAGAGTTACTGAGATGAAAAGCCTTTTACTCTACCTTGTTGAGGAGAGCAGTATGTGGAGGGCCTCCTCACGCATTCGAGCTCTACTCGACACAGGAACAAATAAAACCTCTGCATTGAGTCAGCAACTGTGTGCGGGTAAAGAAAGCACGAAGTCAGCTTAGCACACCTAATCTCTTGGAAGCAGATTTCAGAAGAGAGGTAATATGATTTTTCCAAGACAAATTTCTAAAGAATGAAACATCAGGTACTGGTATGTTTAAAAATGATGGCGGGTTCAGTTGGAGACTAGTAAAAATTAAAGGATTTTCCTGAGGAAAATTTTGTCGGTACGACAAAATCAGCAGCTCCAAAATGCCACGACAGCCATTCCTTGGGAGGGTCCTGAGGACTTACTGGAACGGTAGGACAGGTTAAGGTGAAAAGGCTAGGGATGGGGATCATGACGAAGAGAAAATGTTAATTGAGTAAGCAGAAGGATCAGTTGTATGAAAGAGGTCAAGTTTGTTGAAACTCGCTTCAAGGTGGTCAGGAATGGGGGTAAGGTGCTGCACAAGCTGATCTAGGTCATTAAGGATAGAAAAGAGGCAAACTTAATCACCAAGTGGATCAGTGAATGGAAAGGAGAGCTAAAGGTGTTTGTGAACACTGAAATAACGTAGAATGGAGACTTCGGAGAATATAGACATTGATAAGAACTGTTCTATCTTAAAAGTAAGACGGTCAAGAGTTTTTCATAGTCTGTAGGAATAGGGGCTAAGTACACAGCACAGATATATTCCGTCAAAGAATGACAGGATTACCGAAGCCAGTGAGCAGAGAATTCAAAGAATTCAAGTTCAGAAACATGAGAGTAAGATATGTTGTTGCATACATATTGGTATACACACAACACCCAAGCTTGGCTTCGAAGTGAGGATAGAAAAAGTGGAAGGATGTAGAGAAGGGATTGCTGTTGGTCGCCTCACACATTTGAGCCTCGGTGAGGAAGTGAAGGTGAGGTTTAAAGGAAGAGAGGTGGTGTTCAACATAGAGAAAATTAGGGTTAATGCCACGGATGTTGCAGAAACGAATGGAAAGTGAGTCAGACAATGGTTACACACATCTCACTCAATGGTGGGGCTTTTATGTCCCTCCCTCCCCCTGGCACTCCGAGCCTGGGTGTTCAGACGCCATTTCTCTTCTGCTTTTAGAACAGAAATATTGGTGTGTAATGTGCATTTACTTTGGCATTGACAGATGAAGCTGTGTAGGAGAGTATGCTGGCCTACTGTGTGTTACTGAAACACTGAAAAGGTTCAGCAAAGTGGGATGATCAGAAGCTAGTCCTATGGGCTGATGAAACGGGAGCTCCAGCTTTCACTGTCACCAGCGTTCAACTCACCTTGGGAGTATCGCCCTGTTCGACTGGTGCTACAGTCTGCTCCCTACTTACAACTATTTGTATGTCACAGCAGTTTTTATTTCAGTACTATGATTCTCATCCGCACATTCCATATTCCTCCGGATACAGGGTCATGCAGACCATGGGAGTCTTAGTTCTCTCTTCATTGCCTGTCTGCCCCATCTGCCTCCCAAGGATCATTCCATGGTTCCATCCAGAGGTGCAGGTCTGCATAGCTTTTGAAGGCATATAATCATTGGTCTCTTCCCAGCCTCGTCTTCATTTATTTTTGGAACATTCGTCCATTCACAGAAGTTATGTCCCTGTATACACAGATGGTTCGTGCAGACACTGTTGGCGGGTTTGGGGTGGTGATCCCAAATTTTATGAAAGGATGAAGTCTTCCTCTGAAAGCCTCTATTTTTACTGCAGAATTGGCTGCTGCCGTTTTAGCTCTTAAACTGATTCTAGCATACGAAGAGGTTTCTTTTACTGTTTTTAGTGACTTTCAAAGCGCCCCATTCGTCCTTGAGTGTTTCAATTCATCTCAGCCTCTGGTCATTGCCGTTCTTGAGTGGCTTTTCTTGATTCAGCAAACAAGGAAACTAGTTCAGTTTTCCTGGGTTCCTGCGCATATTGGTGTGGATGACAATGAAAGAGCGGTTATATTAGCTAAACCCGTTTCTTCCCGACGACCCCTTGCCAATTATCCACTTCCATCTTCCGATTATGACACTTTCCTTGAAGTCTGCGATTCATACTTGTTGGCAAAGACAGTGGGAAGTTATTGTTAATAATGAATTAAAGGATATTTCTCGGAGGGTGGTGTTGCTGAGGGTTCTCTTCTCTTCCCATGGGTTCATTGTGTGTGGTGGGGCTCAGCTATATTGTGATAACTGCCTGGTTCTTCCTTACTGTCCCTCATTTAGTGGAAAAGCGTGCGAGTCGGAGGGACCTGCGTCAGAAGTATCTCCATAGGCACACGCGGGCAGATGATGCTTACTCTGACTTCCATCTCTGGAGGAACCTCTGGCAATCCGGCTGACATTACAAATCTTGTGAAAGAGGCTGGCTTCCTTTACGTTTTATATTTATTGATTTTTTTTTTACTGTTCATTGCTTTATCTATTCTTGGAAGCAGATACTGATTTTGTTCTAGTGCTCAGGTTATAACGTTTTTTCGTTGCCATATGACCGAGTTGAAGCTCAAATTTATTGTATAATACCTCAGTTCAGTTCAGTTCATATTTACAGACACAGCTATAAAACTTTCGAAAAATGCCTCCTTCTTTGGTTAGGTGATTTAAAATTATGTCCCCTAGGTTTTTTATGCTTGCAAAAGCAGTCTGGCTTCGAAGACTTAAGAAGTAACAGTCACCTACCAGACCAGCAACCTGTGCTACTCATGATTACAGCGCTGATCAGACATTTGTTATTAAGCCATAACCACCTTAGACCCAGAAATTTATTAATTCTTGTAAATCAAAGAAAAAACAATCACGTCAAGAAAGAAAAATTAGCCGTGTTTGGTGCTGACTATCATAAAGGCTTTCATCGCAACTACCTGCTTCTCACACTATTGGTTGTGTGGAAATTTTGGTGAATGTATTAAGAAAATAAGGTCGAAACACGCATTCTCGTCACTAAACTATGCAATGTATACATGGCCCAATAACCCTGATTTGTGGGGAGACCATAGCTGAGGCCGCCCAACATAGCACTGTGCATCCAGGGAAGCCTAACTGGGGCGTACAAAAATCTAACTGAGGACGGGAGTGAGCTCCCCCGGACCTCTCCCCCTCCCCTTTCCCAACGTTTATAATTCACCTCAAGCCGTACACACTTGGTCATGGGTGGTGAAAACTGAGTCTGAAGTTCAGAATTTTTGCAAGGGAAAGTTTCTGACGCAAGCGCATTTTACAGTTTACAGTCGGGTGACTGGGACTATTCTTTAATTTGTGATGAACTGGTTGTATATATCATTAATAATCTTCTCCTGCGTTTTAATTCTATGAATACAATGAAATTATACTGTTCAAGCATTATTTCAAGGAATCTATTGCTCCCTTATCACTGCTGATTATTTGCAATTTCTCCCAACGAGTATATGTGGCACCAAGACTGCAACCGATCTGTCTTTTTAAAAATACGAAGACAATATTGATTACTGCCCCAGAAATCTTTGTTGTGGCCTCCTAATTCTTGGTTTTACCAAAAAATACTTCGGCCAGATACGCATCAATTTGTACAGAAGAACATAGCCGATTCATTTAAATGAAAACTACTTCGCATCCTTTTCAACAGTCTGGGCGGCAAAATGCTACTCTGCTGGTCTAAAAGTAAAAAACATCAGTCAGAGTGAACCCTACCAAAAAGTGTATGGATTTATCCAATATTACCATTATGCCGGTAATCGAACCTGGGACTCTCAGGTGAAAGCCAGGCAGCATACCACTACACCACGAACAGGTAAAAGTTATCTCACCTTGTCACAATCTTGTAACCAATATCTCTCCGTCCCCACCGTGGGGATGAAGAGGATGAGATAACCCCCTGGCACTCCGGCAAGTAATGGTATGCTGCCTGGCTTTTACCTGAGAACCCCGGGTTCGATTCCCGGCTTAGTAGTAATATATTGGATGATTTTTCCTGTGTAAAATAGTTTCTCTCTTCATGCTGACTTGCCGTAAGCGCTTGGGATAGATTAAAAACATCTACTTGCCCGAGTGTCAGGGGTTTAACTCATCCTCTTCATGCCCACAGTGGGGTCGGAGGGACATTGGTTAAAAGATTGTGACAATGTGAGATAACTTTTACTTGGTCGTTGTGTAGTGGTGTACTGCCTGGCTCACACCTGAGAGTCCCGGGTTCAATTCCCGGCATAATGGTAATATGATGGATGAATTTTCCTGTGTAAAGTACAGGTTTCTCTCTTGTTTTTCCATGACGTAAATATATTGTGCATTTCCTGAGACAGTGACTGGCCTCCTACCCTTGTTTATTTTTTGTTGGGAGGGGGGGGGGGATTGCGACACTTTTATATATATATATATATATATATATATATATATATATATATATATATCCCCTACCTCTTTGTTTGGTTGCTACCATTTTAACGGCAAACATAATATAATTTTGAAATATAGGCAAAATGTTACCAAAGTACAGTAAATGGTCTGTGTCCTCCTACCCAGCACACACACACACACACACACACACACACACACACACACACACATATCTCGTCAAACATCTATCTATTTATCTATCTATCTGTCTATATACTGTATATATATATATATATATATATATATATATATATATATATATATATATATATATATATATATATATATATATATATATGTGTATATATATATATATATATATATATATATATATATATGTATATATATATATATATATATATATATATATATATATATATATATATATATATATATATATATATATATATATATATATATATATATATATATATATATATATATATATACTGTATATATATATATTGTATCCAGAAGTGAAGTAGCAGTATCAACTCATATTTCAAAGAAGTCTCAACATTCTCTTTGATCTGGGATTATCCAGGTTAAGGAGGGTTACTAGAGGCCCGAGTGGAGTGGGTGAGCCGATTACAGCCGGGTTGTGCACCAGTGGCGTGTCTTCAAGGGCTATATTGTCACAGTTTGTCAGTCTGGTCGGCCACACGTTACCGACTCTGGGTACGGAACCAGAAGTTACCTGCAGCGTTAAGGAAGAGGAGGGGAGAAGGGGGTAGTAAGTGAGGGCAATGGAAATGTCTCTCAGTCATGAAAACGAACTGTGACAACAAGAGATTAGTGGCTCATGTTCCATTAAAGCCGTCTGTTGAGTATCATGTTTACCTCAGGTAAATAAGAAGTTCAAATGCTTCATTTTTTTGTCATAATCGTAATTTATACTTAAGACTTAAAATCTCCACAAAATTATTGACTTCAGAGGTATATACTATTACAAAATTATGTATGTATATACTGCACAAGATTATAAACAATGATATCCAATAATACGTGCGTAAATCCAGAGGATATTTTTGAATCCAGAAGGTACATAAGAGAGACTTAACCTAAACATATCTTCTTCCTTTTGCTTCACGTCCTACATTGAGGCTAGATAAATTCACCATTGTAGGATCAACATACAGAATTATAAAACAATTGTGAAATCATTTTAACTAAACATGTGAATCTTGCTCATTAACAATTTCCATCGGACTTGGATCTTCTTCAGGTCTAACCAAAACTATTGTTCAATCTCAAGAAACGTTTTTGTATTTGGGATTAGAGCATCCTTTTGAACATTTCACGGCACTGTGCAATACAGGCTAAGTAATGACATGGCCTCCCTTCACTATATTCAGGCGGAATTTCTTTGTAAATCTTGGTAGCCTTGACGTATAATATACAACTTGGTGGTCCTTTACTATCTACCTATCTATCTATTGCCAGAAGCCTCAATCCCGTTTGGGGTGGCCACAAACAAATCGCCTCCACGTCGCCCTGTCCCCCGCCATTTCACTGCCCTGCTCCCAACTCACACCCTCCTCTCTCATATACCTCTCCACCCCATCCCTCCATCTCATTGTTGTATATTGTACATATATTTTTAAACAGATGCACTTCATATTACAACGAAAACAACTCATTCAGATGACTAAAGTTTAATAAAGTTAAATATGGGACATTAAACTTTTATCACATGCGCCTCCATACATACTTCATCCAATCAACTCAACCCAGTCCATTCCCTAGCCCCTGCATCTTACTGTTTTTGTAAACAGTGCTCGTTCATCATATCCATCTACATTCTAGGCCTACAATACCTCCTCTCACTTTCACTCATTCAAGTATATTTTTTAACCATCTAAAAAATCTATCTATCTATCTATCTATTGCCAGACGCCTCAATCCCGTTTGGGGTGGCCAAAAACAAATCGCCTCCACGTCGTCCTGTCCCCCGCTATCTCACTGCCCCTGCTCCCAACTCACACCCCCCTCTCTCATATACCTCTCCACCCCATCCCTCCATCTCATCCTCGGCCTCCCCCTCCCTCTTCCCCCCTCCACCTCACTCACATACACTCTCTTCGTCAGTCTTTCACCCTCCATCCTCTCCACATGGCCAAACCACCTCAGTGTGTTCCTCATAACACTTCCTATCACATCCACATCCACACCACAACGCTTCTTTACAGTATATCCTCATTCGTCAGCCTGTCTCTCCATGTGACTCCACAGGCTCCTCTTAAATAACTCATTTCCCCTGCTCTCACTCTTGACCTGTGTCCTTCCAACAATGTCCAAGCTTCACTTCCATACGTTAGAGTTGGTATCACAATACTGTCATATAGTAACTTTTTCACTTCTATGCTCACTCCCCTGTTTCTTATCACTGCTTTCAAAGAACCAGCAACCTTTCTTCCCTACTGTACCCTTTGAAGAACCTCACCTTCCAAACCTCCATCCTTACTCATCACACTACCCAAGTACTTAAACGTACTAACATTGTCCAATTCCTCACCATCCAACCTCGCTGTACATTCACTGACTTCACCTCTCTCAAAGACCATCACTTTACTCTTCCCTACATTCACCTTTAGATTCCGTTTCATGCACACTCTCCCAAACTCATCCACCAAGCCTTGCAGCTCCCCTTTGTCTTCACTCAACAACACAGTATCATCTGCAAACAACAGTACAGGGAGTTTCCAAGCACTACCCTCTCTCACCAGGGCCACTCCAACGTCCACTGTCCTACCTTGTACCTCTTTATTACCCCATCCATGTACAGATTGAACAGAATTTCTTACTTACGATCATTCTCAATTTTGGGAGAGGGGATTGACCCCTCAAGAATCGCTTGGGGTCACACTCCCTAAATATCGCATTACGGATGAGAGTCCATTATGCAATATGTACTAAGATATCAAAACTATGTCTGGCCTTCTTTCAGTATTTCTGAGAATGTTAAATCTGATGAGGGGGGCTGGCCCCCTAAAAATCACGGTTGGAAAATTGTATATGTTAAAGGTCCTTGAAGTAACCAAACGAACTCGCCTGGGAAGTATTATTAAAATCTTTCTACCCTTTCTGATAATTTTCAATTTTGGGATGAGTCTGAGCCCTCCCAAAATCAGTGGGGGAATCACGGTTTCCAGGTATCGCATGGCGATTGAGAGTCCATTGTACTGCTTATACTAAGAAATCAAAACCATATCTGCCCTCCAATCACTATTTCTGAAAATTTTTATTGGTGAACGACTGACCCCCCTAAAACTAACGGTGGAAAACTTTATATAGTGGACGACATTATCAAAGAACCAAGTGCCCTGACCTGGAAAATATCAATGACATCCCAGTACTCACTTTCCCCTATTTCTGACCTTTTTATTTTGGGGAGCGGGGCTGACCCCCAAGGATCAATAGGGGGTTACGCTCCCCATATATCACATTATGGATGGAAGTCCATTTGCAACCTATACTAAGATATCAAAGCAATATCTGCCCTCATTTCACTATTTCTGAGAATTTTAATTTCGTGAGGGGAGGCTGACCCCCCGAAAAACCATGGTTGCGAAACAGTATATGGTGTAAACCTTCCCGGTGACAGCCAGACTCATCTGTGAAGTTTCATTCAGATACAACAAATAGCCTAAGAGGAGTTAAAGTACACACACACACACACACACACACACACACACACACACACACACACACACACACACACACACACACACACACACACACACACACACACATACAGCTCAAAACATAATACCCGAGATAATGGTGCACGAAGAAAAAGGAACCAATGTACATAATTATATCAATATCTATCTATCTGCTTATCTTTCTGTCTGTCTGTCTGTCTGTCTGTCTGTCTGTCTGTCTCTCTCTCTCTCTCTCTCTCTCTCTCTCTCTATATATATATATATATATATATATATATATATCTATATATATATATCTATATATCTATATATATATGTGTGTGTGTGTGTGTGTGTGCCACAAAACATGTGGCAGCCAGGCAGGATATTTTCTTGGAGGCATACGAGGTTGAAAGCTATGGCACATTCTCCTTTGTTGATTTTCTTATGTACGGTTTCTATTCGCCGCACAATTTTTCAGTAATCTTCTTGGGAAGCCTGTGAAGAGAAACTTTTCGGACAACGCTTGTTTGGAGAGAAAAAAAAAAGGTCATAAATACTTTTAAAAGTTACAAAGCTGTCAAGGTTATGCAGTTTCCAGTTTCGTTTTCTCGTGCCTATTATTTTACATCAAAGTAGAACAAGGACATATCAGCCCAGCCTTGCTTATAAAAAGCGATCAAGTTGCTGCTAGGAAGAAATCATCAGATGATCCTAAAATTAACCACTGTTTAGACTTGGTTGAGAAAGGTGTAAGACACACGTACTCTTAAAGATATATGGTGCAAGATTCCAGTGGTTGGTAAGAGAAGGGTTGTTGCTTTGACAATGGAGATAAAAAAACAATGAACATTATGATACATATATTACAAATACAGACACTGCAAAATGGATATCGAATTTTGGATCTCAAGGTGATGTAAGAAATTGATAGCTTTGTAAAATGAGATGGAAAGTAATCGAAACAGCAATTAACACCTTGAACCTGGCGATGTATTTCTGATTTTTCTTTTCCGTCTCCAGGCGTTTTTGTTCAGGGTGGGAGTCATCGAAATGAAGGGGACAGATACCGTACATATCATATTAATTCTTTTACTACGAGGAGGCCCTACTAAGCTGAAGGAAATGCCCTGGTAGCAGATAGCATAAACCAAGAAAGAAAAGAAAGAAAAGAAAATACACGACCCGAATTTAAGGGGCTAAATTATAGCAAGGAGAGGCTGAATGAAGAGGAAGCCGGTATATAAAAAGTACTGTAATGCCGACATGGTGTGGGCAAAAGATCAATCAGCATCTGCTTGAAATGAATGCTGTTTTTAATTGCGCAAATAGAAGTTCATTTTTGGTCTGACCAACTACAATACGTGTGATGTTACGTCATTCTGCGAATAATGTATAGATAAGCCGTAGCATGTAAACCCTCCTTATAGGTAGAAAGTATACAGTAAAATGAAACAATTTCATGAACTGCATGAAGTTATAGGGATGGCACACTGTAAAAACCACAGGAACAAGATCGAGGCAGTAGAACTACATGTAACCCCATCCTTACAATTATGGATTGCTTTTATATATTGCATGGTTGAGTAGTATTTATACTGTAATTATGAAACGCTTCTTTTTTGTTGTACTTATTCATAAATAACTGTTACACATACTGGCACTAACTGGAGACGCGTTTTCGAGATAATATAGGGCCTAAGCAACAAAGGAAAGTTATTCAGTATTATAAAGGTGGAGGGAACAGAGGGAAGTGAGCAACAGTATCGGAATACAATACCTCTGGTACCTATGAAAAGAGAAGTAAGGGTTCAAAGTTAAACTTTGTGTGAAAAATATGGAAGCTTTCTTCAGTAACCGAAAAAGCAGAAATACCATTTAATAGTACAGAAGCCAGCTTTTTTTCTCTCCAAAAAACAGATCCACTGTATCCTTACTACATATCGCTGCCCCTCACGTATTCATGGAAGCGGCTGTGTTCCCGTTGTATACACAGCCTTTTTTCGCGGTCATTCCAACTCCCGTCGCTGAACTACCAGACTGAGCTTCTCAAACTGTTTGTTGTAACAGTTTTTAAAGGCAATTCATTAACGTGAATGCTAGTATACTTACGTAAAATAGGGCATCTTCAAATGAAGATCAGTGAGGAATGAAGTGGAAGTGATTTAATTAAGAATCAAATACGAGTAACTATTCGCTATAACAGAGAGAGAGAGAAAGAGAGAGAGAGAGAGAGAGAGAGAGAGAGAGAGAGAGAGAGAGAGAGAGAGAGAGAGAGAGATTACTGGAAGGTGACGATTACACTTACATCATGGGAAATGAATACATGATTTCAGTTCCTAAAGTCTGCACTACCAGCTGCACTACCAGTTGTCGTATATTTAAGAACTAATTCGAACAAGAGAACGACAGATCTAAACGTCAGAGGAGAGTTTATTTTGTTTCATTGTCATTACTATCATGTGGATGAAGCATAAAAGTCAATGTATAATGAGAACTTCCATCTCGCAATCAGTAAGTTGCATACTGTTCAAAGCCCACACATGCTTTGAGTACAAACTACTGATATGAAGACATCTTGTTGATGCTGCTTGCATGACATCCTTTTCCAGTGGTATTTGTAGCATAACATGCTATGAGAGAGAGAGAAAAAAAAAGAGTACTTAATTTCTCTGAAAAAAAAAAAAGGCATTTTTTAAAACTGTGAAAACAGATACATAAAATCAGTCCTGAAATCTTCCTTACGACTGTCCATTCTTTACCTACAAAGTTGACCGCAATGAAGACAGGAACGTGGAATCCAGAGGTGTTTGTAAAATAGATCAGTTTTAAGAGTCCAGGACCCGTATTATTAAAACTGACTATAATAATAGTCTTAGGACGGAATCATATGTAATAGAATTTACCACTGTCATCGTCATCAACTAGGTCTAGGTAAGGTCGAAATCAAAAGTTGCCGAGTCAGCGGTGTGCTATATGTGGCAGTTGATTTCTAAGAGAAAGTTGAAATTTTAAGAAAAATTACCGAAAAAAAACGTAGCAAGAAGACTGAAATTACCGCGATGTTGAGATAATCCGGTGATCTGTTCAGTGATAAAAATCAGTTGAAGAAAGTATTTGTTCGTCGCTATACTTAAATTGTAAACGACAACCTGTCTTCATTTCACGTCACCTCTTCCATAACGTCTCTGTCCCTCCCCTTCTACCTACTCTTCACTATGCCTCTCCCTTGTCCTCATTTTCTTCTCTCCCCTTTTGGCCTATCTCTCCATCACGAGTGGTGTTACCTCCTCGAGAAATGCGTACACTGATATAAAATCCAACTTTGTTCCTGAGAGTGTATGGGAATTTTATTAACTGTTATATAACTCATTTAATAAGAATTAAGTATTGCTGTGATAACCCTGCCTTTAATCTGTTGCGAAGGTTCAAAGTCGTCACTTTTACAAAGCTGTATCTTCCTTGCAATGGGTCTTGTTAACGTGGTCAGAATCAAATCAGTCATGAATATAATGCCAACAAGGTCCAGGCGGGATCTCCTAACCAGTTCAGCGCCACAGAAGCCAATACCTCTTCTGCCACGGAAACACCTGGGCTGATACTGGAAAATTTGTTTTACTGTGCCATGGCGGCCATATTTACTCCTGTGATCGAGTTCTAAGCCGCATACAAAGCGGTAAAACACCTCGGGAGGCGTTTTTGGCTCTGACGCAAATTAGGCTTGTGACATGGTCATAAGAATTTGGGACAGATTTCCATCGTCTTGAACACTTATGACAAAACGTTAATGTTATTACGCAGTCCTAGTGTTTAAAAGCACGGGTGTAAGTAAACTTATAACACATTTCACTTCAACAGAATTAGATACAGTACAATTGTTAACATAGCTCGACTCGCTCCAGTTGTCTTGACTCGGCTGGAATCGAATCCTATGGGCCTCAGCAACCTACCTGCAAAATTCCAGAATAAAAGGTCAGCTCTAGTATTTTTTTTGGACAGAACTGGAACTATACTTTCTACCTCACCCCATGTGGAAACTCGAACCACATGGTGGGACAGTTAAAACTTTCTTATTAATACATATTTCCAAGTCATACTCAGACCTATTGTACTGAGACCTATACTGTCCTTCTGCTCTGCCATCCTGAGAGTAGTGAAGCGTGCATCGTGGGTAACCATGGAGAAGGAGAATGGAAATGGTGACTGAGCGAGCAGGGGAAGGCGGGATTTAGGAGAGGGAGAGGGATATATTTGACGGCCGGAGACGAGTGGAGCCAGAGCAAAGAGAGATGGACACGAGTAAAATTACATGTGTTCGTCATGAGAGGGGAGGAGAAGGATAGGAATAATGACCATATTTCGGTGGGAATCCACTGTTAATATTACAAAGGGTCCATATACTGTGCCCTTCTTACCGTTCTGTGACTTTGATCATAGACTGATATGTCTCAGAATAGAATCAGGCTACTTCATTCATAGACACCTTCAACCCCTCCACTTAAGTTTGGTTCAAATAATAAAAAGACTAAGTGATCGGACTTTGCACTGTGACCTTGACTTTTGACATATTGTTCTCGAAACTGTATCTCTTCATCCTTGGCTGACCCGCAATCTTCCAACTAAGTTTGGTCCAAATCGATTCAAAACTGTGAGTTGTAGGGTCAAAAATTTCACCTCATACTGTCATGGATTATTCTCAAAATCGGATCCCTTCCTCCTTGCCTTGCCTTGGTATAAATCAGACCAAAGCTGTTTAAGATGACTTAGTCATGTGGCCGTCATCTTTCACTGTTTCTAGTGATCTGAACCTTTCGACTTATTCTCAAAACAGAATCTCTTCACCCTTGCCTTAACCTTAACCCTTCCACGAAGGTCTAAATCGGAAGAAAATGTTTTAAGCTGAACTTTCTGTACGGCTTTGACCGTTGACCTACTGTTTTAACAAATAAATAAATGAATAGGTCAGCCTTTAGACTGAGACTCAACATTCCCACCAAGTTCGGACACAGTTAAATCAAAATTGTTTTAAATTTTGTTCACACACACTCACAGTAGTCGAACTTTGATCTTATGCTGTGACCTTGACCTTTGACTAATTGTTCTAAAAATCAGATCCCATCATTTTTGTCATACTTTCGATATTCAAGTTGGTTTAAGTCGAATCAAAACTGTTTATGCTGTCTTTGCCATATGACTGATATTTGATCAATCAATCTCTAAGCATGTCAACTCCCTGGCTGGAAATCAAAGTTTCCAAGCTCGTTTTAAGACTTGATCAAAAATCTGTGGGTTATTTTGTTTACACTCACGAACCTATACGCTGAGCAAAGTGTCACAGCCTTTTGGCTGTCCTCGCACTGGTGTAATTACAGACTATTGCAACCTTCTCGAAGCATTTTTCAAGTAACAATTCCGTCACCGTTGGATGTAAGAGTGGAAGTGCAGGATAAAATGCGGTTGGAAAACCCCTCGTTTCCTCCTTCCTCCTTTTTCCCCGTTTCTGTATTGGTAAACGAATAAGGAGACCTTACTCCAAAAACTTGTGTAGCAAGTGGCGTCCTGTTTTCTACAAGACTAAGGGGGACTAAATTTTGTATTTTAGTCTGCCTTTTTCTTCTGATTCATGTTTTTGGATAGAACAAAAATCCTTGTTCAGGTAGGGTGTATCAACCCGATGGGAAGCTGGGAAAATTCTGTTTGATTTGTATTAAATTTGTATTGTTCTCTCTCTCTCTCTCTCTCTCTCTCTCTCTCTCTCTCTCTCTCTCTCCCTTGCTAGTACAAATAGTCTTAAATTTTCATGCAGAAGTTGCTAGCCCTGAATCATTCTGTTTACAGCTTTTTCATATTTTCTCTGCTAAAACGACGCAACAATATACCCTTTGCGGGCCACTGATGTTATCCTAATTTTAAACATTAATCATACACAGCAATATCATTCAGTGAATCATCAGAACTTAGCTATTTTTTTTACTTTTGAAAAAACAAGCTGTGTGTAAGAATTTCTAAAAGTGTTTGGAGTATTAGGCTAAAACACTGAGTTGTGTATACGTTCCGGTCAATATGAATGATGCTTTGCGTATGCCTTTTGAATTATTGCAAAAGGATCTGGCGTGCGATAACTCTGGTGACAGTTGTATTTTTCTGCGGAGTTATACAGTAATACTTGCTGAGATATTGCGGACTCCAGTATAAGTTGCCAGTGAAGAGTATAATTATTTCTGTGAGTGACATTCATAAATTGAAAGAAAATTCCTATCTCCTGAAGTTTTAAGATCATCAGCCTCGTTATGTTTGGACCGGAGAGTCGGCCTAGGGGAATTCATTTTCGTTTCTTAGGCTCCTCATACCTTCAGGAAAACTATGGATTAATTAAATCTATGTTATTCACTTCCGAAATATGTCACTCATTACACACTAGTACAGTTTTCCTAGCAATAGAGAATGAAATGTTCAGTTGTGTATTAATAAGTGAAATTCTTATGTTGCTGAGAAGTGCTGGCAATAGATTTAAATTAAGTAATAACGAGAGAAAGAGTATTGCTAGCGTTAGGTAGCAGGCTACACATAAATGGTCATCTTTAATTTTCTGCGGAGAAAGTTAAAACCATGCATCTCTCTCTCTCTCTCTCTCTCTCTCTCTCTCTCTCTCTCTCTCTCTCTCTCTATATATATATATATATATATATAAATGGCAGCATGTAACTGACGAGGAAGTTTAAATGAGAGAGAGAGAGAGAGAGAGAGAGAGAGAGAGAGAGAGAGAGAGAGAGAGAGAGAGAGAGAGAGAGAGAGAGAGATTCATTTTCATCCTGCGAGCATCAGGAAATTACAGACCCCGGCACTCCCGTCACCAGCACATAAAACACACCCACAGATAACTCACTCTTGGATAAAACTCACGCGTTGCATTAGAGACTCAGTCATTCCGAGCCGACCACGCAATGTATCTTTTTTTTTCTGGATGGGTATCTTTACTGTTAGCGTTGGAATATCTGTTTGCGTTCACTCTCTATTGTAGGTAAAATTAAGCACTTGGAGTAATAGGACATGCTGCCTAAGTTGCCACATGTACGAGCGTTAAGTGCATTTTTTTTTTTTTTCTGGAGGAGTATCTATTGTTTGCCTTCCATCTGTATCATGATTACAATTAAATTATAGAAATAAAAGTACTCGTTGTCTATCTTATTTTCTGTCAAGGACTGACTATCCTATTGAAAGGTGTGTGTGTGTGTGTGTGTGTGTGTGTGTGTGTGTGTGTGTTTGCGCTGGCGGGAAGAGAAGTTTTTGGCGGCTCTGTCATTTGTGAAGAGAATATAGTAATCTTGATGAGCTTTGGATCATTTAATACGAAAAAGCAAATATACTGAAGTAGTGAACAACAATGTTAGTGGCGATTGTTGCATATTACTCTACTGTACTTTGAAAGGTCTGCCATAAGCACAGTAAACCTCTCTGCGGGTGGCATGAATGATATGGAAAATACGTTATTATAATGAAAGGATTATTATACTATGCACAAATTTGAATGAGGCATAAATGATAACAACATTAAGATTACTAACACTCAAGTGGCAAGAAATGCAGGTGTGGTGCTGGGGAGAGGGCAGGTGTGGTGGCACCGGTAGCAAAAAAGACGGGTAGAAGTGCAAGAGTGGTGTTCTGGTGATAAACAGGTGTAGAGGGGGTGCAGGTGTTGTGGCACTGGAGGGAAACAAAGGTGGAAAAAGAGATGTAATGGTAATAGTGGTAAACAAGGCTGGGAAAGGATGGAGGAAATGTAGGTGTGTTTGCAGTGGTAGTAAACGAGGCTGGAAAAGGATGGAAGAAATGTACGTGTGGTGGCAATGGTGGTAAACAAGTCTGGCGGGAGTGCAAGTGTGGTGGTATGTTGGTAAAAAGGTCCAAAGGGAGTGCAGGTGTAATGGTCTGGTGGCAACAATGGTCTGAGCGCGTGCAGATGTTGCGTTCACATGAGTTGTGCTGGCATCGACAGGGCCGGTTTGCCTAATACTCCTTGGGTTTACAGTGGCTGTCCTCGTTTTGCTGTCCTATGAATTTATGTGTATTTGTGTTTCATTATATTCATAGTTACTAAAGTTTTAATGATGCTTATTAGCAAATAATATGTCAGGAAAATAAGCTAAGTTATCTAGCACCGCAGTTCAATTTTTATGCACTGTGATAGAGAAAAAATCGAGGTTGCACTTAGCGTGCGGGAAAGTAACGCGCTGTTCAGCTGCCAGGCAACACCAACTCTGTTTAAACTTAATGGTTCCTCGGTGCCATTATTGCAAGTTAGTGACCACCTCGCCCTCTGGCCTCGATGGTGCCCCCAGGTTTTCGCAGCATGAAACAAACAGCTTGTGCTTCGCCAAGATTTCACCAGTTTCCCTTGCCCGCTTCGCCCCACCACCAACAACCTGCTTATGTTCTGGTACCCATGAGGAAAGCAGATAACAACGCTTTACATTTTAGCTCTGCCTCACAGTAGTAGTGCACTAACTGATAACTATTTGTAAAGTAATATATCTATATCGCACTGAGACATGAGAGAAATGTATAACAAGACTTTACTAAAATCAATGTATACTCCTATTTCATCTGCTTAGGTGAGCCATGGAGCATATGGTAAATCATGGAAAACTTTCCACTTCGCTTTACAATACACAACAGTGTGTATAAGAAGAGAAAATGACTCGCTGATGTAGGTTTTGGCTACCTCTCTAAAGTTGTCGGTAATCATATTGCACGAACTGAGTCATAAATATGCGCGGTATAGATGGCACTGAGCCAAAAATCATCGGAACAAAGTCGGGGCAGTAAAAGGATATTAAATTCCATACTTTATTTATTTATTTTTTTAGTCCAGTACTGGAGTACGTGCCATTGCGGTGTAGAATTAGTGCTCCCGAAAAGTGTCATGATGATGGTATACGTTTTAACCACACATGCAGTGCACAAAAGTAAATAATAAAAAAATATACCCATGGGCTTACATATCGTTTTACTGCCTCGTCCTCGTTCCAATGCTTTTTTGACGCACTGCCACCCATAAATCTTCATACATCTTATTTAATATTTCTTATACTTGATTTGCTGTTTTTTAAAATTTCTATGTTTTTTGAAAGTCTTTTAACTTAGGAGGGTCGTATTAGTGAAGGGAATAATGAAAGCTATGACTAACCCGTTCCATTTTTAAAATTCTCTTGAAGTGAAGAAAATTGTCTATAGGCAATAACAAGAAGTAGCACTGGGAGAACGCAAAACCCATGCCTTGCAATCGGTCATTAAGGGCAACACAGTCCCATTAAGGGAAATTAGGCTAATGTTGAAAAGTTGGTCAATTTTGTTTTTACAATAACAGAACGGAGAAAGGAGAAAATAAATGGATATAAAAAAATAATCCATACACTTGATTACAGGTGTCATCCATTCATAAAAAATATTTAACAGTTGGACTAGAACAGCCGTAGGTTGAAGTTTTGGGGGAAAACATTCTGGGGAAGCGAGTTCCAAAGAGATGCAGTGAAACTAGAACTATAGGGAAGATAAGCTGATGGTGGGAGACAGGTCCATGGGAAAATGGATTTTTTTTTTTTTTTTTTTGGGGGGGGGAAATGGGTCCATGGTGAAAAAATACGTTCATATGAAAACATGTTCATGAGTGCAAAGAAGTCTCTGGGGAAAATAGGTCCATAAGGAAAAGCAAGTCCATGGGTGAAGTGGGTCCACAGGAGAACATTATCAATGGAGGACCAGCTCTCTTTGCGAACATTGGAGATTGGGGGTTCACCCCTAGGGGCTGTGACTGGAAACGAGTTTATGTGCTTGTTTACTTGACACACACGCCTTGAAGGATGTTTATATCTAATTTTCTCCAGCAACACTACTGAAGGATGACAATAACGCAATACATAGGTTATAAGTGAAGTAAACTCCAGACTATAACATACTGTGTATATTCACCCTCCCATTACTCGTTAAATGTAACAGGAAAGTAGATTATGTACTTTATATGCTAGTGATTTGCATATCATAGAGAGGCATTAGTTAACCGTCGCGCTGGAGTGGTAATATTTCACCGTATATATGTTCCAAATTCATACACAAACAGCCTATTATTGAACAGGACGTGCTCCAACAATATACAATACCACACTTCAGTTATTGCATCATTCATCATGTGTCAGAACCTTAGACTTGACAGAACACTATCACTGATCGTTATGTACAGGCATCTTCATGGAGGTGAAGTCTTAACTGCAGTCTTTTCTTCATTAAGTGGATTAGGCCGTCTGGGATTACGAGTATATATGAGTGGCCTGCAATAACGATGGAATAAATGCTAAAGACTTGAATACAAATAATTCTAGTTAGTTATTCCAGTATTATGGTGGAGTTTTACTTTATAGTAACATCTCAACTACCAAAGAAGAACCTGAAAATGGAAGTACTGAATAATTTAATATATGTATTAAAGAGGTTTTTAATAAGTGTCTGGAACCGCACCTGTCAGGTTCCATTACGAGAGAGTGGTAACCTGTTCATGTTGGTACTAGTCTCTTGGCGTTATCTATTGAAAAGAAAAATCATGTAGTATTACTCAGAGGAAATTACTAATGGCGTCCTACGAACGTGATGGCATTGATCTGAGCACATTATGTGGGTGGGTCGACAAGACAATTTGACTGCTCACTTTGAACCTTATTCTGTTTGATCAGTCACCGACATATATGTATGTTCTGAAAGATGAAGAAGGTAACATATTCGTGCTTGCAGTATATCTACCTTCCTCGGGCTGTCTTATTCAACATGCCAATAGTTTCTGGTCTCCATCTGCGGTTTCTCATCTTCCTGTAATGTCCCTGTAGTGCAGTATAATTTTTTGAACCTCATCTAGGTGGCATGGTTAAAGAAGGTACGTCATATTAATTTGTGGATACTAAAAAAGGCATGTAATGCCATACATGCATACAAAGGATACATTTAAATTTGCCGTTACAGAGAGAGAAAGAGAGAGAGAGAGAGAGAGAGAGAGAAAGAGAGATGGTATAAATAATTTGATACTGCTTCTAAACTATTAACTTATACATACCAGTATGTACACATGGAGAACAAATGGATGTGTGTGTGTGTGTGTGTGTGTGTGTGTGTGTGTGTGTGTGTGTGTGTGTGTGTGTGTGGGTGGGTGGGTTGGTGGGTGTGTTAGAGAGAGAGAGAGAGAGAGAGAGAGAGAGAGAGAGAGATGGAATGAATTATTTGATATTGCTTCTAAATTATCAACTCTTACATATATACACACGGAGAAACAGTGGCTGTGTGTGTGTGTGTGTGTGTGTGTGTGTGATACTAGAACTGATATATATATATATATATATATATATATATATATATATATATATATATATATATATATATATATATATATATATATATATATACTGTATATAAGCAGATTTGAAGGAGAGAGGAGGCGAGATAGGCCAAGGAGAAGGTGGAGGGAGATGGTGGATGAGCGTGTGAGAAAGAGAGGTTTGGAAGTCGGTGAGGCTAAAGGACTGACAAGAGATCGAGCTGGCTGGATGAATATTGTGAGGAGAAGCACATCATCAGGGATTTGGCACCCCTTTTTAACATGCCAGCGTCCGGATTGACTCTATCGGATACGTTTGTATGAAGCTAAAGAACGTGGTGAATGTTTTTGGAGTATTAGATAGAGCCAGGATTCCGGGGGCTTGAATGATGAGTGAATGGAAGCGTGGTCCTTTGGACTCGGGAAATTTGGGCTGTTTGGACGTTGCTACTTCTAATCCTGCCCTAGGATGGAAAACGAGGTCCGGATATATATATATATATATATATATATATATATATATATATATATATATATATATATATATATATATATATATATATATATATATATATATCTCCACTGCAATGCCTCATGTACTTACGGGCAGTGTGCCACCGAAAGTGAGTAGGCACTGTCTTGGCAAATTAGAGACCGGATATTAAAGAAACTGAAATCCATGAAGATCTATACGTACAGTGTTAAGCCTCGCAGAAGATTACAAACTCGATAACTCGATGACTGAATTAGAAAACATTGGTTGGGATATTACAGGGCTGAGTGAGATCCACTGAAAGGGAGAAAGCGTAGTTCAGCTCCAAGGCAACAACCACCTATTATACTGCAGAGGAAGGCAAAATGAAAGATTTAGTGGTGTAGGATTTCTAATTAACAGAAATCTTGCTGACGGGATTGTTAAATTCAGCAGTGTATCTGACAGAGCAACATGGATTATAATTAGACTATGCAAAAAATACACCCTGAAAATAATACAAGTATATGCACCGACTTCTCAAAGTTCAGATGAAGAAACAGAAACATTCAATGACGACAACTCGTAGATGGATGAAGAAAAGACGACATACACCATACTCATGGGAGACTTAAATAGAAAAGTTGGGAAATCAAAAAATGGAGAAACATGTATGGCAAATTATGGAGAGGGAGAAAGGAATGACAGAGGAGAAATGGTGGTAAATTTCACCGAAATGTATAACATGAGAAAAATGAACACATTCTTTCACAAAAGATCAGGGAGAAAATGGACCTGGAGAAGTCTAAATGGAGAGACAAAGAATGAAATTGACTTCATTAAAGCAGATAAGAATAACACTTTCATAAATATCACGGTTTTCAACAAAGTAAATGTACGAAGTGACCATAGAATAGTGTGTTGCACAGCCAGATTCAACTTCAGAAGTGAAAACAAAAGATGATTAAAAATAAAAATATATGCCCAATAAAAGTACGCAAAAACAAAGCAGACTTTCAGTTAGAGATAACGAACAGATTTCATGCTCTAAATAATACCTAGGGTGATACTGATGAGTTAAATGATTGACTAACAAGAGTGCTAAGAGAATCAGCGGAAGCAGTAGGGAAGGCTAATACAACCAATATCATCAAGTATTCGGAAAAGACACTCGAACTCTTGAAAAGAGTAAAGGAAATGGAGGTAAAAACAAAGAAAGATGTAATAGAACGAGCGGAATTAAATAAGCTTATCAACAAGAGGCAGAGAGAAGAAGAAGGGAAAAAAAAAAGAAGAGGAACATGGATCAGATGAAAGAAACCATCAAAAAAGGAAAAAGTCTCAAACAGGTCTGAAGTAAATTGGCACTAGGAAAACAATTAATCATATCGCTGACAGACAAAAACGATGAAGTCATTAAATGCAGAGATAAGGTGGTAATGAGATTTGATGATTTTTACAAAGAACAGTATGCATCAAAAACAACAGTACCAATAGCTAACTTCTCAGTTGACACAAGTGAAATACCTGAGGTAACACCAAACGAAGTAAAGGATTCCCTTAAAAATATGAAAAAAGGGAAGGCCCAAGGGGAAGATGGTGTAGTAGCAGATTTACTGTTGGATGCAGGGGGAGAAGTACAAAACAGGCACATCTGCTTATTTACTTAGTGTGTAAAAAAGAAGAAAATTCCCAAAATATGGTGTAATGCAATAGTTGTTTTCTTTACAAAACAGGCGACTCAATAGATCTTAGTATCTATCTACCCATTAGCTTATTATCAGTTATTTACAAACTCTTCACAAAAGTCCTCACTAACAGAATAACAACTAATATGGAAGAAGAAGAAAAAACTCATCAACAGGCAAAATTCCGAAGCGGCTATTCTACTACTGATCATCTGTACACCATGAATCAGCTAACTGAGAAGACTACAAAATATAATAAACCACCGTGCTTAGCAGCTGTTGATTATGAAAATGTTTTCGACTCAATGGAGCAAATGGCAATTATAAATTATTTGCAAGAACAAGGAGTAAATGAGAGCATTGTAAAACTGCTTGAAACATATATGAAGAGGGAACTGCTGCAGTTAAATTATATAAAGACTCGGAAAAAAATAAGACTGAGTGGGGCGTGCGTCAGGGAGGTACAGTTTCACCGAAATCACTTACAGCATGCCTAGAAAGCATTTTTCGAAAGCTAGACTGGGAAAACAAAGGAATAAACATAGATGGAGACAAGCTAAACCATTTAAGAGTTGTAGATGACTTTGTCCTAAGCTTAGAAACTGCAGAGATATTGGAAGACATGTTAAATGACCTGAATAGAGAAAGTCTCAAAGTAGGGCTAAAGATGAACCTAAGTATAATTAATGTTTAATCCAAATACACCAAAGAACGTCATCAGAATAAGCGAAGAAATTCTTGAAAAAGTCGAGAAGTACAGTTACTTAGGGCAAATACTGCAATTAACGACAGTACATGATTGCGAAATACTGTAGGAAGATGCATTTCAGCTGGATGGGAAGCTTTTGGTAAACATAGAGGCATCATGAAAAGTAGCATGCCAAAATGTATGAAACGAAAAGTATATGGTGAATGCTTAATTCCAGGTATGACGTACGGTTGTGAGGCCTGGAAACTGACAAAATCAATGGAAAATCAACTAATCCGTTCTTGAAGGGCAATGGAGAAAGAAAATGGAAAAGGTCAACTTGGGTGAGAGAGCAAACTAAACATAAAGAACAGAAATGGAGGTGGGCAGGTCATGAGGCAAGAATGAGATAACCGATGGAGCAAGAGGCTGACTAACTAGACTCCAAGAGATAGTAAACGTAGCAGAGAAAGACCAGACAGGAGGTGGAGAGATGAGATGGAGAAGATTCCAGGGAAAGCATGGCACAGATTGGCTCAGTCATGGAATTCGTGGAGAAGGTTGGGGGAGGCCTTTGTTCAGCAGTGGACTTGTAATGGCTGATGATATATATATATATATATATATATATATATATATATATATATATATATATATATATATATATATATATATAAAGAGATAGATAGATAGAGAGAGAGATACATATATATATATATATATATATATATATATATATATATATATATATATATATATATATATATATATATATATATTCTCTCTCTCTATATTGAGACAGGCTTGTTCTGAGGGAACCGCAGCTTATACAGGAAAAGCAATACCAGTGTTGCAACGAACAGCATATTTATTATGTCCAGACGTTTCGACATATTCATCTGTGTCATCGTCAGTGGATTTAAAAAGATGAAAAAAGACCTGTAAGGTATTTGTTCATAAGAATGATCTTAAGATTCAATCATTTTTCCATTACAAAGACCGACTACCGACTGCCCTCCGTTCGTCAGTCGTTTATGAGTACAAGTGCCCTAGTTGCCATACAGGGTATATTGGAAGCACAATACGAGTTTTCAAGGGTTGACGAGCATAGAGGTCAGTCGAGCAGGTCAGGTCTCCCTGTGAGCGACCCTCCTCACTCAGCGGTAAGGGAACATTCATATATTTGTAATACTTCTGTTGATCCCAAGAATTACTGAATAATAGACACATGTACCAGTATGAATCTAAGAATACTAGAATCCATTCATATTTATAAACGAAAACCCGCCCTAAACAATTGTCTGTCTGCTGTCCCTCTGAATATATTGTGCAGTTAAGTCCCCCCTATAATTTAACACTACGTTTTCTCTTTTATGTAGGTACGATGAGCTCATACTCATATTGTTCTTTTAGGATTTTAAAAACCTTACAGGTCTTTTTTCATCTTTTTAGATCCACTGAAGATGACATAGATGAATATGTCGAAACGTCTGGACATAATAAATATGCTGTTCGTTGCAACACTGGTATTGCTTTTCCTGTAAATATATATATATATATATATATATATATATATATATATATATATATATATATATATATATATATATATATATATATATATATTGGGATTAGTCTTGCTGTTAAATTTACGGTTCCAGTTTGACTACTCGTCTATCAGTAATGAGAGTAATGTTCCTGAAGAATAGTAATGAAAATTTCTCTTCCTGGCTCTTGTATTTATTCTTTAGTTGAATGATGCAGCATCGTTACCGGTTCTACATCGAGTTGGTGGTGAGGCTGGTTATGGTGACCCGTCGTTAAGATGTATTACAACTAGCAATCATTTCACCAAATTAAGTGTACCACAGATTCATGGTCCCAATACTACTTCTGTATTTACTGTGCTTTGCGTTACCAAAAAACTATTACATCGTTCAATTATTGCACTGTATCATGATAGTAGTTTCCCTAACAGACAAACGCAGTCATATCAAACAAAACAATGGACAGGAAACCACCCATCCATCAACAGTCCTTGCTGGTGATTGCGACGCTCTCAGGCCTTCCCAGTGTGTGTAGAACCTTGTGCTCATGGTGGTGGTGGTACACTCCGCTATGTTCTCCTTATTTTAGGCAAGGAAGCTCGACCTATGCACTTGGATTTCTAATCCCTTTCAACCATCAAAGTGTAAGCATTAAACCACAATTTTAGCGTGTAACTGTATCACTATTCAGAAATATGTACTACCATGTGTATCTTATTGATGATTGTAGGTGAGCAGTTTTTGTGTAACAACAGAAACACCTGAGCACACATTCACTGTCCGTCTCCTTTGAGTTGTGGATGGCACCTATGTATACCGTGTAGAAGTGCCGAAAGTGAACAGCATATAAAGCTGAAGTATTAAAAAAAAAAAAAGTCTGCCTTTGCAATTAAAGTGGCCTGTTATGTTAATAATGAAAATAAATACGCAAAATAGTGATTACACAGCAAAAAATAAAGACCTCAAAGACTATGACCAGCAAACCTTTGGCTAATAATACGGCCTCCTTGGTGTTAATTTGGCTGTCCCTGTCTGTATGGTGATCCACAATTTGGCTGTCCCTCTCTCTGTATGGTGAGCCACAATTTGTCTGTCTGTCTGTATGGTGATCCACAATTTGGCTGTCCCTCTCTCTGTATGGTGATCCACAAGTCCTCCCTAATATCAAGGCCGTGTGATTGCAGCATTATCTGGGAGGCTGTGGAGCAGGACCTGTGTACATGAATCATAACACGCACATAAAGGAGTGGAGTCATCAACGATACAGAGCAGCCAGGCACATTCCATATTCGTCTCTGGCTTTTGAAAGTATTGTAAAGTTGAGGCTTACTTTTCTCTTAGCGATTTTAGTTTTAAATGTTGGGACAGTATTAACACATCTCTATATACGATATGTGTGTGTGTGTGTGTGTGTGTGTGTGTGTGTGTGTGTGTGTGTGTGTGTGTGTGTGTGTGTGTGCAAAAATGGTTCCTGATTATTTTTCATATAGTCACCTTGGGTTGGAAGGAAAGGGTTGTGTCTCATACATTAACCCAATTCTTGCAAATTTTCCTTCTGGGTTATGTGAAATCACTGATGGCTTAGAAAAATCTTAATTTTCGTTAAGGAAAGAATTACTATAACTTCAAGATAGCCTAGACTGTAAAGTGGATAAGAGGTACTGTATATGGATGAAGTTCCAGAAATATAGAAAGTGAAGGATACGCCAGTGGGAAGGAAAAAGAAGAGCCAATGAGGGACGTATGAGAAAGCGAGAATAATTAGCGGAGATGTGCGACTGAGGAACTGAGAAATGAGGTCAGTGAGAGAGAGAGAGAGATGTGAGTGGAGGATACAAGGAAGGCAGGTAACGAGAGAAGATACGGGAAGCACAGAAAGAAATGATGGTGATGATAAGGAAGAGGAGTAGGAGGAACTGAGGTGAAAGATACAGATCGACAGATAGATAGATAGATAGATAACTTGATACACACACACACACACACACACACACACACACACACACACACACACAGAAAGAGAGAGAGAGAGAGAGAGAGAGAGAGAGAGAGAGAGAGAGAGAGAGAGAGAGAGAGAGAGAGAGAGAGAGAGAGAGAGAGAGAGAGAGAGAGAGAGAGAGAGAGAGAGAGAGAGAGAGAGACAGAGACAGAGACAGAGACAGAGAGATCCGAGTGGAAAGGTAAGGAAAAGGAAGAATAATTGAGGGAAGCGAGAGGGATGCAGGAGAGACAGCACAAATGAGGAAAGCAAGAGAAAGGGGAGGGGGGATAATTAGCAAGGATTGGCAAGACCGGCAAGAGAAAATGAGGTAAGAGAGAAAGATCTGAGTGGAAAGAACGTATAAGGAACGAAGAGGCTGGTCATGGGGGCGTAGAAGTGCACCATTACCCCACTGCGCCGCGTAATTAAGACAACCTTTAGGTTTTCTCCCGGCCAGTAACTAAATTAACATCGAGCTTGCTTCCCTTAACGTGGGCAATAGTTGTCTCCTGCAGCCGGGTCCACGTCCTGCCTGAGTGGGTTAGTGTCTGAAGCAGCAATGGGGAATAAATGTATATCTGTAGTGTTCTGGCAAGCTATAATTGGTATATACTTTTTTTTTTCTTGTTCAATTGCTTACAGTTACAAACACAGTTTATCAAGTTTTATGTATTTTACTGCCAGTTTTTCACCCTCCACCTGAGAAAGTCAGAGGAGAACGTTGTTACCGCTGGGATCAATAGGTGTCCCTCTGTAGAGCTGGGAGGCAGGGCGGCTGGCCGGGCTTAGAGATTTCGTTTCCAGGACAGAAATCAGAAGTATTCACTATAGTGTCATGAAATTTCACATAGTTATGTGTATTATAGTCAACTGGTGCCAACTGATAGAATGCTGTGTCTTAATAGTTTCTGAAAAAGAAAAATAATGAGAAAAAAAAAATGCAGAAATTTCAATATGATCTGCGCAAGGAATCTGAAAGGCCCAGGTTATGTGTCCTCAGGGTGTTCTCCTTACCCCCACACTTAAAAGAAAATATTGGGGGGAGGAGGTGAGGGCACGTATGTACTTGGCTAGGTGTGCAGGGAGGTGGGGATGGGGTATGTACAGTTGTGGCCAAGTTTTCCTTCCCACCATGGTGTCTTTAACCTGTAACTAAGGCACCGTCACACACAATCTCGGAACATAATGCCGACATAATAAGACTGCACAGCATCTGCTAGCAGCCAGTACCGCATACAATTATGGTATGTGTACGACAATGTCATACCCACAGAGTTGATATAGCAGGGTGGGAAGGAATACCTGGCCGCAACTGTACCTGGTAGAGCGAGGGTTGCAACAGCGTAGCGTTGTTATGTATTCCTCCCAATTATCAGTATATATATTAATATAGTTTTGCGAATATTTTAACTAACTATTGTCACCAGTTATTAATATTTTATAGTTTTATCAAGCAAAATCCTGCAATGTCGCGATTACTCAGGTACCCAAAGCATATGTATATATATATATATATATATATATATATATATATATATATATATATATATATATATATATATATATATATATATATTACAAGACTGATTACCGGAATACTGTATTTTCTTCAAGGTTTACTTACTGCCATCGATTAGTAGTACATATATATTAGTTTCATCTGGGCTTTTTTGCCTCTGATCTCTGTCGCTCATTACGTTCATCAAGCTGATTTATTGCACCGATTACTGTCATGGTTTAGTTTATTCAGGTTTTATATACGGCGAACAGTTGCAGCTGGTATAATATTATCAAGGTATATTTATTGCAACAGATTACTAGTGTTTCATTTACATCGTGTTATTTATTCGTAGAGATTACCAAAATGTTTTCGTTGCATCAGGTATATTTTTCGTTACCTATTAATATCATGCATAATCAGCTTTACTCATAGTCACATATTTGAACATGTTTTTAATTACATTCTACTTATTCAAATTTTCTGTCTGATATTTTAGTGATACAGTATCCTAAAATGCCAACTTCAACAAAAATGTTGAGATATCATTTGTCCCTCATAAATCTAAATCTCAGTCACATAGAGTCTTCGGTCACTTTAGTACTTTTGATCCATTTCTCCGTCTTTGTGATTCTGTGTGACCAGTGCATCTCTTCATTTTTTTTTTTTTCTTGTAATCAGTAGAGCTCTAGCATTCTATGTTGTTAACATAAGATGAGTGCATTCAGCTGAGAATGAGTCATAGGAGTATCAGTGTTAATACAGGTACCATTAGCTTTCATGATCGGGACCACTCTGGCATTCTATTCTTGTTGAGGGTGAACCGTAGGAGCATGAGCCTTAACCTTGACAAGAAAACTGGAAAATCACAGACGGCCTTTTTTTTTTTTTTTTTTTTTTTTTTTTTTTATGTGACCGACACTGGGCATAGGCTTCACAGCCTGCTCTCAAGGCCCATTAGTCCTCCTACGTACCGCACACCTCTACATGTCACCACTTCGGCGCTAACACCCACCGTCCATATTGAATACATGCTAGGGCTGTCTCACACAGGACTGGTGTATTGGTATTAGCGGGGGTATTTTTACGACATGTCGGCGGGTCTTCTCGGCGGGTCTTCTGGTAGATCAGTAAAGTCTGATTTTTATGAAATTCAAATCCTTAAGCTGTTCCCTGCCCCAGCGGGATTTGAACCCGGGTCCGTTAGGACTGCAGGCCTTTAGTAGACCAACACTGCCAATCTCCATGTTTCGACAGATTGTGAGGCATCAGAGATCCTGAAGAAAACCAAAGTTCCAATGGATAATTATAATAAAGTTCCAGTACATAATATTATGTTTCAGTCTCTGTTAAATTAATGATGACTTGCTTGTACGAGTACTGTACAGTACTTCTTTGTGCAGTGAAGGGGCTGGAGATCATTTACCGTACTAGCTCAACAATTTTTTTTTTTTTTTTTTTGTAGCTTTATGCCTGTATAAGAAAATACATTATCTATTTACATTCCTCTGAGGTCATGTTATTCATAAAAAGTGAATGCCGAAGTACCGAAGGGACTGTGCTACTTACGCTTTTTTCATTTCCATCCTGATCTCTTTATTCACTCCTCTAATAACTCATCAAGTAATCATAGTTATCTCCGTCACGCATTCACTATTTGGAACCTTCACTAACTCATCCTGAAAATTGATCTCAGTAGTATGTTGTTTACCAGGAAAAGAAGATTCTCCTGTATCGCTCTCTTTATTCATCACTTTCCTCAATTCTCCAAGAAAGAAATATTTTTTCCCTAATTATATCATGACAACTCCTGCTTTGCGGCGTCAGTATTCAGTTCTTCTAAAATCTATCCATCCATCCATCCATCATCAAATTTTTAACCGACCCATCAAGGGCGTGGGAACCCGGTATTAGGCTATTTAGTACAAGCATATAAGGCATAAATGAGTATAGTCGTTTTGCCTCAACCTGGTCCAGATTTGTGTCCCTTTTATAGCTTATGTCAAGTATGTTGGCGACAGAATAATACAGTATGTACTGTGGTTTACATCCTTTCCTCCATAGTGCTTCTTCATTACTAGCATCGTGCTCTGTTGAGAAACTCTTGCTGCAACGCAGTCGGAGAAAGAAAAAAAAGATAGGCGCACATTTTTGAACGGCGTTATTTGGACAGTGAACCCCAACTCCTCGGATATAAACCCTTACTGAGTTATATCCGATTGGAGCGCTTTAATCCAGTAGAACATAGGCGACTTTCTCTAACTCGTCAGGAAATTAGATTCCCTTCTCTGATGCTTACTGACCTCATTCACGAACTCATCAGGAAAGGAAATAACTCTGCGAAGTATTTCATGCCACCTACTCCTCCTCCTCCTCTTCCTCTCCTCTCCTCTGGCGTCTTAGTTGTGGCACATGTTTCACTCCTCTCTGCTCCCGCTATCTAATATATTGGCCAACCCTTCCCCCTCTGTCCTGATAACGGTGATAAGAAGAGGGGAGGAAGCAGTTGATGTGGCTAATTTATGAGGCCAATAACTTGTTGATGGAGATAACAAAGACGCTGATAAGGGCGTTCTGGATAAGCTTATTAGTTGCGGTACGTGGTAATGTTTAGATCTTGATATTCATATTCAACAGCTGGTTTTGTGTTAACATATGCCATTGTGTTATTAACTTCTTGAATAGAAGACGCTCCATGATCGTACCTTCTCGCAGGGAGAATGGCTGCTAGAATTGACCCTTCCCATGCTGACAAAGTACGAATCAGACACTCCATGATCGTGCCTTCTCGCAGGGAGAATGGTTGCTAGAATTCTCTCTTCCCATGCTGACAAAGTACGAATCAGGAATGTGTGTCTATACTGAGTGATGCATGTGAAAGTCGATGTCGTAATGCTTTTTATTGTGTGTATTAGAGGCTATATATGTCATCAGCATAAACCGATAAATTTTGAACATAATGTAAATTAATGAAAAGACGTTTTCTAGCACCCACTGCAGATTCAAAGAAATGTGGCAGACATCAGACTAGATCTCAAAGTCAGAAAGGCGAGTCAACTAACAACCGGCTTTCGGGTCCTAGAGTTGGAAAAGTATCTCCCATATTCTGTAGAATCGCTATGTAAGAGGGAAAGTGAGTCATGGTTATTTGAGGGTACATAGCAGAAGACTACACGTATGTTAAGAACTAATTAATTACTTTACTGCTCGATGCCTCTCCTAGGTAATTTTAAAGTTGCTGGCTGCAGCAGGAACGGAATATAAAAGAGTGTTCTACTGATGGAGGAGTTAAGAGGTGTCGCGTAAGCTCGTGAAACAGAGGAATAGGATGCATAAAAGAAAGACATACAAGAGCCGGAAGGTAATTTTCCTAAGGGATATAATCTGGCTGCATCCACAGATGGGTTTAAATGTTCTCAATAAATCAAATTCAAGTTATTGTTTTGTTATTGTGGCCCAGGGCTCGTCAAAGCCTGATCCCGGTGGACTTCAGGCTTCACCAGCCCTTCTGCAGTCCACCATCTTCCTTTCTGGGGAGAGGAAAGTAGTTTTGTGACACTAAGCAGCGCCATAATTTCATGTAAAATACACTGCGGCGGAACTAATCTCCTTTGATACGAGAAGTTCTCTGTAAGACTATGTAATTGTTAAGCGGTTGGAAGAACATACTAGACGTAGATCAACGTAGTAAACAGGTTGACGGATATTTAGTTCCTTTATTCTGAAAAATCTTACTTTAGCTGAAATAAATATGCCAGAATCAAATGGCTGATGTAATCGTACTGAGGGGTTAAAAACAATTACGAAAAAGCTACAGATTTTTTTTTATGTGTCCTATTTTATGTATAAGCTTCACACCCCGTTCCCTAAGGCCCAGCAATCATCCTACATATTGTACACCTTCACATGCTACCACTTAGGCGCTAACAACCACCATCCATTTTCAATACATGCTAGGGCTGTCTCATACAGGACTGGTGTAGTGGTATTAGCCGGGGTACTTTTACAAGGCGTCGGCAGGGCTTATGGTAGATCAGAAGAGTCTGCTTTAACGAAATTCAGTCCCTTGGAACGTGTTCTCTGCCCCAGCCAGCATTAAACCAGGGTCTATTAAAACACCAGACCACCTCCGTACCGACTTGGCCACCGCAGCAATGAAAATTCTCTTGTTTTTTATAAGTTACTTTTCTGAGGATTCTATTTTGTTTTTTTCAAAACAGAAAGAAAGAACAGTTGAGAATGCTTATTCTTCTGTTCTGCTATTACTTTTCTGGGCTTACAATAGGCTTCTCTCTCTCTCTCTCTCTCTCTCTCTTTGGCCTAAGCTCAAAGCTTTTTCAAATGAAAAACCGGAGGAGGGAGTTATTTCTGTTTCAAAGGAAAATAAGAAGTAATGTTTTAAAAATCATTAAAGCCCCAGATTTTTTGTCACATTCGTTTTAAAACAATGGTTTAAATACTGTAGATTATCAGCTGGATAAAACGATTTTTATTTGACAGTTATCTTTCTTAGTGTATAGACTTAAGCTGAATACTATTAAATATAAGTGGGTATACCTGTGGAAGATTTTGTCGGGTTGATAGATGTAAAAACTGAGTCTTTGATGCATTAAAATCAACAAGATTATTTTTACCCCAGTCAGAGATACGAGCCAAGTCAGACATTAGCTGTGCCATAGCCTCATCCCTTGTTTGTTGAAGTAACTGCAGGTTCGAACAGGCATACCTTGTGGAGAGATTGGGAATGTATGTCGTCTGTCTGTTGCTTATCTATCTCTGTCAGTCTGTCTGTCCGATCATTTCATCCAAATATTGTTACATGGCTGAGTGGACTAGAATAAGAGTTGGCGTGGAAAATTAGAATACTTCTTCGGTGATGATGCCAAACTGTATCTGTAATATACGCTATTGAACATTTATAAATTACGACTAATTGTGACTTACTCAAAACCTGTAGGTCAATGATGGATAAACAGTTTACATTAAATATATTTGATGTTTGTACATTGCCAAGGCTGCTGTTATAAATGAAATATTGTCATAATATAATTTAAAATATTTTCTATTCTATAACAGGGTCACCAGGCGTTCTCACTGAAGGTCTCTCTCTCTATCAGGCAATAGAGTACGACGCAGACACGGGACATGATTTTATTGACCATCACCTTCTACTATAACAGCACAGAATATAACTTATAAAAACTATCATGCACTCCGCTTGCATCTCACCTACATATTATACTATATACTGAGTAACACAATCATCATTAGTGTATTATAGAGTCAGATGCCGGAAAAAGGCCTCTCCTAACTTTAGTTAAACCTCTTGGATATTAGCTTATTTAATATTAGCATGCCAAATCATTGAACTTTGCTTCTCCGTGTTGTTCTCCACATACTTCTTCCTCCATCTGTTGATTGCTCCTCTGTTACCCTGGCATCTAGCAATAATCTGCTGTGCGGAAAGGTGACATGTTTCTTTTATTGTCATTAATGATAATTACGTATCATTTACCCCTTCATTCGAGGGCTAATGTTATAACTTCTTTCCCGTGCATACTAAAGTAAGCCTTACAAGAATTACACAAGGTTTCTGATCCATCAGATCGGGATAAACTACTTAACCTCTCTCTCTCTCTCTCTCTCTCTCTCTCTCTCTCTCTCTTTCCACACACACACACACACACACACACACACACACACACACACACACACTGTCTACGATCTTAAATTGTCTCTCCCCCTGTGGGAGAAGACCCCCGGGGTCCCATGTTACCCGCTGAACCTATGTTCCTCCCTGGCCCAATTTCTCCAGGGACATTTTCATCATGGACCTATCCCTATCATGGACCTATATTCCCGCTTCCCACTCATCCCCTAGCAATTCTCACCCACCCTGCTCAATCACCCACCCACCTGCTGGTACCTTACCCGTCCACTCACCCACCCACCTTTCCATCCACCCTGCCTACCAGCTCACTCCCACTCAAGCATCCACCCTGCCCACCCACTCACTCACACACAGTGTCCCACCACACCCACACAACCTTGCCCACCCACCTCACCCAGCCAGCCCCAACACACCCTCCCACCCACCCAGCCCCTCCACACCATCCAACCTCTCAACCCTGCCCACCTAGCCAATCCGTCCACACATCCAACCCGTTATAGCTAATAATGAAATGGTTGTGGAAGTAAAAAAAAAAAAAAATCTATAGCAAATGACTACCATGCTTCCACCATATTGACTAGCCTATTTCTAATTAGCTCTAATCTTGGCCATCAGAGAAGCCTCTTTAGCAACTGCAATATACAGATTTAAATATGTTGTAAAAAGTTACAACTGTTATATTTCCACTGATGACAGACAGGCAGAGAAACAGACAGAGACCCAGAAAGACAGACAGACAAACATTCTTGTGCGAAATATGCACAGATACTTTCTTGATCGCATATACTATGTGTATACTCAGATTATATCCCAGGTGTCAAGACATATAGCCTTCTAGCTCTCCTTTTAGTCTCAATTGTTTGCCAGTGTTTGTGTCATCATGTAGCATCAGGTCTAAGGGCCAAATGGAGTAGCAAGATACAGAAAAAATGTTTTCAATAGGAGGATAAATTTACAAAAACTTCGGTCACGGATACAAATGTGATTTATAAGTAGTTGCTGAAATAGCAGATAACTACTAAATGTAACTAGCCAGATTAGTTCCCAGCCAAAGAAAGGGTTTAATCTCGTACTACAGTCAGACTAACCTAAACACCCTCCTCCAATACTCAACACGTTCATTGATTGATTGACTGATTAACCAAAATAAAAAGTGGCGGTGCAATCCCAAAGATCATATGTCGCCGAATAACAGTGAAAAAGAGGACAATAAAAGAAAGGAAGCACATAAAATGATAAGGTAAAAGAAGTAAAAAAAAAAACAATAACTCACTAAACTCTAAATTTTACAAAGGAGTCCGGCTGCCACAACAAAGGAGAGCCCACCCCCTCCCCCTCGCCCACTAGCACAGGCATCCTCTCAACAGGCAAATGTGCTCAGGGATATAGGACTTTAGTTTAAGGGGGTTATCATGACATGTGGGACGGCAGAGGGACTGGTGGGACGGGTTGACAGGGGTGGTCTGGTGTTGGCTGGTGCGCTGATAAGTTGTCTGTAAAAACATAAATATTCTTCTATATACTCGTAACCTCTATACACATCTTAATTGGTGGAGTCTTTAGGGAAGTAGACCGTAGATCACCAGTTCCGTCCCGGCTAAGATAGAAATTATCTGAGGATTTTAATATCCATAGCCAGGTTCACTGTTATTCCATATGACTCACTGATATGTCACTAAGTCAAATATATTAGTCAGCAAGGGAGTAGGTCAGGTACATCTGACTGTAAACGGCTACATACGGTTTGGTGTCAGTGTCAAACTGGAGACTTGTGGAGGTTTATGGTGCCTTAGGGAACGGGTTCATGCCTAAATACTTAATCAGAGACTCGAAAAATAAAGGTATAAACTTGATATTTTTCAAACAGTTTGATTCTACCTCAGGTAAAAACTCCCTTACACCCTATACGTCGTACGCTGTGTTGCAATGCGCGAGAACATACCGTAGCCATTATTCTTGTTCCCCTACCTTAGGCCATCCTTTACACCTCGATAGCCTCTCCCGCCTCTTCTGTCTTCCCAAACAGTATAGCAAGATAACACTTTCCCCTTCACCCCTGCTGTCCACTCCTCTTTTCCCTGCGCCAGTCCTGCTACTCGTTTCTCCCCTTCCTCTACCCCACTTGCACTGCATTTGATTCCCTCCCCTCACTTGCACCACTCCCGCACCCCTCCCCTCACTTGCATCACTCCTACATCTCACCCCTCACTTGCACCACTCCTGCCTATCTCCCCCCTCACTAGCGTCATTTTTGCTTCCCACCACTCACATGCACCGGTCATACTTCCCTCCACTCACTTGCACCACCCCTGCTTCCCTCAGCCCACTTGCACAACATCTGGTTCCCTTTCGTTACTTGAACCATTCCTGCTTCCCTCCTCTCACTTGCACACCCCTTGCTTCTCTGCACTCACTTGCACCATCCTTCATTCTCTTCACTTACGTGCACTATTATATCTTGCATTCCTACACTTACACCATCCCTGTCATCCTCTCACCTCCTCGGTTGCCCTCTCCCGTCTAGCCCTGCACCATCGTAAATGTCTTCTTATATCCTCTGTTCTTGCTGTCCCTTTTTTCCTGTCTGTACCATCCCTCCTGCTCCTTCTACAGTTCCTGTTAGCATCTGTTCTGCCGTATTTCACCTCTCTCAGTGCACCGTCCTTGCTCTCATCCCTGGTATGACTTGCCACAACTGAAAGATTAAATATATGCTCATCAACCACTGACTTGTCTGTTGCATGTACGATGTCAGTTGTTGCAAGGCTTAGTATCTAAGAAGCACGCATGCATGACGTCTGTAATATCTATCTATCTATCTTTTGCAGACGCCTCAATCCCATTCGGGGTGGCCACAAACAAATCGCATCCACGTCGCCCTGTCCCTCGCCATTTCACTGCCCTGCTCCCAACTCACACATCCCTCTCTCACATACCTCTCCACCCCATCCCTCCATCTCATCCTCGGCCTCCCCTTCCCTATCCCCCCTCCACCTCACTCACATACACTCTCTTCGTCAGTCTTTCACCCTCCATCCTCTCCACATGGCCAAACCACCTCAGTGTATTCCTCCTAACGCTTCCTATCACATCCATATCCACACCACAACACTCCCTTATATCCTCATTTGTCAGCCTGTCTCTCCATGTGACTCCACAGGCTCCTCTTAAATAACTCGTTTCCACTGCTCTCACTTTTGACTTGTGTCCTTCCAACAATGTCCAAGCTTCACTTCCATACGGTGGAGTTTTTTTTGTTTTTTTTTTTATGCGAGGAAGAAGGAACCAAAGGCCATGAGCCCGCAGTAACAGTTCCCTCCAAGAGAAAAACAAAAACAATATAGAGCCAAATTCAAGATCCGATCATTTTGAGATGCCTGGACACACTGCGTTTGAAAAACTGGAGATCATAGGCAGCAGGAAATACAGACAGAGGGAGACAGTTCCAGAGCTGACCTGTTGCATAAATGAAAGACTGGGAGTAACGGTTAACTCTTGCATTAGAGAGTTGGACAGAAAAAGGATGAGAGTTTACTGCCAGACGGGTGCTACACGCCCGTCTTAGAGGTGGAGGAATGCAAGCAGACAGTTCAGAGGAGCAGTGACCATTAAAGTAGCGATAGAAAAGAGATAAAGATGCAACAGTGCGGCGAAGAGACAGAGGTTGAAGGGAGTCAGTAAGAGGAGGAGAGTTAATGAGACGAAAAGCCTTTGACTCCACCTTATTGAGAAGAGCTGTATGTGGGGAGCCTCCCCACACATGAGAGTTGTACTCCACACAGGGGCGGATAAAACCCCTGTATAGAGTCAACAATTGCGCAGGGGTAAAGAAAGAGCGGAGTCGGCTTAGCACACCCAATCTCTTGGAAGCAGATTTTACAAGAGATGTAATATGATCTTTCCAAGATAAGTCCCGAGTAAATGAAACCCCAAGCATGTTCAAGGATGATGCAGGATTAAGCTGAATATTATTAAACATTAGTGGGTATACCTGTGGAAGATTTTGTCGGGTTGATAGGTGTAAGAACTGAGTCTTAGATGCATTAAAGACAACCATATTATTTTTACCCCAGTCAGAGATACGAGCCAAGTCAGACATTAGGTGTGCCATAGCCTCATCCCTTGTTTGTTGAAGTAACTGTTGAGATGGGCGTTGCGGGAACCGAATGGAAAGGTGAAGGGTGGAGTCATCAGCATATGAGTGGATAGGGTTAGATGTACAGCTTAGAAGATCATTGATGAAAAAAAGGAAGAGAGTTGGTGATAGGACAGAGCCCTGAGGAACACCACTGTTGATAGATCTAGGAGAAGAACGATGGCCGTCTACAACAGCGGCTATAGAACGACCAGAAAGGAAGCTAGCGATGAAGGCACAGATAGAAGGATAGAAACCGTAGGAGGGCAGTTTGGAAATTAAAGATTTATGCCAGACTCGATCGAAAGCCTTTGAGATGTCAAGTGCAATGGGAAAGCTTTCGCCGAAGTCCCGAAAGGAGGATGACCAGGAGTCTGAAAGGTAGGTGAGAAGATCGCCAGAGGAGCGTCCCTGACGGAACCCATACTGACGATCGGAAAGAAGGTTGTGATAGGAAAGATGCCTTAAAATTTTTCTATTAAGAATTGACTCGAAAACTTTTGAGATACAGGACGTTAAAGCAATTGGACGATAGTTGGAGGGTTGGGAGTGGTCACCCTTCTTTGGGACTGGCTGAATGAGAGAAAACTTCCAGCAAGAAGGAAAGGTACAAGTTGACAGACAAAGACGAAAGAGTTTGCCTAGGCAGGGTGTAAGCACAGAAGCACAGTTCTTGAGAACAACAGGAGGGACCCCATCAGGCCCATATGCCTTGTTAGTACTGAGGCCAGTGATGGCAGAAAATACATCAACTGAAGAAATTTTAATGTCAGCCATGAGGAAGTCAGAGAGGGGAAGTGATGGAGGAACAGCACCGGAATCGTCTAAGGTAGAATTGGAGGAGAAAGTCTGTGCGAAGAGATCTGCTTTATCAGTAGAAGAAATAGCTACAGAACCATCAGAGTAGAAAAGAGGAGGGAAGGATGATGAGGTAAAGTTGTTAGAAAGATTTTTGGCAAGATGCCAGAAGGAGCGGGAAGAATTCGAGTTGGAGAGTTGAGAGCATTTAGTATGGATGAAATTATTTTTAGTAGAGCGAAGAACAGACTTAGCACGATTCCGGGCAGAAACGTAAAGATGATGTGATTCAGGGGTGGGTTGGCTCCGGTACCTTTTGTAGGCCCTCTCCTTGTTGCGGACAGCATTAGAACAAGCGTGATTAAACCAAGGCTTTCTTGCGTTAGTCAGAGGATATGAGAAGGGAATGTATGCTTCCATGCCCGAGAGAATAACCTCCGTAATGCGCAAGGCACACTCAGATGGCTCACGGCCATGGAAGCAATAATCATTCCATGGAAAATCAAAGAAGTACTGCCTGAGGGCCTCCCAGTCTGCAGCTCCAAAATGCCACAGACGACGTTTCCCTGGAGGGTCCACAGGCCGTACCGGAGTGATAGGACAGGTTAAGGTAATAAGGTTGTGATCGGAGGAGCCCAACGGAGAGAAAAGATTAACAGAGTAAGCAGAAGGATTAGTTGTGAGGAAGAGGTCAAGTATGTTGGAGCTCTCTCCAAGGCGGTCAGGGATACGGGTAGGGTGCTGTACAAGCTGCTCTAGGTCATTAAGGATAGAAAAGATGTAGGCTTGTTCACCAGGTGGATCCGTGAAAGGAGAGGAGAGCCAAAGGTGGTGGTGAACATTGAAATCTCCAAGAATGGAGATTTCAGAGAAAGGAGAAATGGATAGAATGTGTTCCATCGTAGAAGTAAGATAGTCGAAGAACTTTTGATAGTCAGTAGAATTAGGGGATAAGTAAACAGCACAGATATATTTAGTCAGAGAATGACAGGAAAGCCGAAGCCATGGATCACAATATTGTCAATATTGTCATGTAGTAACTTTTTCACTTCCATGCTCACTTCCCTGTTTCTTATCACTGCTCTCAAGGAACCAGCAACCTTTCTTCCCTGCTGTACCCTTTCAAGCACTTCACCCTCCAAACCTCCATCCTTACTCATCACACTACCCAAGTACTTAAACGTACTAACATTGTCCAATTTCTCACCATCCAACCTCGCTGTACATTTACTGACTTCACCTCTCTCAAAGACCATCACTTTACTCTTCCCTTCATTCACCTTTAGATTTCGTTTCTTACACACTCTCCCAAACTCATTCACCAAGCCCTGCTGCTCCCCTTCGTCTTCACTCAACAACACAGTATCATCTGCAAACAACAGTACAGGGAATTTCCAAACACTACCCTCTCTCACCAGGGCCACTCCAACATCCACTACTCCATCCATGTACAGATTGAACAACCATGGAGACATGACACATCCCTGTTTCAACCCAACCTTCAAAGAGAAAAGTTCACTCAGTTCACCATCCACACGCACGGCAGCCTTAGCACCATCATACATACTCTTCACGGCATTCAACAACTTCCCATCTACTCCATATATTCTTAATACTTTCCACAATCCTTGTCTATCCACCCTGTCATATGCTTTCTCCAAATCCATGAAAGCCTCATACAACTTCTTTCCCTTCTCTAGAAACTTTTCCACTAAAGATCTAAGATTAAATATCTGATTTACACAATCTCTTCCCTTCCTAAAGCCTCCCTTTTCTTCTCCAACTAATTCTTCTGTTCTTTCTCTAACTCTGTCAATAAGTATCCTACCATACACTTTTCCTATTATACTAAGAAGACAAATGCCCCTTATGATTACCACACACTTCCTTTTCCTCTTTTCCTTTGTTCAAGGGAATAATTATACCTGACTTTCAATCCTACGGGACTCTACCTGTAATATGATACTTGTTAATAACGTCCTATTTTTGAGTGATAGCTATATGTCGTACTTTTGTTATTACCAGTTATTGTTGCGAGGGCAGCATATGTGGCGCAGGAGATGAGGAAAGCGGGAGAGGTGCTGTCGAGTTGTAATGGAGGGCCCGAGGAACAAGGGTAACAGTTGTGCTTTCATCTCATTGTACTAGAGCTGACAAGGTGTAGGGCGCAGGGGAATCAACACCCAAAGTAGATCCACATTGATTCAGGCGTAGGTAAGCTCACTAGACATGTATCCAACTTTGAACATAACCTAGGGAGCCCGTTCCCTGACTCCTTCTACACATTCACATATCACTGCTCAGGTACTCATAACACATCTTCTCTATCTACCTGCAGTGAGGAGTTTTAGTGTTATTTCTTTCTGGAATGGTGTAGTTGTGTTAATGGCATGTCAGTGACTCCTATGGCAGAACAGTAAAGAATTGATGAAGAGAATATAATCCTCAGTCTATTTCCTGCCATAGCCAGCATAAAAGTAAGGATGATATGTTCACAGCCATACTTGTGTGAATCCTTGTCCCCTACCCCAAATATGAAAATAATAAACAAATCAAATAGTCTCAGCAGAACACAGAACTACCGGTTTTACAAACAAATCTCATACACACAACAACCAACCACCAAATTTTCCTTGTCTGCCCGTCCCACCAGTCCTCCTGCCGCCCCACATGTCCCGAAAACCTTTCCAAACAAGAGTCCAATTTCCCTTAACACATTTACCTGTTGAGCGTCCGAGGGGAAGCTAAGTCTGTCTGGCTATAGTACAAAGTTAAACAATCTTGCTCCTTAGGAACTAATCTGACTTCTTACTTTTGCCTTTTATCTATTATTCCAGTGAATTCAAGTAGAAGATATTGAGTCCACGAATTATTTTTATGTACAAATATCTATAGAAATTATCCCACAGCCGAAAACGTTGATTACATTAGTCTGTGTGACTGCTGGACTTCACGGAACTAAAAAGAACATAAAAACAGTGGTGGAGAAAAGATGAAACTCAACTGACTGATGGCCGGGAAAGCACATGTTTGTACACCTGAAATATTACATAACTGAACACCTGGGATGCAGCTTGGTTAGATGCAAGAGCTGTACAGCTAGACTATTAACACTGAGTGCATGAAGTTATAAGTAAGAATGTGATTTCTTACTTAAATTTACATACACGGGAAACATTCAAGCGCTGGATGTGATCAACTTGCATCTTACATTCTACAGTGCAGTCAGGAGCGATACGTTTCTCTGTCAGTTGTAAACTAAAAACACACCAAGATGTGTTTTCAGTCCTTCTCAAACTATACCAGTTTTATTCACTCAGACGTTACAGGAGACCTCTCTATATGAAACTTACAGGTACTCATAAATAGAACCACTACCATACAATAACTAATCTAAACCAAGAGATATTAGTATCCACTGTATCATACATAATGTATTATCGAAATATTCTTGATTTAAGGCAAGTGCTTCTCCTGCTGTAATGAACATTTTTTGCAAACAGTTATGGCTATAACATTCTTCTATATTTAGTCTGGCTCCAAGTCTAAGAAAATCACATACTGCCCGGATCGTTAAGCAGAAAAGATTTTTCATTTCCATAGTAAATGAAAGTATTGTTATATCAGTAGGATGAGGTAAATGTTTATATCTGGAGGTGTGAGGAACATCCTAGAAATTAAGTGTTGGCAGTAGAATTAGTTTATTGGTTTTTATCTGGTGATGCGAGGAACAACCTGGTGATTTTGGGATTTCTGTCTTATTTTCTCTCTATCTTACTTTATACATTAGTTCTTGTCATTGTGTACTGTTAATTTTAGTGTATTTTTGTGTGAGAAAATGTGGGCATGTGCAGTATGTCTTATTTTCTCTCTAACTTTAGGAATTAGTTTTTGTGGTTATGTATTGTTAATTTAGGCACATTAATGCATGAGAAAATGTGAATTCTTTCTTAGGCTCTAGAACATGCATTATTGAGTGAAAAATGTGAGTTCTTTCCTAGGCTCTGGAGTGTTCTGGGCTGCACTGGTAGGAGGAGTCGGGGGTAATTAACGAACTGTCCCGCTTCCTGGAGAGTTTAGTTAACCAGAGAGTAACGGACAGAATGAGTTGTGTGAGCGGCAGTTAGTTTACTGAGCCAAAGAGTATAGGACAGAGTGAGCTAGTGTGAGGTCAGTCAATGAGAGCTAGTCAGACAGTGAAAGTCGGAGAGTCAGTAATGGACAGTCAACGAACAGTCAGTGAGTCAGTCGTTGAGTTTGTGACGGACAGTGTCAAAGAGTCAGTGACATATTTAGTGAGCCATACAGTGAAATTAATTAGTAAAGGACGGAATAGTCACTCAGAGACAGTGAGTGACAGTCAGTCAGTCAGTGAACGGACATTTAGCGAGAAGCAGTGCGTGAAGGATGAAGGTAATGCAAGAGAGGAAAGTCACAGGGTTTTGCAAGTGTACTTCGCGCCGAGCAGGAATTAAACCCTGAAACATTCCGCAGCCTTTGATTAACTTCGAGGCCTGTCTGTCACTCTTGACGTATCAAGGAACATCTATGGTGTAAGAGTATTTTAATTTGTATTTAAAGGTTTAGGAAACGCGTGTTTAGAATAAACTGCAATCACATAAGAAATAAACGTAAAAAGATTGATCACACCATTAAATTTTATAAATAATTTAGAGCATGAAGAAATTCGTTTTGGTAATATTTTACATCTTTTTGTAAAATTTGCTTAGAGACATTTAAACCCACCATGTCATGTTAGTATATTTATTCCTGTAGCTTACCATTGGAGGGTTTTGGGGGTGGGGGAGAGAGCTTTGTGATCTAATGGTCTGTTCTCATCAATTCTAGGAATACGAAATAATGTATTCTGCTAAGATAACTGTTGGACTGCCTCATTGGGGACCATAATGTCCATGTGATTCGTGTATCTATAAAAGTATATTTAATTTACACTTTAAATGGTAACCAGTAAGGTAATAACGGTGACAGCATAGGTGGCAGAGGCCAGGCTACCATCATACACAGTGTTTTAGGTTTGACGGCTGGCCTAGGCTACGCCTCTGGTGTTATCAAATGATCAGAAAACCTCCAGCCGCTTTTGTCATAGAATACCTTTTTCTAAAACTGACAAATTAGGTTGGAATGTTACGGAAGGAAAGAAACCAAAGTGTAAAAAATTTGTAAAAAGCAAAAGGACAAACAAACTTGTAACGGGCTGCCCACATTACGGCTGGTAAAGACCCATTTCAAACCGAAGACCATTCAAAATATTATATAAATAAAGGAGACGCAGAGTGGCGATGAGGAAAATAAAATAATTTGCATAATAGTTCTCCAAAGTTTTAATGAAGGCCACTTGGAATTCATCGTACCCTCTGAATACCAAATTCTCTCTCTCTCTCTCTCTCTCTCTCTCTCTCTCTCTCTCCCTTTCACACACACACACACACACACACACACACACACACACACACACACACACACACACACACACACACACACATGAGGTCATTTGTGGTATTGGTTTATTGAGCCATTAGCACGGTGAATGAAATGCCAAGGGGATGAAAATTACAGTGCCAGCTGATGGTGTGCAATGATGGTGATGGCGTCAGTGATGTGGGCCAGATAATTGCTACGTTACTTGATCACTGTCTACCAAATTCCTCTAAGGTTATTTCGGTAAACGGACTACTGTACATTAGAATTTATCGGTGAGAATGGAAAGTATCACGGCGTTTTTTGGTTATGCTCAGATTGAAAAGTTGTTAAGACTGAACAGAGTGTGCTCCTAATAAGCAAGATTTATTGACACTACATGAGTAAAAAGCTGCATGATAAAAATTAGCTACCGCCAGGCGAGTTTATTCACCGTGAAAGCATTGTATTTACTCCATAAAAAAGCTATTATTTATCATCGGAGGATCACTTATTCCAAGGAGAAAAAGAGAAACGTCAATGAGTAGAGCATGTGAGGGTGAGCAGACTTTCGTTCTCGAGTGATGGTTAGAATAAATTGCTCACGTAGATACTCAAGGGCCAAGCAGTCTAGCCCCGGGTCCCTACGTTCCTGAATGGAGAATAAAAGTTTAGATGATACATGTGCAGGGTTCAGACTGAAGTAAACATCAAGTATCAGGTCGAGATAAATGTACAACTGTTCCATTTGCAAAGCTTACAGGTATAAGTATGTGGAAGCAAGACATGTGGTTTAGCCTACTGCACATACGGATAAGTAATTAGAATCATCTACAGTAATCTCGTCTTCTTAATACGGTACAGATCGCGTCATTACTGCAAGGGATTTATATAGCTTTCACATATACGTATATGAACTGAGGAAGCAAAACATGCTGCATATGCTTGAAAATAGTCAGAATGTCTCGCTTTAATCTGGTACCGATCAAGTCACTACAGAAAGAGAACTATACTCTTTGTACTTAAACTTGCCCCAGTTTTTCGATCTATTGTAGCATATTTCAAGTAACTCAGTGACAGAAAAACGCATTATCAGAGATCTACATCTTTTCCAAAGCACTGCTTTGTGACGACCGGTCGTATTCAAGTGTTAATGTATCGCTACATGTCAGCGTACAAGTTGACAGATGGCAATTTTAGGCCAAGTTAGAGTAGAAAGAGCAAAGTAAGTTGAGACATTAGGACGATTGTATTTGAGTGCTGTAAGGAAACACGAGTCGCAGACAGAGTTTAATTCTTGACCTGTTTCGCAGAGTTCCAGTAAAGAAACCCTTGTGCGAAACCAGTCAGGAGTAAATGTCTGTCTGACTGGAATATACTAAAGTTGTGAGATCAACAGGACCTAATATTGGTCCCTGGGTAATGAGCACCCTGCTTCCTCTCCCCGCGCCTCATTTCCCACCCCGAGATTACGTACTATATGGAGCTTCCTTTTTCTCATATTGGTACTCATGTAAACAATTGCAGGATAAGTAGTCAGTCATCGTCCTCCAGACCAGGATAGAGAACATGAATATCACCGCAATATTCCTTCAGAATCATTGTGGCCCCGCGCGCGCGCGTGCGTGAGTGTGTCTGTGTGTGTGTGAGAGAGAGAGAGAGAGAGACTCAAAACAGTTTTTACCCGACTTTGATCAAACTTGGTGGAAGGGTTGAATGTCAGAGATAGTCAGAGATAAAGTGATTCGTTTTACAGAAGTACGTAGCATAGTCAGCGGTACAAAATTCATGCTCTGCTATTGTAATTCCTTTTTCCTACTAAACGAATACGCTTTATTTCACATAGTCAATTAACTCTACAGTTTTGGTGTGACCTGTGGCACAAACTCATATAATGGAACCTCCGCCACCGCATTAAAATTTATGATTTATTCCTGCATCCGAATCCGGATCCTCTTTAAAATTTTATCAGTTCTTCCTTTACCCACCTCCCACCTATACTCCAGGTGTAATTGAATTTCGATAACAAATATTTACAGTATGTTATACACAAACAAGCAAACAGACACCAGTAAATACCTAACTTCCGTCCAACTTCGTTGGTGGAGGTAATAAGAGTTTAAATGTCAGTGTCACAGGCCAAGGTCAACTCATATGGCTTTTATTCAGTTTGAACCATTCTTAAGAGAAGTTGCGAAGGTCAGGTCACAGACGAAATCAAACTTTCGGCCCGTTGACCGTTTGTCACAACTCTGTTAAACTGTTTCAGTCTCAAACACGCAAGACGCGGATGCTGCACTCTTGGAATGTTTCTTCATGTTTATCGACGAACTTTTCTAACTGAGACTCACGATTAGTGCTCACCTTCAATGTTTCACAATCATTGCTCTTAAAAGTTGTGAAATTCTTCTTCTACCATTAAGCAAAAGAAAAAAAAAAATCTAAAAAAAAAAAAAAAAAAAAAAATGCTATCAACAGCAGCACGACACAGCATTCATTATATTTTATCTTTACAGTGCCGTGGCTTCTGAAACAACACAATAATTTTGGACTCAGCTAGAATTCCAACAATGAAAATAGTTAGCCTTATGTTGGACTGTTTACAGAAATGCAGTTTAAATAATCTACTGAATGCTGCAATCCATACTGGATAGGTTGGGGTATTATGATTAAGACGAGACGGGGAACGTGTGATAGAGACAACTGGCAACTGCTGGCCTGGAATTTGCATATATATGAGGAAGGAGGTGAGGTGCATGAAGAGAGGATAGAAAGCTGATGACACTTAAAGAGTTTTTAAGAATAACCAATAAGACAATATTATAATACAAAAAGTGGCTTAAGATCCATGACATTATATCGAATTTTGTTTTTCCCTATCGTATTGAGGAGTTGGATATTAAATTTTAGTTGCTAGAAAGAAACAGCTAGCACTGAAATACACTTACGATGTCACAAAAGACTGCTGGCTGGCCTACCACAACACCGGCGTCAGTGATTTCATGCGATAATTAGGGGAGACGACAGAAACCTCTCTGAAGACCTACGGGTGAATGTTGTGACGCAGACACAAAACTGACGTGGTATTGATGACTCGCTATAATCCATTTACTTGACTTGGCAATTGATGAAAGGTGTACTGGTATTTCCTGCTTCAAACCATTTATGAAATAAAACCTTGTTTAATTGCTTTTTTAGCACGATGTATAGGTTTTTATTTGTTTAAGGTTTTTATATGTTCGGATTTCCTTTTCCATATTCCTTGAGAGCCAGGGAAAGTTGTGAAAAAGAAGAGATCATTGTCAGGAGTGGAGGGAGAGGCGTGTAGAGACACAAAGAGTCGAGAAATAATGACTGAGGATGGACCTGAAACAGACAGGAAGCAGAGTAGAGGAAATATGAAGCCGCAAAAGTGGGGGGGGAGTGATAATTATGAAAGAGATCTGAGAACAGAAAAAAAAAAAAGTACAGCGATACAAGCACTGCTTTAAGTACAAAATTGTAAAAACAAAAAAGAAGGAATAGTGTGTTATATGTATTTAGTGCTGATGAAACTTATGAAGAAACAGTTAAGATTCAGCCCCCCAAAAATAGGTATTAAAAATCGAAAAATGGGTTCATTAATAAAACTGATGTACTGAAAGCAAATTAGAATTACCATTTTCATATACAGTTCTGGCTGACAATAAGAAAATTTACTACTTTCGTACATAGTACGTGACGGTAATTTATTTACAGTATATATAAATGCACCATCAACATCCTAAATCTTTTTCCCATCACACAATAGAAAACTAAGCAAATGACACCGCGATATATGCTTGTCCCTATGCTACTTGATCTTTTATTGGGATATATGGTCGACCTACCCTTGGTCTGGGAGATTTCGTAACATTTCGACCTTAGCGATTTCATCGATACAGTGTTCTTTAATATTGTCAAGTATGTTTTTGATACAAACTATATCGATATGACAAACATATATGGGACATCCAACAGAAAATCAAGGTACATTATGCAAAGTATATCGTCAAAGAAGAAAAGTTAATAAATCTATTGTCACGAAGAATAGGAATCATAGTGAAAAAGGGAACCCCAGCTTAAGCTTCCCACAGTTTCATGTGGTGGAGGATACGAGGCCACTTGTATTGCTGCGTTAGCTGGGTCAAATACGTATAAAAAAGGACTAATAAATCTGCCACTAGCAACAGCTGCTGAAAAAGAACTGTGGGACATTGTCACACTTTCTTTTTTAATAAGAGAAAAGATGAAGGAAAAAAAAAATCCATACACCAGGTTACAGTGTCCTCCATTCATAAAAAATCGGTAAAGTTGGACTTGAACAGCTGTAGGTTGAAGTTTTGGGAGAACCCACTCTGGGGAAGCGAGTTCCAAAGAAATTCAGTTCGGGGAGTACAAGAATTCCGACAGGCAGAAGTTGTGCAAAATGACAATATGACAGTCCAGTCATGTGCGCTACCAGATGCCCGTGTAGCGCGGGGGGAGGCATGGACAGGCGGCACAATGGATGCAATTTTGTCTGAGCATTTGCCATACAAGTATCTGTAAAATAATGCAAGGGGGACAACATTCCATCTTACTTGAAGGGGAGGTATTTTGTAATAGTAGGGATATTAATAATTCTAACAGCCTTGTTCTGAATTTTGTCCAGTTATTTTAGTGCCACCTCTCCACATCCATTCCACAAGGCTGAGCAATATTCCGGCTGACAGCCCACATGACACTAATAAATTATAGCTAGCTGAACGTCGGTGAAGAAAGTTACGGACTCTGTACAATAATCAAAGTTTCTCTGAAGCAGTTTCAGCAAGAGATCTGACATGAGAGGTCCAGCTGAAGATATTCTTAAGTGAAACATCGAGAATTTCAGTACATTTGGAGACAGGAATATTAGAAGCATTGAAGGTAATATAGGAATATGGCAATATATGGACAAAAATGCAACCCAGAATATACAGGTGGTGTGATCTCATTAACAAATTTAGTGCGACTGCGTAATAAAGCTTGTATGCTTGCTGCCAGCATGTTATTATTCACCTAAGGAGAGATTATCGAAATGGAAGAATTAGATACAACATGCTATTCATTGATACCATGACTATGTAAAGCGTGTGGCACGTAGGACTGGTGTGTGTTTGGTAGCGGATTATCAAGTCTACATCCAGAATCGGACATATTAAAAAAATGTGACGGATCGGTTGTCAGAAGAAAATTATAAAGCCAATCGTATTGAAGAGAATTAACCCCTCTCTTCACTGAGGCTATATAAAATATTGGAACTAATGGTGAAAATATTCAGGGAGAAAAGGGATGGAATGGATAGAGAAGCTGGTGTGGTGTGGTGTGGTGCATGGGGAGTGGGGCGGGTGTGAGCTGGAGTTGCATTAAGGGTGAGGATCCGGCCCTCGTCCCTCTCCTTGATGGCTATCCAGCTTAAGGACGGAGGAGGCGAATGGTGGTGGGGGAAAAATGATGGTGCCTGGGAAGGAGAGAAGCTGGAAGGGAAGGGAAAAGGTGTAATGATGCTGGAGGGAGGGGTGGAAGAGGGAGGTGCGGTGGGAGTCGTGGTGGTGGGAAGGAAGGAGTGTAATGCTGGTGTGTGAGGAAGGTGCTGGTGTTAGGAGGAGCTGTGATGGTGGTGAGGGGGGAAGAAGGAATTCAATGGTAGTGGGAGAGGAAGATCTTGGTGCGTAATTGATGTGTGGTGATAGTGAGGGGAAGAGGATCATGGTAGTGGAAGGGGAAGGAGAGAGTCTAATTGTAGCGAGAGGAGAGGCAGTGTAAGCTAATAATGATGGGAGGGGAGAGATTGTAATAAATGGTGGAAGGATGTGCAACAGCAGTGTGAGGTACGGTGGGTAATGGTAAAAGAAGGAATGCAGAAACTGTAATGATGGTGGGGGGGAGTGAAATAGTTATGGAAGGGTATTGAGAAGGGGTGAAATAGTTGTGAATGGGTATTGAGAGGAAGTGAAATAGTTGTGGAAGGGAACTGAGAGGGAGTGATATGGTGGTGGGAAGGAGTTCAGTACAGTAGAGGTGAGAGGCAGTGTAATGGTGATGGGAGAGAACGAGGGAAATGGTGGTGTGTGGTGGGAGAGCAATGGTGGAGAAACGGTACTATGGTAGAGGAAAGGATGGTGTGCAATGGTGGAGGGAGAGATGGCGTACGACGGTGGAATGGAACTGTGCGTAGAGATTAGGTGAACGGGAGTTTGGGGGTGTATGACAAGAGAAGGTAGGTATGGAGCTAAGCAGAATGAGGTAGTGTCAGGGAGGGAGGATGAAAATGAGGTATGATGGTGGGTGGGAATGAATAAGCAATTCATGTTAGGCAGCGCTCGGCAGAGGGAGGGAGGAAAGTAGGGAGAATGGCGGAATGCGGTCGAAGAAGGAGTGTGATAATGGAAGGGTTGATTCTGAAGTTGTGGTGTAATGAAGTGTTAAGGCAGGGAAGGTGAAGAACGATGGTTAGGTATTAAGAGGAAAGTGATGGGAAGGGTGTTACTATCAGTAGGAAGATGAGAGTGATGGAAATAAGCTTAGTTCTTTTTTGTTGATTCATATATTCCTCTTGCAGCATACATTGGTCTAATAAATCAGTAAATATATTTTTTCAGGAATTATAGTTATGACAACAGAGAATAGACCAAGTACAGAAAGCTGAAGACATTTTTCTCTCTTGGGTATGTCCTTCCTCTCCACATTACACCTTTAAGAAAAGAAATGATAACCCGCGGGAAGTCGAGAGGCAAGTTCCTTAGCCTTGGATATACCTCGTCTTCCTGCACTACGCCCTTAAGAAAAGACAGGTTATAAAATGAGGAGAAAGTCGGGAGGCAGTTTTCTCTGCGCTGGATATGCCTGGTGTCTGCATACTATATCATTATGGAAAAAGAGGATAAGTGAAGGGACAGAAAGAAGCATTATATTTCAACTTTAGATTATTTGGTTTCTCCGCCATTGTACGTCCTTATCATTAGTGGATAATGAAAGCAAAAACGCCATAAGACATTTTTCTCAGTCTTGCCGCGCCTTTCAATACTACGTTCCGATCAAAGGCCAGCATATCCCTTTTCTAAGCCCTTCCACATGCCTAGCCTCTACACACTACATCCTATAAAAACAGAAGACAAATGAAGGTCAGTAGGTCATAACACACCTTTGCTTAGTCTTAGGTAAGTGAAGGGACGAAAGGACATAAGAAGAGAGGATAACTGCAGCAGGCCAGTTGGCCCATGCTAGGCAGCTCCTAAAAGAGTAACTGAACATCTAGAATGAAATATGAATAGCAAAGAAGAAGGCTCTCCCCCGCCCTCCAAATCCTCCAGCTATAGCCGGCAGGAAAAAGTCAGAAGGAACACCACGCAGTATGGAAAAACTGGCGTCGACATTTTATAGGAAAGTGTGAAAGAAAAAAAAAAAAAGACTGTCATAGTGTAACCTGAAAAGGAAAAAGAATGAATTAGTACTGGTTATAAGAAGATTTTTTTGTTTTGTTTTTTATACCCACCGCTTGTTTGTCATATGCTTATCTAGCCTATGCTTGAAACTCTCAATGGAAGAGGCAGCAACTACATCACTGGGCAGCTTATTCCATTCGTTTACTACTCTATTCCCAAACCAGTTTCTACCTATTTCCTTAGTAAAACGGAATTTATCTAATTTGAAACCATTACTTCTAGTTCTATCCTGTATGCTGACTTTAGGTACCTTGATAATATCTCACTTATTTAATCCCATCATCCACTTAAACACCTCATTTATGTCTCCTCTTACTCTACGCCTTTATGTGAGTGCAAATTTAGTCTTCTTTGTCTGTCTTCATATGAAAGGTTCCGAACATCATGTATCATTTCTGTCATTCTTCTCTGTATATTTTCTAAGGATTTTATATCCATCCTATAGTATAAACACCAAAATTTGCAAAAAAATTGGCCTTAATAATGCTAGATAAAGTTGCAATATTACTTTTGATATCTTATTGCTCACGCTTCGTGAAATAAATTCCAGGACCAAATTTGCTTTATTTCTCGCATTAATACACTGCCGCCTTGGTCTGAGGTCTTTACTAATCACAACTCCTAGATTTCTCTCGCATTCCGATTTACTAATTTCTTTGTTATCTAATTTATATTTAGTACCTCCAGTGGTCTTGCCTTCTTTAAGTACTTTACATTTTTCAACGTTAAATTCTACTTGCCAATTTTTAGACCATTTAGGCAGTATATCGAGGTCCTTTTGTAAGTTAAGGCAATCGTCAGTCGAGTTAATGATACGTCCTACTTTTGTGCCACCGGCAAATTTGCTAATACTCTTAGTGATCCCTAAGTCTATGTCATTTATACGAGTATATATAATAAACAATAAGAGACCGAGTACCGATCCCTGTGGTACACCGCTAGTTACTGATACCCAATCCGATTTATTTTCATTTATTAAAACCTTCTGCTTTCGTCCCTTCAGCTTGCATTTTATCAGTTTTTATACGAGTATCGCCGTCTATATCGTGTGCTCGAACTTGTCTAACTAGCCTTTAGTGTGTGACCCTGTCAAAAGCTTTACTGAAGTCCAGATAAATATTATCGTAAGCTAATTAGCTGTCTACCGCCTCATAAACCTCCGAGAAGAATGACAACAAGTTTGTGAGACAAGAGCGTCTTTGCCTGAATCCGTGCTGACTTTCATTTATAAGATTAAATCTTTCTAAGTGTTCCCTAATATTATTTGCCTAAACTGACTCTAGCATTTTTTTACTATTGACGTTAGACTTATCGGACGATAATTCGATGCAACTGCTTTATTACCCTTTTTAAAAATTGATTAGCACTACGTTTACGGTCTTCCACGCCTCTGGAACTTCTCTTGAATTTAAAGAATCATTAAATAACGTTAAAAGTGGCTGACACAACTCTTCTTTGGTTTCCTTTATAATGTTTGCATATATATCGTCCAGACCTGGCGATTATTGACGCTTTAAATTATTAATTTCTTTCAATACGTCCTCCTTACTGATGGTTATTTTAGTAAGAATATTGCCAGCTTTATCATCATAAATATTTGCTGTTTGAGGGACCAGGTCTAGATTTTTCTTTGTAAATACTGATACGAAATAATGGTTTAGGATAGAATACATTTCTTTATCTTCACTGGTAATGTTACCTGAATCTCTTCAGAGAGGTCCTATCCTATCTTTATTTTTCGTAAGGTACATTTGGTAAAAACCATTGGGGTTTTCTTTCGATTCACTAGCAACATTAATTTCATAACCTTGCATTGCTTTCCATATCTCCCTCTTTACTTCCCTATTCAAAATCTCATACGGTTACGTAAGGGTTCTTCTCCATTTTTATTTTTCTATAAATTCCTTTTCTTTGGCTTATGAGAGATTGTAATTTGTTTATTTATTTATTTATTTTTTAACTGTGTTGGTTCTCAATTATTCGTTCTAAACGGTTTTGAGGGGATATGTCTATCTTGGCCTCTGTGTATTATATTAACTAACTCATTATATTTCTCACTGGCCGAACGGCTGCTTGGTACCGGACCTTAGTTAATATCCGTCACCTGAACTACACGTATCCCACCTATATCCTGACCCTCACCTATGAACTGAGCTTCCCAAGTGACCTGGTGCACGTTCACACCCATTTCCTACCCCTCACCTATGACCTGGGGTTCCCCACTGACCTGACTCTCCCTGAAGCAACTAGTCTCCCAATGGAATAAGGTTCTAAATTAAGAACGCCTAAGGGGTTTTCAGTAGAACAGACGTCCCAAACAAATTTGAACTTATTTTCTTCATAGTCGCTTTCACCAAGTCGTCCACCAACTTCTATATCGCGAATGGGGTTTTCTTTATTAGATAAAACCAAATCTAGTATATTATTACCTCTGGTGGGCTCCCAGGTATGCTGATAAAGGAAGTTATCCTGTACCGCCTCTAGAAATTCCTCTGACTCTTCCTCTGACTCTGCATCCCCTGTCTGATTTCGCGAATCTATCCTTTGCAGGTTAAGATCCCCTACAGTTATTGCTAAGCTGGACTGTGACGGTTTCCTAATTTCCCCCCAGAGGTATTTACTATCTGCTTTACTTAATTTGGGAGATCTGTAAATAGCTCCTAAGACTAACTTCTCCTTGTTGTTACTAATTTCGGTCCAGACACTTTCTGTGTCCCTATTAGCTATAATGTCGGTTTTATTGTAACAGTTTAATGAATCGTTTACGTAAAAAGCTACTCCACCCCAAACATGCTGACACAAAAATATTATAGCCTTTTATCTGATATTCTGCTAAAAATTCTCGAGTGTCTGTATTCATCCAAGTTTCACTAATAAACGGCACTATCAATTGCCTATGTACAAACGAAAGCTCTCAGTTCATCCATTTTATTACGTAAACTCCTGCTGTTTGTGTAGTACACTTTCAGATTACGAGTAGTTATACCTCTACTTTGGGATTTACTGTTTCTGTTTTTGTTAGTAACTGGGAAACGTTTTACCCTACTAATACAGTGTATCAGTTTTTTGAACTATCACTTATTGCCCCTCTATCACCGTTTGTTCTGCCCACCATCATCGCCTACTTATTTTGAGGTGCCTGAGGGGATGTACTGTATCTACACTAATGATTAAACAATTCGTCTTGTTTTTGCAAGTCTCAATGCATCTATCCAAACCTGATGATGATGATTTCTGAGTGGACTTGTTACAGCTTCCCGTACAGCTAACACTCAACCTCGGAAAAAAAAAAAAAAATCTGACTCCTTAACTATCATTCTAGCTAAAACAATAACCCTCTGCCTACTAAGATCAGTCCCATCCCAACTATACGTGGCACTCCGTCCATAAAACTGGTCCCAGCTGTCTATGAAAGATATTGCATTAACTCTTTAATACCTTTCAAGGCAGCAGCTAAAACCTATTACCCTGCTCAACCATTCCCTCCTAAAGCCCCTTCAAGGACAAACACCGAGTACTGCAGGGGTTCCTCCCCTCTCCCTAACCTTCTCCAACATATCCTTGAATTGCTGCCACAGTACCCCACTATTACGCCTACTAGTATCGTTGCCTCTTACACTAAGGGAGACAAAGGGGTTGTCACCACTATCCTTCAAGACTTTTGAAATTTTTCCTAACACATTACCCACCCTGGCACCCGAAAGACACACATGTTTAATGAGAGAGTATACATTGCTCTATTTGGATATCTTACCTGGGAGTCTCCAACAATGACAACATTTTCATTATCTATCTTGATCTCAGGATTCCTACGGGAAGTACTCTAACCGTCCTCCTCCTCTACTTCCCTCTCTGCATTCCTCTAACATTCGTCACGTAACGTGTCGAATGCATTTGTGGTTTTTGTCTCAGTTTGCTTCTTAAGGGTGAACTTGGTGCACCCTTGTAAACAAGAGTCTAACCTTCAACCTTTCTCTCTCTCTCCTCAAACATCTCCAACAACTCCCTCATTTACGAATTCTCCTGCTTGAGAACCTGTAGGTCTACCTCCCCTTTTATTTTGCGAAGTTCTTCCTTTAAGTCAAAGTAGTCTTTCTTAAAACTTTCATACAACTCTACGCAAAGGAAGCCATCACGCACAGAAATACTAGAACACACAAGCACAACACTACCACAGGTCACTAGAACACACTAGCACATTACTACCACAAATCACTAGAACATACTAGCACAACACTATCACAGGTCACTACAACACTAGCACATTACCACAGTCCACTACAACCCACTAGGACAACACCACCACAGGTCAGTAGAACACACACGCACAACACTCTCATAGGTCACTACAACACACTAGCACAACACTTTTAAAGGTCACTAGCACAACATTATCACAGGTCAGTAGCACAACACTATCACAGTTCACTACATAACACTGTGATAGCACATCCTTGTCACAGGTTTCCAAATTCATTGACAGTTCTCTCAGCAGGCGGGTACAGCCAGGCAAATTAGGTACGCCAGGAGACGTCTGAACAGACTGACCTCAGACAGGAGGTATCTTTTCTCATCCTAGGATAAACCTCACCTTTCCACATTACGTCATTAAGGAGAGACAAGATAAAATGAAAGAAGAAAATCAGGGGGCATTAATATTCAGCCTTGGAATTGCTTCGTCTCTCCCACTACGTCCTTCCGAAAATAGTGAATAAATGAGGAGAAGAATGTGAAGAGGCATTCTATTCAGCAGATATGCCTCACCTCTCCATACTGGGTCCTTAACTCCATAACTCTGAGGATATCAACTTAATTTTGATTATCTCTAAACCGACATTAGAAAGAACTAAAGAAAGACACGACGCCATAGGGAATAGCTTAACCCTTTCAGTATAGTGTCATTTTAAGACTATAAAATTGCAACTACCAGGCTATTTTTTCCAAGCTGGAGGAGGAAAAACAGCAGGGAATAGTTAACTGATGGCGAGATTAATTCTTGTAGTTCGACAGGACTCTAATGATATGAGTTACATTGTTCAGAGATTACAACATAGAAAGATACGCCATCAAAATATAAAGATTAATCTCACAGCACTTTTTATTGCCATTTTTTTCATTCCTAGGCCTTAACACTTACTTATCTCTCCATTCCTCTTCTTAGTATCTAAAATTTTAACCCCAGCTATGCACTTTCTTTATATCTTTCAGTTTTTGTTCCTCGTTCTATCTTTTTACTTCTGTCCTTTAACCACTTTCATTTATTCCTTATTCTGCAGTGCTGTTTTTTTTAAATTCATATTTCTTTCCATCACCACCTTCAGCTGTGCCATTCCATTCTCATTAATATCTTTTTCCCCTTAGCTATATTTCTTCCTTTTCCATTTTAACACTGTCATTGCTCCTTCTCACACTAATCTTTTTTCACCATTTGGTTTTATCTTGTATCCCTCTGCTATTTAATTTACTCCACATATTTTCTCTTACCCTTAACCTTTCTTCCTGTTTCCTTTTATTTTGTTTTTTCATTCAGTACATCTCCCTTCTTTCATATGCATCTCGGCTTCCTTCCTGTGTCATTCTCATTTCCCCCTCATAGTTTCTCCTAACCTTTCCTTACCACTTTTGTTTTTTTGCGTTCTTTTTCCAGCGCCATTTTTACTCCTTTCCTTTCAGAATTTCCCACTTCCCTTGGAACCCTTTACAACTTTTGTCAATCCATCTTCACATTTCACCCGCCCTCTCTGCCGCCTTTCCATCAGCCGTCTCCTTCCCTCCGCGTCCCCAACCTCTCTTTCCTCTCAAACGAAGCGAGAGCGCAACTTCGAGCGAATTTGTGATAAAACTGTACATCCACGCCTGTGAAGTTCTCCCTACTCGCCGATTTTAGAAAATGCATTGACTTCCTCTGTGCTTGAAAGGCAGCGCCCCTCAGTGCACACACACACACACACACACACACACACACACACACACACACACACACACACACACACACACACACACACACACACACACACACACACACACACACACACACACACACACACACACACACACACACACAAACTTGCATCACTGAAGCCCGACTTTTTGTGTGATGCTTCGGAAGGAAGTAATATTTTATGATTTGTGTACATAACATGCATTAACAACTCTGACCGTTTCCTTTTCATATGAAAATGTAGCCTACTTAAAATTATTTTTAAGAGGAGCTATCTCTAACTTATTTTTAGTGATATGTTTTTAATAATAAGAAGGGATAGCGGACATAATAATAAGGAGTCCTCTTTTTACCTAACATTCCCTTGACCATCATCCCATGCAACAAAATATGTTTAGGTCTTAGGAACTATCAATTTAACTTTTTGGCAGGATGGCTCTATTCTAGTGAGAAGGCGACAAACCACTCTATTTCGTATTATTATTGCTCTTTTTGTTAAAGAAAGCATTTTAGAATAGCCTGGATTATCAGATGAGTATTTTAATATACCACAAGGTCTTATATTTAACGTAATATCAGTAAAATGTCCTTCTCTCCTAGCTTCTCTCTTTTTTTCTTATTACTTTTAACAGAACTCCAACGAATACTGTACCAATGAACTCAATTGCTCTTCTGTCAATACCATTAGAAACAAAAGCAGCCCATAATATATCTGATATCGTAATCGTCTTTATATCTTCACTATGGGGATTTATATTGTATGACACTTTTCCTATCTTCGGCAACTTTATTTCATTCTGGGGAAACTGTTCTAAGGGACAGGGCTAGAAAAGATCCCCATTAATCTTCTCCACTACGACAGATATCACCAAAGCTAAATATAATCGTTAAAGGACAGCAAGAACAACACAGAAAAGATATCCTAGAGTTGAAGGGGTTAAGTGCGGAATGGGTGAGGAAATAAGCAATAAAAAATATGCGTGGTGAATCAGATTACTTAAGTCACCCCCCCCTCGCCTCACGTTTCGCCCCACTTTACAAACATTAATGGCAAATTGCATGATAAAAGCGCATGCAACGCAGCAGGGAACGCTGAGGAGAAGCTGAGAAAAATCACTCTTTCCCAGAATGCCACCCTCCACATCTGATTAGATAAATGATTTGATTATCTTGGTTGGGGGCCGGCAGTGACGAGGTTCCCTAGGCTCATCTGTAGGAATCCTCACAATCAGCCCAACTAATGGGTCTACAGGAATGATTGGTGGTAAGGTTGGAGATACTGTCCTGAGACTGATGGTGGTAGGAGACTTGAGGAGGTAGAGGATCACTGGACACATTACAATAGCGAATATCCTTTTTGTTGGCATCCGGCATTTGGTGAGTACCTTTGTATCCCTGGCAACGGCGATATAAACTGGTGTAGTTCCGGAAAAAATCAACCATGTAAACGCTGAGGCTGGTATTGCGTAGCTGAAGAAGACCAGGTAGCTGGGTCTGAATCTAGCGTCACCATTGGCCTTTGCCTGGCTACGGAGTACAAGCAGAATAGTATTGGTCTCAGGATGGCATATATACTAGGTTAAACAATTTCATCCACTTGGGTTCCAGCCGGGTTAGGAATCAAGTTCAGAGAGACATGTTTACCTTTGTCCTGTATTTGCTGGGCGAAAGAAAAAGAAACAAGTTATGAGGAGGATATTATAAAATGGACTGAGTGTGGGCAAGTGCTTGAACATCTGTAAGGGAGTCTATGGTTATGATTTCGGATGACTCTAGCTCGATAAATGTTCTAACAACATAATGTTTATCAAGATACTTCAAGAGGTCGCTCTGTCTTAAGAATGCAATTTCTAAAATCAACGTTTTTTTAGTTCATAAACAATCTAATGTGTCTCTCGGGACTTTTAAATCATGGTTGGCCAAGTAGAGTGAAAACATATTATATAAACAATATTTTTCATAAAAGTCGCAATCTGTAGAAGTTCAGTTACTTGCGGAAAACTTTCCCAACATATCAGCTTGGTCATAACACAAGTGCAATAATCTAACAAGTGCTGTCAGGCACAACAAACCTCGCCCAAGAGCAGTTATTTTCAACCGTTTTCAAGTCATAGCCCTCTGAAAGTCTGTGATCTTGCGTTTGACCTTTTAAGGCCACTCAAGGTCAAAGGTCAAAGTGCCAAATGAAAGCCCATATGAGACATATTATATCTTGGTATCAGTATCTCTATCATCAATCAGTTACGAGATATAGCCCCCTGAATAACCGTGATCTTGAGTTATCTGTTTTACTGACCCTTGTCCAGTCGATAAACATAAACATCTTTTAATGTAACTTGACTGGTGTCATTATCTACTTGTCAGTGGATGGATTCATCTCCTATTGACACATGATTTAACCGAAACAGAAAGCAGTAAGTGGTTATAAATGATATGTCTTTTAATCCAGAAATTAATTTGTTGATCAGTATAGTTGTAAAAAAAAAAAAAAAAAAGGCCTGTGCCTGAATACCTGGGAAAAGGTGTGTGTGTGTGTGTGTGTGTGTGTGTGTGTGTGTGTTTACAGCTTATATATATAAACTGTATATATACACCATACGGAATGTTGTTATGTATAATACGCTAAGCATCAACATAATCGAATGCATACCCACGAAGTTATGAAAAGAATGTTTGAGGTGATCACTTCAAAGCATTGTTAGGGTTGTCATATACTGAAGTGAGTTCACGGTAGCCACGTCATATAGGTGTTAATATTACTAGTAAAAAGAAGTTAAAAAAAAAGTGAAGCCTTGGGTTATAGACTGATATGCAGAGGTGGCTCGCAGCTAAGATTATGAAACACTGACCTAAGGTACACTCACACAAGTTTCAGAGGCATTCACTTCAAACCTAGGCCTACAAAGAAGTAACTGTAGCAACACTTCTTCATTGAAAATTATGACCAAATGTCATACACGGAACAATTTAAACGGGATATGGAAGGAAGGAATGATTTCGGATCTATTGAGTAACTTGATAATTCAAACTCCCTGACGATCATATTCATTCCTTATCGGCCTTTCGCATTTGTAAATAAGTAGTATTATATTTCCATATACCCTATGAAGTTTAAGTAAAGGTGATTTAGCGAATCAGGTAATGCGTTTTCAGCAATGTTATGACGTTGAGAATAACCCTTTTATTATCTTAAAATCCTCTAGCGTTTACACACACACACACACACACACACACACACACACACACACACACACACACACACACACACACACACATACATACATATATATATATATATATATATATATATATATATATATATATATATATATAGATATATAGATATATATATAGATAGATATATATATAGATTTATATATATATATATATTCACGTTATTGAAGGAGTTAATACCCCTGGATAAGCTGAAATAATAAGGCTGTATTATTGCCATATTCGTTGTAAAGACGCATTTTCCCTTTCTCTGATATAGCTTATAATCACGCCATTACAACAGATTCATCTTAAGTAAATTCAAGAATCATCTGGTGTATGCAAGAACAAAGTACAAAAGATGTCACCGGGTTCAGGTGGTTTACAGACTTCCTGACCCACTTGAATTTTTGACAGCATGAGATACACAGAGCACAATGGGGAGCAACATAATTCCAGAACAAAAATCTAGACAAACGAAGCGCATCGCACTCTCCCTCAGCCAATTTGTGTCAAGGTTTTGTGATGTAGGAATAAAAGGACCGACGATTGTAAAGAGACAGCAGGGAGACAGGGAGAGCTGGACAAATTGAGAGGAAGAGGAAATACAGAGGGAACATGAAGGAAAAAGGAAGCGGTAGAGAAATAGGGGAAGGAGAAAAAGGAATGAGAGTAAATTACGTAGAAGAGGAAAAGGTAAATGAATATAAACGGCATTTGGAGCCAAAGAGAAACAAAGAAGATAGGGAAGAGTGTTAATCAATGGGATAGGTAACTTGAGAGAGAGAGAGAGAGAGTAAATAAATAAATAAATAAATAAATAACTTTATTTCCACTAAGCAGTGGTTATTAATAAAGATACATGTTCCGATATTTGTATAGTAAGTACAGTACAATGAAAACATGAAAAATCAGTACATATGAAGACAAATTTAGAGCAAAATAATATCTCAATTGGGATTTTTATGTTGCAAATGCATCTAAGGTATTTCAAGTCATAAAACATTTTTCTCTCCCATAGGAAAACAGTAGCATAGATTTGAGTACTGGTAGGCTACTGGCGTTGGTTATTAAAGCAGGCAATTCATTCCAGAGCTTCGGGCCCTGTACAGCGAGTGACCTGGCACCAGTGCTATTGTGGACTCTTGGTACATATAGGCTATTTTGTTGTCTGGTTACACTTCCAGTCACGTTATGCACAGAAGCAAAGGACATAAACCATTCAGGGTACACACCACGCAGTATCTTATACATAGTACAGTACGTATCAAATGCATGCTTTTGTTTAATATTTAGCCATCTTAACTCTTTCAGGACTGGAGAAACATGATCGTATTTCCTCATTCCACCTACAGCAACTTTAGCAGCAAAGTTCAATAGTTTCTGAGAGAGAGAGAGAGAGAGAGAGAGAGAGAGAGAGAGAGACAGACAGACAGACAGACAGACAGACAGATAGACAGACAGACAGAGACAGAGAGAGGCAGCCTGAACATAGTGAAAGAGGAATGTGGGGGGGGGGTGGAAATGAAGCGGGCGAGGAAAATGGAAGGAGAGTATTGTGAGAAAAATGGAAAGTAAATTATCGTAAGAAAGGAAAAGAGTAGTAGAAAGATTGTGGCAAGATGGAAGGAGAAGACGAGTTTGGGAAAAGGAGGGAGGAAAAAGACTAAGATGAAGAGGGGAGAAGAGCATGATTATTTGAGCAAGAGGGAAGAAAAATAAGTAGAATCAGTAAGTAATAATTATGGCGTTGAAATGAAACGTGAGAGATCGGGAAAGGACGAGAATGTAATAGAATGAGAGAAGGGAAAAGGAAATTCGTAAGAGAAAGAGGAAGCAATGTAGGGAATGTGGAGGAAACATGAAGCAGATAAGGAGGAGGGAATAAGAAGGAAAACTTTGATACTGTGACAAAAAGGCCAGAGAACAGTAAGAGATAACAGTGAGGAGAGAGAGAGAGAGAGAGAGAGAGAGAGAGAGAGAGAGAGAGAGAGAGAGAAAGATATAGAGAGAGAGAGAGAGAGAGAGAGAGAGAGAGAGAGAGAGAGAGAGAGAGAGAGAGAGAGAGAAAGATAGATAGATAGATAGATAGATAGATAGATAGATAGAGAGAGAGAGAGAGAGAGAGAGAGAGAGAGAGAGAGAGAGAGAGAGAAGATGCATGCTGAAAAAACTGAGAGGAAGAGTAACTAACGGAGGAAGACAGGAAAAACAAGCAGAAGAGGAAAAGGGAATATTAATAACGACGAGGAAGAGGGAAGAAAGATAAGAGGGCTATGGAGAGAAAACGACAAGGTAGAGAGATAGGAAAGATGAAGAAATTTGTCAGAGGAACAAGAAAGGAGGAGGAGGAGGAGAAGGAAGAGGAGGAAGACGAAGAAAAAAATAAGAGGAATATGAAAAGAAGATGGAGCAGGATAGGAGAAGAGAAGACAGAGAAGAAATGAGAGGATTAAGATCAGAGGAAAAGTAAGAGGAATATGGATGGGAAAGCAAAGCAAGAGAGAAATAAAGAAGAGAAGAAGACTCAGCAACATACATGGACAAAAGTATATAAGGGAAAGAGAAAGCACTGGAGTAATATGGAGGAATAATGCAATAGGACGGAGACAAAAGCAGGCTGCGAAAGGGATGGACAATGAGAGAAGGAAGAAGGAAGGAAAAGTTTTAATAAGAAAAGGAAAGAGAAGAGGAATATGAAGGGAAAATAGAGGAAGAGAGGAACGGGAGAGAAGGAACAAAAAACTGCAAAAAAAGGGTCGGGCATTGTAAACAGGCAGCGAGGAGGGAGAAAAAGATTAGACAAATTGGCAGGAAGAGGAAACACTGAGTAATATGGGAAGAAGATTATTCAGGAAAGGAACATGGAAGGAAAGATAGAGTGATGGAAAGAGATATCAAAGCAAGAAGAACAGGAGAAAAATATGATCGGAAAACAAAGCAGGAAAGAAACATGAAGAAGAGGGCTAAGAGAAGAAAAGAGAAATAAAAAAATAACGAACAGAAAAGGCGAGGAAAAGTATCAGAGGGGCGGAGAAGGAAAATATAAAAAGGGGAAAGACGAAGAGAACTGTTAGAGGAGCAGGAAAGAAAAGTAGCAAGAGGAAGAGGAAAGAGAAAATTTGTGTGAGAATTAGGGAGGTGAAAAGAAGCAACAAAATGAGGGTACAAAAGAGGAATATGGGAACGAGAAAATGGGACAGGAACTGGGAAGGGAAGAGTGAAGTAAAAGAAAAGGTCAAGCAGAAAGTAGGAAAGGAAATGTGGTACAGGTAAGGAAAAGAAAACTTAAAGAGAAATGAGTGGAAAATCAAACGAAGGAGACTCAGCGAAGGAAAACAAAATGCAAGAAGAATAGTCAGTATACAACAGAAAGAGACATAGTGAAGTGCCAGTGCGGCAGTATGGGTGTAGTTAAAAGTAATAATAAACGTACTGTAAATCAGATGCGAATTGAGACTTGTTCATGAAATCCATATTGTGGTTACTGAACAGAACGAAATGTAGCAGTTGTACTGCAATTTTTTGGCTAATTAGATGACTGATTAGGAAAACACTCAATTATTAAACATTCCTTCAGATCACATGCAGCCGTCAAATTACGCACCAAATCCCTGCTTGTAGTTCAACGTAACGAGTAGACCAAGATGAATAAGTCTCTCTCCAAAGGTCTTGTTGTCGACCACGGAACAACATGGATACCGAAACACTGCAGGTAATATAGCAGCAGAAACATCAGGGATACAGAAAGGTGGCTAGTCCGTGTTGAATAAAGAGTGCTTTCTTGGATGAGTGATCTATTACGCTGGGTCACGGTTGTTAGTGTAGCATAATCTTCTTAAACCTCATTAAAGTTGAAATTTTGAATTAATCCTGCATCATCCTTGAACATGCCTGGGGTTTCATTTATTCGGGACTTATCTTGGAAAGATCATATTACATCTCTTGTAAAATCTGCTTCCAAGAGATTGGGTGTGCTAAGCCCACTCCGCTCTTTCTTTACCCCTGCACAATTGTTGACTCTATACACGGGTTTTATCCGCCCCTGTGTGGAGTACAACTCTCATGTGTGGGGAGGCTCCCCACATACAGCTCTTCTCAGTAGGGTGGAGTCAAAGGCTTTTCGTCTCATTAACTCTCCTCCTCTTACTAACTCCCTTCAACCTCCGTCTCTTCGCCGCACTGTTGCATCTTTATCTCTTTTCTATCGCTACTTTAATGGTCACTGCTCCTCCGAACTGTCTGCTTGCATTCCTCCACCTCTACGACGGGCGCGTAGCACCCGTCTGGCAGCAAACTCTCATCTCTTTTCTGTCCAACTCTCTAATGCAAGAGTTAACCGTTACTCCCAGTCTTTCATTTATGCAACAGGTCAACTCTGGAACTGTGTCCCTCTGTCTGTATTTCCTGCTGCCTATGATCTTCAGTCTTTCAAACGCAGTGTGTCCAGGCATCTCAAAATGATCGGATCTTAAATTTGGCTCTCTATTGTATTTTGTTTTTATCTTGGAGGGAACTGTTACTGCGGGGTCATGGCCTTTAGTTCCTTCTTCCTCGCATAACATATATATATATATATATATATATAAACAGGCCAAACATAATAAACAGTAATCAGTATGCCAAATAATTAAAGTGTGCATAATTACTGGAAATATACTGGCTACACCAAAATGAAAGAAGACATGCATAAAATAAACAGGGATAATCACAACTTCTAAATAAGATCAAGTCCAAAAAATAAACCAAAATAAAGTGCTCTAAACCTGGATGAGTAAAAAAAAAAAAAAATGTACATGAGATAAACATGACTTGCAACAACTTGATCAGTAATGACAGCACGGATATTCATAATTCACATTTTTTCCCTCCACCTGACAGTCAGAGGAGGGTTTGTTATCACTGGGATCAATAGGTGTCCGTCTGTAAAGTTGGGAGGTAGGGCAGCTGGCTGGAGGTAGAGATTTTGTTTCTGGGCCAGAACTCAGAAAGTATTCGGTATAAAGTCATGAATTTTCACGTAGTTATGTGTATTATGGTGAATTGGTGCCTTTTGATAGGAAGATTGCTGTGTCTTAAGTATTTTATATATATATATATATATATATATATATATATATATATATATATATATATTCAGTGCAAAACACTGAAAATAACAGAATAGTTTATAATATATCAGTTACTTATAAAAGTGGAAGGAGACCCACCTCTTGAAGAAAACTAAAAACATCAGGAAAATCGCTAGAGGCTCCACCAAGCATCGAGGACAAACAGTAGGCACCATCTGCCCCTTTATGGCTATGGAGGAATTGTCCCCCAGACTCGGACACTCGACCAGCAAGTGACGGATAGCAAGGGGTACAAGGCAATCATCACAGTATGGTTATGTCTCTCCACTCATCAGGAACCCATGTGTAAGCCGAGAGTACCCAATGCGAAGCCTAGCAAGAGCCACCTCAAATCACTGAGGAATGGAGGGGAGAACCCTTGGCACAACCACTCCCTGAAAGATTTCTTTTAATTTATTATGAGCAACACCATCCCAGTGTCTCTGCCAACACGTACGAATTGCGTACCGCATGTAAGGTGTTACATTAGAAGCAGGAATGGGGTAGTCGGTTGGGGACTGTTGAGAGGACGCAGCTTTAGCTACTGTATCTGCCCTCTCGTTGCCTACCACACCAACATGTGAGGGAACCCAGCAGAAGTCCACATGACAGCCACCACGGCCAAGAAGAAAAAGCCACACTTAAATTGATAAAACCAATGGGTGGGAAACATTAAAAGACTCCAGTGTGAAGAGAGCACTACGGGAGTCATTAAAAATCACAAAAACAGACTGGGGGAGAGTTAAAATGATTTTGAAAGCATATAAAATTGCAGTCAGTTCTGCTGTATACACTGAAGTAATACCAGGAAGGCTACCACCCTGGCTAAAGGAAGGGAAGACAACACCAAAGCCTACTCCAGTATCAGTCTTAGACCCGTCAGTACGGACGGGAACAGAACCCTCATGAGTGGAGGCATGTTTTAAAAAGAGAGAGAGAGAGAGAGACACCTAAGAGGGAAGTGAGCCCTTTTTACCAACAATGGACCTACAAAATGTCATACGAGGAAGTAGCCAAATACCCACCCTAGGGGTCCGTTGTGGACAAAACTGCCAGTCTCGGAACAGAGAGAGCTAACATAAGAGACTGGACCCTGTAACCAAAAAGCTTTGGGAAACTAGAACGGGTGTTATAAACAGAAGATCGGGAATTTTGGGAGATGGTGGCACAAGAAATTGAGTCCGGAATGTGATGAATATGATACCAATACCTCATCATCAATGACTCGTGTCGCAAATCCAAGGGGAGTACACCAGAATCCACGAACAAACTTGAAATCAGGGATGACCTGCATGCCCTGGTTGCCATACATACACCAGCATGATGCACAGAATTTTACAACTGGAGACGAGCTTCTGTTGCAGTGGAGTAGATCTCACACCCATATTCAAGTTTAGGAAGAATAAGAGACCTGTGCAAGAGGAGCAAAGTCTGATGGTCAGCACCCCAAGAGGTATGAGCCAAAACCCTCAAAAGGCTCAAAGCATTTATTATAAACCGCATTAACAGAACGAATATGAAGAACCCAGGTTTGTTGTCTATCAAACAGAAAACCCAGAAACCGCGTCTCCACCACACAGGATATTCTCCAACCATAGAGATACAAGTCAAGGTCTGGGTGAACCCCCGAAGACGACAAAAATGCATAGCCACTATCTTTGTTGAAGAAAAATGGAAGCCACGAGACTCTGCCAGGCAGAAATTCTATTAAGAGCCAGCTGCAACTTCCTTTCTATCAGAGACATTCTGGATGTGGTTAAGGAAATTGAGAGATCATCGAAATGTAGTGAGCCTCGTACACCGTTAGGAAGTACATTGATTACGCTGTTGATGAACACAGCAAAGAGAGTAACACCAAGGATACTCTCGTGTGGTACTCCAGCTTCTTGTACTCGGGCATTAGAAAGCACTCCTCCCATTCGGACCCTTAAAAAACAGTTAGATAAAAACAGCTGAATAAAAATAGGCAAGAGCCCACGAAGACTAAATTCATGAAGAGAAAGTAAAATGCCATGATGCCAGACATTGTCATATGCCTTCTCCAGACCGAAGAAGATCATGACCTAGTGTTGGTTTGTGGAGAAAACCTCACAGACAGAAGATTCCATGGACAGTAGCGCATCAGAGGTAGACCGTAACTTTTGAAAACCATACTGGGCAGGGGATAAGAAGTCACCTCTCTCCAAAAACCACAGAAGCCTAACACTGACCATCTTTTCTAGAACTTTACATATACAAGAAGTCAGAGAAATAGGCCTATAATTCATCGCCTGTAGATGGTTCTCACCTGGTTTGGGGATGGGGATAACCACAGCAACACCCCGACAAGTCGGAAACTCACCAGAACACCAGATCTTATTAAATAATGAAAGCAAAAACAAAAGGGACTCATCAGACAGGCGGGGTAAAAAGCATATGGAATATCATCACAACCAGGAGAGGAGTCATGGCACTGCAACAAAGCCGCCTGGAGTTCAGAAGTAGAAAATGGAACATTGTAAGACTCTCCCCCAGAGGAGGCAAAACTGAGACCACGAGACTTTAAGCGCCAACGATGGCAAGCCAATGCCTTATCTGCATCCTTCTGTGACACACGGGCAAAATGATTGACAAGCAACTCTGCAACAGCAAAAGGATCAGCCACAGTTCTACCTGCTGCAGATAAAACAGGAGGTGAGTGAATAGTAAATTTTCCTGAAATTTTCGTTACCCAGTTCCACATCTGAGTATTGTAAATCCTCGAACTGATGGAGGAAACATAACGCTTCCAAGATGAATGCCTGGCCTCCTTCAAAACCCTCCTCATATGAGCTCATGCCCTCTGATAAGCCACCAAATACTGAGGATCCCCTTGGTGATAAGTAACAAAGTCGAGAGAAGGCGACTTGTTTAGCTCTCACTGCAGAACTGCACTCAGAGTTCCACCAAGGAACCGGACGTTTAGGAAATTTACCACTCGTTCTTGGAATAGATAAAAGGCCTGCTGAGTCCAACAAGTCATTGAAATATGACACTGCCTCATTATGACAGCCAAACTCATGGAAAGAAACGGTAGTGGAACTTAATTCTCTGAAACGTGGTCAATCAGTCTTATCCAGAAGCCAGCGAGGAAGACGTGGCTGAAGTCCACCTGCACTAGCAGTTACGGGTAACGGAAAACGGTCGCTGCAGTAAAGGTCTGGCAACACACCCCAGGTAAAATCTAAAACAGCATCAGCTGAGCACAAGGACAAATCAACTGCAGTAAAAGGTCCAGTCTGGCTATGGAAATAAGTCATTTTATCGAAGTTGAAAATGCCCAACTCCTCCTCATCCACTAAAGAGGCCAGCATGACACCCCGAGGGTTGGCCTCACTATTTCCTCACAGTGGATGGTGACCATTCATATCTCCTATTGACAGAAAGATTGAAGGAAGGCTGCGAATAAGGCGTTCCAGATCCGCCCTTTCAACAGTAGCACTAGGAGGAAGATAAAAACTGCAAACTGTATACTGCCAACGTAAAAACCTCCAGACAGCAACAGCCTGCAGGGAAGTGGAGGTGTCCAGATGACTGTATGGAATATCCTGGCAAAGGAAGATAGCAGCACCACCATGACGACCTTGGCCTGGCACAGGATCAGAATAAAAGGCATGGCAGCCAGAAGGACTGGAAGGAACAGCATCACCTACCATGGTCTCCTGGATGTACATGCACAGAGGAGTAAACTGAGAAACAAGATGACACAGTTCCTCATAGTTAGCACATAAACCCCAACAATTCCACTGGATGATAGAACCTATAGTGGAGGGATGATTAAGTGCGGAACTGTAAACCTGACAAGCAAGCGGGCTTGGATTGATGCTTATGAACGCCCTTTGGAGGAGCCTGCCCAGCACCAGAAACTCGCACCCTGAGTCGAACATCCGAAGGCATACGTGAGGATGAGGAAGTAAGTTTTACAACACTCCGTCTTGGAGTGGGCATACCTGTTTGTTTAGAAGGCAGCTTGGGGGCAGCCTTTGGAGATGTAGGACGACCAGTGCCCCCACCAGAAGCCCCAGAAGTGATAGTAGAGTCCACAGGACTTGAATCATTTGAGGAGGACATCCTATGCTTCAGATCTGAAGCACCAACAAGCTGTCCAACAACATCCCCAGGCGGGGACCGGACCAGAGGTGAACCATCAGCTTCAGCTGTTACCTGGCTAGATCCCTCAGCCAGCTGGGCAGAATGAACAGGAGAGGTGTTGATACAAGGGTCGACAACAGAGACCTTAGGTGGCCGGTCTTTAGGCCCAGATGACTCTGACGAACAACAGTGATGCTTGCCAGGTACAGATGGAGCCTCGGGCATGCTGCGTAAGACAGGAGAAGGAGTCCGGTCAATGTGGACATCTGCCACCATCACAGAAGTGTGCAAGCCGTCAGCCACCGATGTGGGGGTGAAAACGGTCTGATCACCATTCGAGCAAACATCATTCTCACAAGCAGTGCTAACCATGGAGACAGCATTCTCCAAATCACAAGTTGAAGGAGTGGGTACTGGAATGGGTCGAGGCTGCCTCTGAGATACAGGGTGACGCACTGACGTTCCAGAAAGAATAGAAGCATAAGTAATCCCAGGCTGAAAGAAGAGAGTCTGGGCTCTCCTTTTTGCATCAGGAAACGAAACCCTCTCACGTGTATGAATGGACAAAATCTCTTTTTCCAGGCAGTATCTTGGAGAGTTTTTAGAAGAGACAGCATGAGGACCTCCACAGTAATAGCATTTAAGGAGTCCTGTACAGTCAGTGTTATGGCTTGGTCTGCCACAGGAGACACAGACACCAGGAAGGCCAGCCTGTGCACGACGTCAAAATTGGCTAACGTGCCCATACCTCTGGCAGTGGAAGCAGCACTTTGGGGTTGGCACATATGGCATCACAGGAAGCAACAGCCAAGCTGTTTCACAGATGCAGGCAACGTTAATTTGTCAAATGTCAGAAACCAGGTCGGGGTCAGGGCCAAAATTCCATTGATTTTCTTCTGAAGGCGCTCAACCTCCATCACACCAGATGACCGTAGTTCCTCCAACAGCCTTGCCTTTGAGTATCAGAGGAAGTCACTGGAAAATACGACACCCTTACATTGGTTGAAACTGCCATGAGGAATGCATGTCATAGCTGCATCAGAGACTGAGGTCAGACCTAGTAAATGGGAGCTCTCATCAGAGAAAGACACTTCTATAGGTATGTTCCCATCACCCTGGGAAGAGATCTTAGGCTCCTTTCCACGAGCTGACACTATGGCATTGTGTAATGGAAAATTATCAATTTCTAGCACTGACCCTCCCAAGGAGGGTTTCAGGACTGGATATTTGGCACGAGGTGCCAGCACCATTTCATCTGCTCTGAACTCCGGAGTCACACCAACCTAACATGAATGCCTCCCAGTCCCAGTTGAAGGCTGCGGCAGAGGAGAATAATCAACAGGGGCCTGGTAAGGCTCCAGAATCGCAATACAAGAGTGGCCAGGGATGGTGTCAGGTGGATTTATTAAAAAGGAGGCCTTTGGAGACAAAAGTGGTACCATATAGGCAATTTGACATGGAGAATCTAATCTGCAATCAGCTGGCACCTCATGTGGTGCCATCTATCAGCAATGGCACTCTGTTAATACACCTCCAGAATCTGGGTAGTGGATCTCATTGTTAAGGCTAGTTTTCACAGCAAACTGTTTAAAACAAGAGTCTCACCACAGGTCCCAGAACAATTCTGCTCTTGTTTACTAAAGTTCATTGTACAAAGAGTAACCCTACTCATAATCGTAGTAGTCTACTCCATCTTAAAGTTATCCCTCGCTTTATCTTAAAGTTATCCTTCACTTTTTTTTTTTTCATGTACTGTACCTCATGATAAAAAAAGTGGTATGTCACTCCTTTCGATACGTGTGTGTGTGTGTGTGTGTGTGTGTGTGTGTGTGTGTGTGTGTGTGTGTGTGTGTGTGTGTGTGTGTGTGTGTGGTGGAAAGGGTTATCCTCGGGCCTGTGCCCCTCGATGAACCTGCAGCCTTAGAGGTCTGTAAATATACTGGTTAGTGTATTATGTTTCTTCTTTAGTTTACAGTGATTCCGCAGAGGAATGTCACCTGGGAGAAATGAGTCCAGGGAAAATTACTGGCATCGAGATACCGAAGTGGCTCAAGGAGAATAAAATTGCACCAAACCTAATTTCAAACGTCATGATACAGAAAATGTTTATTCTTAACCCTGGATAAACATACCTGGGTGAAATTCACCCGGTGGTATTGCAACACTTTATTATACACATGGTTCCTTTATCTCCAGAACATTCTCTCTCTCAGTAGCTGCATTGTGTGTGTTGAGACTCGGTGTTAGGTGGGTGGGTGACGCTCTGCATCTCGGTCTTCATGTATTGTTTACAGCGGTCAGGTGATTTTCACCCGGCTATGCTTGTTGTGTGAGTAGTATTTTTCACTTATGATTTTCTGATAAAAGAGGAGCTAGCAGCCTGTGACTGCGAGGTGTTGAGGACGCAGGCAAGGAATAGAATATAAGGACAAAAAAAAAAAAAAAATTTACTCATATATTTTTGGCTATCAACTCTCGAACTTTTTTTTTTTTTCAAAAATGATCTCAGGATATTTTTTTGCATTACTACCTCTCATTAAATTTCTTTAATACTTATATCATTGTGAAGAACAGAGCTTCTTGCAAACTCATACCAAGTTTCATGAAAAAATATTAAAACATTTTTCTTTTTAATATTCTTCCAGGGCCGGGTGAATAATACCCAGGTATGCTTGTGTTGTTACTAAACATAGACCTACGGCTAACCAGGGTTAATAGATTGGTTACCGCAGCCAGACAGGCCATTGCAATCGCAATGATTACGGTCCAATGGGTTGTTTGACAGACAAACCTGTGATGGATTTGGACAAGAAGCAGATCACTGTGTGAGAAATCTGACAGTCCCTTCGTCACCATCAGATGTAGCTTCTTTTGACTGCATACTTTAGTTGTGGTTCTCGGTATAACGACCATGTCCAAGGAGGCAAAGGAGACTTGCCTGTGGAAACTGTGCCTGGACGATGCCTCACGTGATTTCATATTGTTCAAGCCTTCTTTCTCATTGTTGAATGAGGAAGAACTGCTACCCTTCAAGCTGGTACAGTTAAAGTACCCTCATATGTAATGGCAGATATTTCGTGAGGCTCCGATGTGCTTGTTTACTTCTGTTCCAGAGAAGTCATAGGTGGCACAGACTGAATAGGGAACTGGTAGAAAACAAAAGGAGACACTCCATATTCATTCACGAATGCTCACAAAATTTCCGCCTCATTTCTTGGTCCCTTTGTTTGTTTGCCTATGTCCCCGTCACATTACAAGGACATATTTACACATTACAGGGTCATCTTTAAATGACCTATCCAGTTTTGACCATGCTCACTCATATTAAAATTAAAATGTATACATATATTCTTAGAATGCCTTTAAATTTTTCTTGGGATATATAGCCTACTAAATCCAAATTTCTTTTAAAAAATAAGGGTATGCTGTTGTGATACAGCTTATGAAAAAAGTGTTAATTGATGCTATATAACATCATCTTGAGTGACAAGCAGTAGGCTACGGTAAATGTTACAGGCTAGACTGATATATTGCAGATGTCGACGGCTGGGTCAGGGGATGCACCGGTGTGGTCAGGATTCACGGTGGTGGATTACGTCGTCTTCATCACTATGTTGGTGGCGTCCGCCGGAATTGGGCTGTACAGCGTGATTAGGAGTCGGGGCCAGGAGTCTACCCAGAACTACCTGCTGGGGGGCCGAGCAATGTCACCCTTCCCTGTGGCACTATCGCTCATAGGCGGCAGCATCTCTGCAAATTCAGTACTCGGTAAGTGTGCTTCATGAAGACAATCTTTTTAACTCGTTTCACAAATTTCTCAAAGAATAAATTAATGAAAGTGATGTGTGTGTGTGTGTGTGTGTGTGTGTGTGTGTGTGTGTGTGTGTGTGTGTGTGTGTGTGTGTGTGTGTGTGTGTGTGTGTGTGTGTGTGTGTGTGTGTGTGTGTTTAGATATTGGTGGGAAAACAATTGAAACTACATGTATTCCAAGACTACACACACACACACACACACACACACACACACACACACACACACACACACACACATCTTTCTCGCTGGCTGCGAATGCATTCTTGAAAGCATTACATTTTTCCAAGCATGACTTACGTGGTCTGTACATCGCCAGCAACTTAGATAGTACAACACTCGCTCTAAACAGTCGGATTAATACCGAATCTTTGATTCTGCGCTGTACGTTTGACCATCGAATTATTTCCTATCCATATCATATTATTCATCTTTACCAAACCTTCAACCATCCACCAAGTTTGGATCAAATCGGAACAAAAGTTCTTAAGCTGATAATATCCTGTGACGTTGACATGTAACTTATTGTCAAGAATATATACTGTATCCATCACTGCCTATCTGTATATATGCCATCAGATTTGATGCAAAAGGACCGAATCTTTGATTTCGCCTTCTGATCTTTGCCTATGACCGATTGCTTTCAAAACTGAATATTTTTACTCTTTCCTGCCCCTAAATTCCTTCACTAAGTTGACTCAAGTGTGATTACAACTGTCTGATAACCTTGCCTTTGACCTTTGAATCATGACTTTTTTCGACCAAAAAAAAAAAAAAAAAAATCACATCTTCCTCTGATTGGGCTCAATAATTATGCCACATTTTCTGCAATTGCATTTTCTGATAGCTATTCCATAATCTAGCTAACACATAGCATGACAGACAGACAAACAAGCCAAACCAAATACATATTCTCATCGTTCTTTAGCGAGCATCTGTGACAAGGCTGGATGAGCAAAATCTGTCAAGGTTATCTAGGATATAAAACTGTATATATAAAAAATAGAATGTTTGTCTCCTTGTCGGTCCTCCGTGGAAAGCTCTAACAGGAGTAACTTTTTAGGGCGAATTTAGATGTATACATTACAATTGCTAAAGTGGCGCCACTGACGGGCGTTGAGTTTTATATCTATATCCTTGTTAGCTACAGCGGATGGAATTGGTAGACGGATTGGTATTGTGGGTGGGGCGAATGGAGAGGACTGAGTGGATGAGTGGGTGTGGAGGAGCAGAGTAGGTGGAGTGGGAGGGGAAGGTTGAGTGGATGAGTGGGTGTGGAGGAGCAGAGTGGGTGAAAAGGGTGGGAGGGTGCTTGTAGTGGGGCTGGTTGGGTGGTGTGGTAGGGCAGAGTTAGGTGGGTGTGGTGAGGCAGCGTGGGTGGGTGAGTGGGTGGGCAGGATGGATGGGCGAGTGAGTGGGCAGAGTGGGTGGGAAGGTGTGTGGGAGGATGGGTTGGGGAGGTGGGTGGGTGAGTGAGCAGGATGAGGGGGAAGGTTTGGTGGGTTGGTGGTTAATGGGAAAAGAGGTCTATAGTAGTAATAGGTTCCTGGGGAATATATCTCTGAGGAAATGGGTCCGAGGAAGAACATAGGGTCATTAGTTAAAATGAGACCCAGGGGGTTTTCTCCCACAGGGGAGAGGCCATCCAGGGTCTCAGGGAATGCCGGGTACCCCTGCTAGAAGCCTGCTGTTTGGAGACTCCTTACTCAGCACGCTGGAAGTCTCTGATTGCCTTATCCTGCTCTTAAAGCGCAGATCAAAGCTGAATGATTTGATGCCATAGTTTATCTCGATTTCCTATCTTCAAAAATCAAGAGTTAGACTACATATAGAAGTACTGGGAGCGTCATGCTCCATTGATCACCTTCAGGGTGAGGAATTATGCTGTTACAGACACTTAAAAGACCTCATTCTTCTGGATGACTTGCTGATGAATGTTGCTAGTTTAGATGGAGGTGAGAGATCGCAGAACTCTCCTTCCTTAAATCATAAATTTATAATCGTTATCCGCCCTAAACTTGGTGCTGTCGAGGGAGAAACGTATTTTGACTAACTCTGACTTTTTTCGAGGAACTGTGAAAACACTGACATTTTTTACAGGGAATTCGAACTGTTAGAAGAGGCTTTGTTCATGAACAAATTGAAACTCAGCGGATTCCGAGACCCATTCTTTTAGCTGTAGACCAAGAAACCTAACCATCACTTCTAACATTCTTTCCAGGCAACCCCACGGAAGTGTACCTCCACGGGACGCAAGTGTACATTATGTATTTGAGTATTTTTACCGGCTTCGCAGTGGTCTACACGTTAGTCATCCCAATCTTCTTTAACCTTCGCCTTGCCTCCATTAACGAGGTAAGTGAGAAGATCGTGTGGTGTGGTGTACTAAATTAATATATAAATGTTTAAGATAATCCCGTTGGTAGATGGTAGATGATTTAGATTGTTTTGTGTGATAAGAACATAAGAACATAAGAAGAGAGGATAACTGCAGTAGGCCGGTTGGCCCATGCTAGGCAGCTCCTAGAAGAGTAACTGAACTACTAGAATGAGATAAGGATAGCAAAGAAGAAGGCTCTCCCCCGCCCTCCAAACCCTCCAGCCGAAGCCGGCAGGAAAAAGTCAGAAAGAACACCACGCCGTATAGAAAAACTGGCGTGGACATTTTACAGGAAAGTGTGAAAGGAGAATAGAGACTATCATAGTGTAACCTGAAAAGAAAATTTATTTTTGAATTAGTATTGTTTATAATATTTTCTTTATTCTATATCCACCCCTTATTTGTCATATGCTTATCTAGCCTATGCTTGAAACTCTCAGTGGAAGAGGCAGCAACTACTTTACTAGGTAGCTTATTCCATTCGTCTACTACTCTATTACCAAACCAATTTCTACCGATTTCCTTTCTGAAACGGAATTTTTCTAGTTTGAAACCATTATTTCTAGTTCTATCCTGTATGCTCACTTTAAGTACCTTGCTAATATCTCCCTTATTTATACCATTCATCCACTTAAAAACCTCAATTAAGTCTCCCCTTACTCTACGCCTCTCTAGCGAATGCAGACTTAGTCTTTTCAGTCTGTCTTCATATGACAGGTTCCGGACGTCATGTATCATTTTAGTCATTCTTCTCTGTACATTTTCTAACGAATTAATATCCATTCTATAGTAAGGACACCATTCTATAGTAAGGACACCAAAAAGTGATAGAAAGTGATTATTTTAGTGCACACTTGTTTGATGTTCAAGCTGTATTATGTGGCAGCATGATGTGTGCGTTGCGGCTGTGTGATGGAGGGTGACCAAGTATGATTATGAAAGGGAAGGATAATGTTGGAACATACTTTGAGGCAGTGTGATGTCTATGCTGTGCGATGCAGGGTTAATGTTATGTTTTGTGATGTGTAGCGTTTGTGCTTTGTTTGTGTTGTAGGATCGAAGACTTTCGAATTTGTGATAAAAGATAAAAAGTTTTTCCTTGTCTTTTAGTTACATGATCGAAAATGATTAAGTATGTAATTGTCAGAGAAAGTCACTGTTCGTTATGTGCTGTGCAGTGGAAGGTGATTATTTTTAATGGTTTTGTGGGGTGGAAATGTCTAATTTTTGTTACTTGATGAACCGTGGTAATATGTGTTTTATGGGATGTGATTGTTTGGCTATATTATTCTCATATAAAAAGATTTATTTCGTGTGGTGGGATGAGGACTGGTTTTTGCTATCTGGAATGGCTGAGGAATCTCGGTTATTTAAATGTTTAGGAAACAAACTGAAGGACTGTAGGGATAAAGAAAAAAAAGTAGGGGAATGGGAAACATGTCTTGCCACTTCTTAACGATATGGTTTTGATGCCGATTCAAGACATTAATATCAAAAGTTTGAATCTGGGTTAGGAAGAATCTGTCAGAGATGTTTTTGAAGATGCAGGAGAAAGAAAAGTGAGGCTATGTAGTAAAGAGACGGGGCACAACACTATGAGAGAAAACCTTATTAGATATGAAAAGTCTGAAGAGACTGGGTTGTTTAAGCCTCTGTGGGTAGACGTTGCGGTAGATGTAACCTAGGGAGAATTATTGACGAGCGTGTGGCTGGAGCCTTGGCCACCCCGTTTGGGATACATGGCGTCTGGCAATGAATGAATGAATGTGTGGCTGGAGAGTATGAAGGTCAAGAGGTGCCGACTGCGCTGCATAGTGTTACGAAGACTGGATTGTACGGATTTTACGGCCAGTACTTGGGCTATATGCTCTTGGCGGCCTGAGCTTTAAATTTCCGTTGCTATAAAAGGATGGTAATGTTAGAATTAATGTCAAGTGCATAGCGTTGTATGTTGGATGAAATTTTTTGACAAGTTAGAAATGACGGTAAGAAAGATTTGGAATTAGACACTGTAAAACTAAAAGCGTTGAATTACTGTCCAGGGCCTGTTAAATTGAAAATGTTATGGCCATATCTAGAGAACAGTATCAGGAGACTGATGAAGAGGTACATAGTGAAAGCAGAGAGAAAGAAATGGGGAAGCCATGATGATGGTGGGAGAACTGTGTGAATGAGATTTGTAATCATAAAGGTCTGAGCCATCAGTAACCGTGAATGGAACAATGCAAATCGTAATGAAGTGTTATGGGAGCGGATATCTCGATGTCATTTATCCTCCACAGACGAGAAGCACAAAACAGTAAACATAACAAATATATACATACCGTATCTCACTTCCTGCCCACCTGGAGGTTCCCCAGTTCCCTTGGCACTCCGCAACATACTTAGATTAATAATAGCAGGTGACCTTAAAGCAAAAGACATCATGGTTATAACACACACACACACACACAGAAAGAGAGAGAGAGAGAGAGAGAGAGAGGTGGGGGGAGGGGACTCAACCGCATGACTTACATATTGAATCATCATGAACTATTCAACATCTCAGGTAACTACAACACCTCTACACTATCCTCACAAAGACAAAACCAAAAGAACTTCATATCTGACCTCGCTTTGTGTACATGTACACAGCCCATTATGACCAACTGGATCAGAGTCTGTGGTTTCTCCTCCAACCCTCTCACCATCATCGTATTTTACATGATCAAACCAAACCCAGTCAGTAGTAAAAGAAAACATCTATAAGCACAAGAAGGCAAACTGGACACACTTCACACAGGACTCAAAATATACAGTAGGAACATTCAGCCAGAACTCATTCCTAGCCACTGACGAAGCATTCACCGTCATCGGTAGAATTATTGCTACAACCAGTGGGCATTTGATGAGGAGGGGGGTACCAGAATATGCTTAGTTCTTACACTCATGGATTACATATAACTTATACATAGGTGGTAACTCACGTGACCGTTTGAAATCCAAATAAATTTGTTACCATTTAACTTTAGTATCCTAAGTTGAACTAATGAATGGCAATCACACGTCTCCCTCATCTACACCCACTCCCCTCCTACCCCCACCCACATACCCTCTCGCCCATCCACTCACGCAGCCTCCACACAGTTAACAGTGGATTCCGTGGCAGCTGCCATGACGTCACCAGACTCACTCTCCGTGCTTCGAATATGTAACCATGTGTTTAACGCAGAAAAATCCTTGAAGGATTTTAGTTATCCTGTAGACCCTTATGAGGGTTTGGCCAGCTATAGATAACTAACAAAAAATCTAAGCAATGATTGAATAATTCTGTACGGAAGAGCGATATTAACGTAAAAAAATGGATGATCCTTAACATATAAACAATGAGAGAGAGAGAGAGAGAGAGAGAGAGAGAGAGAGAGAGAGAGAGAGAGAGAGAGAGAGAGAGAGAGAGAGAGAGTCACACTTATTGACAAATAAAGTAAGATCTGTTGTACAGTTTCCCCAGCACTGCAACAAAATATTTGACAGTTAATTTACCCGTCATTAATATAGGCCTCTCCCTCTACAGTATTTAGTGCTGAGGTATAAGTCAGCCACTGTGCACAAACTGGGCTCGGTGTCTCAAATTGTCTATAACTTCTACAACATGGGCATGGTCATGTATAGTCCTTCGTTGGCCCTGTCCACCGCCACCAACCTTTCCACTACTACCTTAATGATCGTAATGGGCCTCGTCTGTACCTTCTACATGACTGTGGTGAGTATATAAGAACTAACTGCCGCTGCTATGTGGGTTGCTAGTCATGTATCCTAAAGTTCCTCACTGAATTCCTGCAGTTTCCTTCTACCCTCTCTAGCTCTGACTTTAGCTCCTCTACAGTATAGGTCATTCAGTTCAAACCTAGACAGATTAGATGTGCTAACAGCATAAGATCTGCTGATATTGATTTTGATGAAATCTATAAAATAAGTGCAGGATGGGGGATGCCCTCGTCAGATATGCATCCAATTCCTTTAGATTTGAGGCAGTAAGAATATGCATTAAAAACTGTGACGGTGAAAAATAAAATCTCCAAGTCTACCTGGAGTCTGCTTGAACCGAATACGGTAGGTATTCCCTGATGCATAGGCAGGCAAAAAATACATATACTGTATATAAAATAATATAAAAAACAAGGATAGTGAACGTGGCCACACGCCATGTTACTTCCCGTAGAACCCTCTGACTCGCATGACCGTGAGAACGATATTTCAACTGATGCAGGAGCCTATTACGACAGTAACGACCATATTACAAATGACCCACGTGGGAAAGCAGATATCCTTGCTAGTACCTTTGCCAGAAATTCTACCATAGATGATACCAGCCAGAATGTCTCAGTACTGGAACTTGACTCTCCCGAAATTCATCATCATCATTTCATTGCCAGACGCCATGTATCCCAAACGGGGTGGCCAAGGGCTTAGAGTTAATTGTTTTACAGGGAGGGGCACTAATCCTCCACCAACCCCACTTGACACGTAGGGAGAACGTTATGCCAACAGCATCTGGTGTTCCCAGGCGGTCACCCATCCAAGTACTAACCAGACTCAACGTTGCTTAACTTCGCTGATCGGACGGGAAGCAGTGTACTCAACGTGGTATGGCCGAAACTGCCCCGCTTAAAATACAGACAAGATACGTAAAATCCATCCTAGACAATTTACCTACCAACAAAGCTCCAGGCCCAGATGGAATTCCGCCGATTGTTTTGAAAAAGTGTTCCCCTGAACTTGCCTCTGTCCTAGCTAAATTATTCAGACTATGCATACGTACTTCTTTATTCCCAAATTCATGGAAAGAAGCCAATATCCACCCAGTTCCGAAGAAAGGGAGTTCGTCTGACCTCTCCAATTACAGACCAATAGCTGTCACATCTTCTCTTGGTAAGGTATTTGAAACTTTAATTAATAAGCATATTGTTAAACATCTTGAATCCAACAACTTAATTAGTGATAGACAATACGGTTTTCGCCACGAAAGATCCACCATTGACATACTCAGTCTCTTAACTCATACCATCCATCAATGAATTGATCTTTTTGGAGAAACTCATGCAGTAGCTCTTGATATCTCTAAAGCTTTCGACAGAGTATGGCACCGTTCCCTGCTGTCCAAACTCCCTTGCTATGGACTAACGTCTTTTGTTCCTTTGATTTCTTCTTATCTTAGTGACAGGAAAATAAGAGTAAAAGTAGATGATGTATATTCGAATTTCCACTCAATTAACGCCGGCGTGCCGCAGGGATCAGTTCTGGCGCCAACCCTATTTCTGGTTCATATTAATGATCTCTTATCTGTCACTCACAATCCCATTCACTCATATGCAGATGACTCAACACTACATAGTTCATTCACACTCAGACATCCATTTACAAAGTCTAATATCTCTACCTCTCAACTCAGTACAGCCATCTCCATAAATCAAGATCTATCTACAATCAGTGAATGGGGACAAAACAACCTTGTCTCTTTTAATGCTAGTAAAACTAAATATATACAGTTTACTAATAGACAGATATTGCCAGATTCGTACATTACCTTCAGTGCTACTAATATTCCCATCTCCAAAAGTATTGAAATTCTTGGTGTCTCACTTAACAGTGCCCTCAGCTGGACCTCTCATGTCAGATCACTTGCTAAAACCGCCTCAAAGAAACTTGGATTATTGTACAGAGTCCGTAACTTCTTCACCGATGAGCAGTTGGCTATAATTTATAAGAGTCATGTGCACTCTCAGCTTGAATATTGCTCACCCTTGTGGAATGGTTGTGGAGAGGTTGCATTAAGACAACTAGACAAAATTCAGAATAAAGCTGTTAGAATCATTAACAACCCTGCTATTACATAAAAACTACCTCCCCTGCAAGCAAGAAGGAATGTTGCCTCCCTTGCGTTATTTTACAGATATTTTTTTGGCAAATGCTCAGATGAAGTTGCGTCCATGGTGCCACCTCTCCATGCCTTCCCTCGTGCTACACGGGCATCTGGTAGCGCTCATGACTGGAATGTCACTCAACCATATTGCAGAACTTCTGCCTATCAGAATTCTTTCATTCCCCGAACTGCATCTCTCTGGAACTCGCTTCCCCAGAGTTGTTTTCCTCCAAATTTCAACCCACAACTGTTCAAGTCTAACTGTTACAGATATTTTATGAACAGAGGACACCAGTAATCTGGTGTATGGATTTTTTTTTTTACCCATTTGTTTTTCCTTCCTCTGTTCTGTTATTTATAAAAAAAAAAAAAAATAGCAGCAGCACAGACCAGGAAATAGCTAAAAGGCGCGACAACGAGAACGGCGACAATCAGCCCTACAACCTTCATTTGACTAATATTGAGATAATCTCTTCACTGCTACAATGTATTATTTGATCTCACCAATCTTTGGGTCTACCAAGAGACCGTCAGATATACTGGACAGCGCTTCTTGTATTTGCTTCGTCAAACCTCGGTGGCTGAAACACCTCATTGTCAGTTCATCTCCACATACTGTACATTGGACAAGGCCCTGAAATTTCTTTGGTCACACCTCAATGGCCGGCACATCAGCTGCGAGGTGATTACGAGGGGTTTCTGTTGGAGGTGTTTAACAGATTTCGTGGTATATTGCAATAGCAACAACAACAACAACAACAACATATAATAATAATAATAATAATAATAATAATAATAATAATAATAATAATAACATTACTACAACTACTACTACTACTGTTGTTACTAACACTGAATAATAATAATAATAATGATGTTTTTATTATTATTATTATTGTTATTAAAAAGAGCTATATTGTATTCCACTTATAATGAGGTAGAGGAAACATTACATAAAATATATCCAAGCAAATTCCTACATGATTTTACGACAGTAAAGGTACTGTTGACTGCAGCTACACTTCATGCTTCAGGGTGGCGTGAAGGCTGTGGTGTACACTGACGTTTTGCAGACGTTGCTCATGCTCGCTGGAGTGCTGCTTGTGGTCATCCTCTGTTGTGTTGAGACTGGGGGTGTCAGCAGCATTTGGTCCATAGCTGACCAGGGCGCCAGGATTGAGTTCTTAAAGTAAGACAACTGGACGTTATCTTCTTAATATCTGTTACACCATTGTTTATGATATAAAGTAGTATTTTTGATGCTCCTAGATGTGGATTCAAAGAAGAGGAAGCTTGATATGTATAAAGAACTATGATATCAGAATATGCGTATACACATTTGGTATTTTCCTGATGTCAGTTATTGTATTTAAACTGACCATACTAAAAGGATAATCCTAGTGTCTAGGTAGATTTTTTTTTCTTAATAACCCATTTAACGCTAATGAATAAGTAGTGAGTTGGGCTACAGTGTGATAGAAGTGAAAACGGGAAACAGTCACGGATTATGAAGACCATATTAGAAGGATAATTCTGGTGCCCAATTGTTTGGGAATGTAATTGATATTTAATGCCAAATACTTTATTCTTGATTCGAAGCATAAAGAAAATGCTACTTCAGTGCTTTGACACCTGACATCTTCATTTCTGGCATACAGGGCATATCAACAATTTATATATATATATATATATATATATATATATATATATATATATATATATATATATATATATATATATATATATATATATATATATATATATATATATATAGATAGATAGATATAATTATCTGTCTATCTATCTATATTGTATATATCTATCTCTCTCTCTCTCTCTCTCTCTCTCTCTCTCTCTATATATATATATATATATATGTCCATCTATCTATCTCTATCTATCTATCTAAGCATCTATATGTATGTACATATATATATATATATATATATATATATATATATGACGCCTCTGTGGTACAGTGGTGAAGTGTGCGTTTTCGTACACTGGAGAACGAGGATTCGCGCCCCGTCAGGGTAATAAAATCTTTGGGAGTGTTCTTCTGGCCACGTACTGCTTGGCGGACATCAGGGGTGCTGTTCTTGAACCAGTGTCGCGTACTATAAAGTATGCTTGCACCCAATCGGCTTGCGCGAGCCGATTACACTTGATTCACAGACTACACACACTTCCAAAGCCACTCCAACATTACAATTACACTTACTAGCACTTCTCACCCTACATACAATCTCTACCAGACAGCCTAAGCCACTTGGTAGAGATGCATTGGCTGTATCGTCCCCACTTCGGTCGGGATAGGCCGGTCCTGCAGTGGACACTAACGGCTGATGATATATATATATATATATATATATATATATATATATATATATATATATATATATATATATATATATATATATATGTGTGTGTGTGTGTGTCAGAGAGAAACAGAGAGAGGTCACATATATTGCTTGACTCATGCCCGCCATTAACAGCAGCAATTATTCCTCTCACAGCACAGACCTGAGCCCCTTTGTCCGCCACTCCCTTTGGTCTACTGTAGTCTATGGTTTCCTCATGGCTTTCTTCAAAGTAGGATTTAACCAGAATGTGTACCAGAGACTTGCCTCGGTAGGCACACTGACTACTGCACGGAGGTGAGCTGTTTGCAGTGCACATTTTCCCAAATTACTAATTACATACTGTCTGCAGTTATTTCATGTCAAGCAATACTAAATGTACTCTTAATAGTTTTCATTATTATTATTATTATTATTATTATTATTAAGAGAATTAGCTGAGAAGGATGCTTAAGTAAAATGACTACAAACAATAGCGGGAGGTGCTTTATGCCTTCAGCCTTGATATGAACCTGGCTTTCCCGCAAGTGTCTCAGTATGGTAAGTCATCTTCGGTTACATCCTGTCAGAACGAAAAGCCGTAATATTGCTGATATTAATTCAACCTTACTAGAACAGTTCATGACGTGTGTTGAAAAATGTATTCATCCAATACATTTGCAACTTTTAGCTTGAACAAGATGCAGACATAATCAGTGCATACGTTATCTATACATGCATATCTTAACCTAAAGTTTGCACATAAAAAAACCGAACCGCTAAGCTTATGCTATCCAGCAGGCACCTGATGATGCAAGGGAATAGTCAGTGAACTTATACTGACTGAAATTATATACAGGTTGAAAAATCAAAAGATAACGAATAAAATATATACACCTTAGCATCTAGAGCACATAGATGACTGGCAAAGAAGTCTCAGATGTGAAAAAAAAAATGCATACACATATACTTTATTAGTAAGAAATACAGTATCAAGCAGAAAAATACTGTAGCAGATAAACATGTTTCGTCTCGTAAATGCGGTCAAAGAGTTTATTTCTCTAATATTAGATGCCAGTGAGTTCCAAATCTGCCAGGTTCTATAATGAATGAACACCTGAGTTTGAGTTGAGTTTGGGTAAGGTGGTTTTAACTGGTTGTTGCTCCTCAAGCTATAGTGCTGAGTGTTTTAAATAGTACTGAATGGGACAACATACTGTACCTTATTATTAAGCAGGGTGCCATTTAAGCATCAGATTATTGGTAGTAGTTTGTGCATCTTGAACATCTGAAGAGATGGCGAAGTAGCAAGCCTAGTCGTTACTGGAGAAAAAAATGGCAGGTGAGGTCAAATACGGGAGTTTTCCCTTCTACCCGGGTGACACCAGCCTACCTGGGTTCAAATGCTGCCCTTTATCATTGCAAGGAAAATTTTAAATCACCATAAAATGAGAGTCTAGACTATATCAGATGCTACCTGATACTCCTCTTTAAATATAATTTTGCTGGTTCTTTCGACTACTGACTTTAAAATGTTATTCTATTTCTCTGCTGTGTCATTTATGAAGTAATAATTGTGGTGCCCAGACACACTTATGTCTCCTTCTATAGTGGTAAAGCCTTTTAATAACTTCAAACATTTTGGTAGCCTTGTAGTTGCCTTATCTGAGAGAGAGAGAGAGAGAGAGAGAGAGAGAGAGAGAGAGAGAGGGAGATTGATACTGCGCTCATAAAAGGGAAAGCTGTTTATGATGGACTATAGTAGGACAAATCTAAACTTGCGGCTAGGGTGGGGTACGAAGCTCCGTACAGTGGTGCCACGTTTTCCATAGCGCGATGCCACCCCCCCCCCTCTCTCTCTCTCTCTCCTGGGGGAGATGCGCATCACCCTGGGGAATTTTGTTTCTTTTATGAGTGACTTTCATTTCTTTATTTTTTTTCATTATATCTAATTATATTAAAAAATATTTATTATTGTTTTGCATATGTCGCCAGATGACCTCGCTGGTGCGGCGCCATGATTTTTCATTCAGTCACTCTCTTCCTCCTTCCTTCCCTCCCTTCCTCCATCCCTCAACACCTCCTCTGGACTGTCTTCTTTCCCCACCCCCTTTCTCTCTCTCTCTCTCTCTCTCTCTCTCTCTCTCTCTCTCATCTATGGTGTTCTAGGATACATTTTGGTTATTTTCTTTAACATTATATTGTACATATTGTAAATTTGACTTTATTTTCACACCTCCCAGGAGGTAAGGACACAAAGTAAAGTGACACGAGGAGGGTCTGGCCGGGTTAGTCTGGGTCTGTGTGAGTGTTGCCGCTCACGAGGGTTTAATGTATTATTTTTTCTTTTACTAAGAAATTGGCATATTTTTATTTATATTCCTGCACAATATGTTATAATCACAATTGTGACATTATTACCCACCCCAGAAATACGGTTAAAGCCAATAAAAGTGAGTACTTTTTTTTTTTTTTTTTAGCTATCAACCTATCTATATACCTAGGCTGCTTCCCCCAAGGAAAGGGAGGTAGCCGAGACAGGACGACACACTCCCCATTTACTCATCCATTCAAACACATTCATTCGCATCTTGGCCCCAAACGGGAGAACGGACAGATCCTCACCGCACCACACCGCACAAGGGTCAACTGCGCAATGCAATCAGTGACATCCGCAGCAGGGCCCGACAGCAGAACTGGTTTACCCCTGCCACATCATAACAGACCCATCCCCTTACCCGCACCTGACCTGACTAACTGATCAGACCAAATGCGGGAGAATATCCCCTCAGGGCTGCGTCATCACTTATTCATTCACAATTTCTCTCCATTTATTTCTGTCACGCACAGCCACTCTTCCTTGCTCAACAGACATCCCTCTCGCATCCAACACTCTCTTCACACTGTCCATCCATCCTATTCGTGGTCTTCCTCTCAGCCTTACACCTCCCACATCAGATCTAGTTATCTTTTTCACCAATCGCTCATTATCCATTCTCTCCATATGCCCAAACCATCGCAACACCCTCTGCTCAACTCTACCAGCCATCTCCCGAACAACTCCAGTTCTCCTTCGCACTTCATCATTTCGCACCCGATCCATACGCGTGACTCCACACATACTCCTCAGACACTTCATCTCCATTACATTCAAACTTTTCCTCTCTGCTACACCCATATTCCATGTTTCAGTCCCATATAACGCAGTCGGTACCACAACACCCTCATACAGCCTTCTCTTTACATCCATTCTAAGCGAACGACATTTAAACACTTTTTTCATTCCTCCCAGCACCTTTCCTACTTCATTTATTCTAAACTTCACTTCTGCATCTATTCTTCCATCCACAGCAACATGTGACCCTAGATATTTAAAACAATCTACCTCCTCAAGCAACTCACCATTCAAAACTATATTCATCACCCTACCATCTATCAACCTCGTACACTTCATCACTCTACTCTTATTCTCATTTACTTTCAATTTCCTCCTTTCACACACCCTTCCAAACTCCTCTACCAACTGTCTCAATCTCTCCTCTGAATCAGTCACCAGTGCAGTATCATCTGCAAACAGCAGCTGCTTCAGATTCCACTCTCCACCATCAACATTCACCAGACTCAGACCTCCACCTAAAACTCTTGCATTCACCTCCCTTACCACACCATCCACGTAAATATTAAACAACCAAGGCGACATCACACATTCCTGTCGCAGCCCCACTCTCACGGGAAACCACTCACAGCATTTCCCACTCTTACACACACTCTACTATTAACATAAAAACTTTTCACCCCTTTTAGTAACCTACCATCAAGTCCATACAATCTTAAAACAGTCCACAATGCCTCCCTATCAATTCTATCATACACTTTCACTAAATCCATAAATGCCCAAAACACATCCTTGCCTTTCGCTAAATACTTTTCACACGCTTGTCTCAAAGCAAACACCTGATCAACGCATCCCCTCCCTCTCCTAAAGCCACACTGCTCATCACCAATCACTCCCTCTGTACCCTTTCTAACTCTCATAATTAACACTCTACCATACACCTTACCTACAACACTCAACAGACTTATACCCCTAAAGCTAGTACATTCTTACTTATCACCCTTGCCTTTATACAACGGGACCACACAAGCATTTGCCCAGTCAATTGGCACCATACATTTCTCAGAGCACACGTTCAACAATCTTACTAACCAGTCAACAATAGTCACTCCACCACCCTTCAGGCATTCCACAGCACGCCCATCCATACCTGCAGCTTTCCCTGTTTTCATCTCCTTTACTGCCTTCTCCACTTCCTCCTTCGTGATCAAAGAATCATTTAACTCTCCCAACACATTTATTCCTCGCACCCTTCCATTCGCCACAATCTCAGCCACCCTTTCCTCCTCTACATTTAACAATCTTTCAAAATACTCTGCCCATCTCTTCCTTACAGCATCCATTTCAATTAACATCCTTCCATCCTCTGATTTTACTCGTTCTTCCTTCCCAGACTCTCCCTTTCGCACCCTTTTCACCTCCTTCCAAAACATTTTCTTATTCTGTTGAAAATTCTGTCAGCCGCCTACCCCACCTCTCATCTGCTGCCACTTTAGGATCACGCACAGCCCTTCTCGCTCTATTCCTCTTTTCCTTATACCATTCATATGACATCTCATCCTTCCTCTGCAGCCACACTTCATATGCACGTCTCTTCTCAGCCATAGCCATACTTACTTCCTCGCACCACCATTCACTTCCTTTTCTTACACCACCACCCACACGTCTCACACCACACACCTCTTCTGCATGCCCCATCACAGTACTCTTAAACAACTGCCATTCCTCCTCCACGCTGCCATTTTCCCGATCTTTCACAGCGTTCCACTCATCTTTCAATTTCTCCTGATACTCTTCTTCTCTCTTTTATCCAACTCACTCAACTTTCAAAACCTCCCTGCCACACCTAACCCTCCTAGCTCTCACCCATCTCTTACCTACTCTTAACTTTTTTTTAGCAACACTGTAAAATAATTATGCCACGTTTCTGTATTGCCGTATAAATATTTCATGCATAAGAAGTTTACTGTTCTTTCATATATCATAATACACGCGTTAACATTGTATTCATATGTGTTTATCGTATTTGTGATGCCTTTTACATATATAACAGCCATTTCACATCGCTGGTTTGGGAAACATAGCACAACTATACAGAGGGTCGTGCCCCACCCTGGCCGCAAGTTTAGACTTGTCCTACCATAATACCCCTTCACCCTCACCCCTAACTGTGAATTCCAACAACTCATGAGAATTATGGCACTCGTCCTTTTACCCATTTTGAGAGGAGCAAGTGGAATTACATGGAGAGACAGACATACAAATGGGAAAGTAAAGGAGTGTTGTGATAGTGATACGGATGTGATTGGAAGGGTTAGGAGATACACTCTGAGACGGTTTGTTCATGTGGAGTGGATGGAGAATAAGAGGCCTAGTAGTAGTGTATGTGAGTTAGGTGGAGGGGAAGAGGGAAGGAGGAGACCAAGATTTAGATGGAGGGATGGAATGGAGAGATATGTAAGAGAGGTCGGTGTGATCTTGACATGGAGCAAGAAAATGACAGAGGACAGGGCGACACTGAGACGATTGCTTGTGGCTACCTATAAGGGATTTTGGCGTCTGGCTTCAGGTAGGTATATAGACAGACTGTAGTGAAGTGCTATTTTACTTTTTTCTTATAACTCCAGATGATTTAAATGAATTTCAAGACTTCTAATACTTAAAAGGGCAGTGAAGGCTATAAATTTCGTAAGCTGAGTAAAACTATCTGGAAGCGGTAAGAAGTACATAAAAAGTTTCATACGATTGCAGAGTTTGATTGAAGCTACTAGATATACACTGGATTTCCTTTTTGACCTCATTACTACATCCAAGTCCAAAGGTCAGTTGAATCTCCTTAATATTTAACGAATTTTAATATTATCCCTTGCTTTAGGTTAAGCCTGTGCCTCATGTTGGGCTGTCTTGCTACGATGAGTTTGTTCTGTTTCTCCGGGTTGGTGGCGTACGCCATCTATTACCATTGTGACCCGCTCACCTCAGGCAGGATACAGAAACCGGATCAGATCCTTCCTTACCTTGTGATAGATAAATTGGGTCATCTCAAAGGTATACCAGGGATCTTCGTGGCTGCAATTTACGGTGCAGTCCTGAGGTAAGTCATGTTTCTTATTACCGATATAGTAATAGTTTTGGCCACTTGTCTTCGACGATAACCCACACTAGGTATGAAGAGTAACATTCCAAAGGATATGACAGATGTCTGTATGATATGATCCTACAGTTTTGTTTCATTTCAGTCTAACAGTAATGAGTTTCACTGCTTTTCAGACTCACGAGCTTTTGGGTTTCAAGAATATATATATATATATATATATATATATATATATATATATATATATATATATATATATATATATATATATATGCATGAATCGGCTGTCACGTAGTTTAGTCACACACTGTGATGCAGATTATGATCATCATTCATAGCTAGCCTCTGATGAGATTGAAATGTTACTTCGTCTATATCATTGTAATAAAATTGGACAACACCCTCAGTTTCAGTCTATAACCACTGCTGGGTGATACAGTAGTTCTTGTTTTAACAAGCAAAACAAGCGAGAACATTACACTGCAGTACATATAGGTGGGTGGCTGGTGGTTAGTAAGCGGATCGGAGGGTACCATGAAACAGGTAGTAGAGCACAACACCCCCGGTAACTATTATAGCTACAACACATTTCCCACTTAGATGAAGAGCTTATGAAACAGTATTAGATGATACAGTTTTCTTGTCTTATAACAATATACTTTGCATCAGCTGTAATATCAAGGTAATAGATAGATAAGACCCATAGATGTGATGTGGTACGAAAGCTCCAACACATGGATATTTTGATCTTTAGATAACACGGACAATAAACAGCCGAAATGTTTGGAAATTTCCAAAGCCAACAATAACGCGATCCTTACAAGCATGATAGCAGCGTCTAAGATAAAGTATTTCTCCTGTAAATTCGTTATCATACCATTCAAAAAACCAAAAAGTGCCAAAATTAACACGAAAACTGAGTATTCTCTTAAATTATTGCTGCTATAGTGAACCTATGAAAATGGTTTGAAACTTTAATGAAACTAGAGGCATCCCAAAGGGAGAAATCACACCAGACGCAAGCCGATGAATATCTAGTGCTGCTCAGAATATGACCTTTACCTTGACCTACTGTACTTTCACCAATTTCGAACTCATAGGAGATTTTCCTACGTGCTACACATCCGTAAAATTTTGTGATGATGTCTTCAACAGTTGCGAAGTTATCGTGGTAACAGACACACAGACAGACAGACAAACCGAAAACAATATTCGTTGGAGACTTTCATCCCTACTATACACCTGTAAACCTTTGTGACGATATCTTGGGCGGTTGCGAAGTTATCATGGTAACAGACAGACAAACATTGACCTACTTTCACCAGTTTCAAACTCGTGATCGCTTTCATTCCCTGCTTACACACCTGTAAAATTTCGTGATGATACCTTGAGTGGTTGCGAAGTTATCGTGCTAAAATACACACACACACACACACACACACACACACACACACACACACACACACACACACACACACACACACACACACACACACAGAAAATTGAAAACAATACCATGTTTCGTTATCGCGGCTGGTAAAAATGGCAAGAATACTAACTCGAACACGTTTCATGCTTTCAATATGGCGGTCAGTGACTCCTTTTATTTATTAACCGTTAATATTTGCCCTTACTCTTATTTAGTGATTTATTTTTGAGTCAGGTCGGCGAGGTCGATGGTCATTATTTCTGTGCTAAATGCATCTGTGTGTGTCTGTCTATGTGGAAACTCTAATCTCATAAAGTATTGGTTGTAGAAGGAAAAGTTATTAATAAAAGTTGTTTAGAGTCACAGCTTGGGTTCACATGTCACTCATCCAGCATTGGGAGTCATTCAAGATGGATACACGGTAAAGTCTTCATCAAACAGTATTATTACAGTCTACCTGACTCACAGATGACGGGTAGTCTTGTTCTGGATTATTTTATGAACAGATTTAATCCAGCTAGTAATATGACGCTGACAGTCAATGAAAAAATATAGAAATAAAACCTTCACAAGATGCCGAGCTCTGCCCATTCATCATCCGAGATATTAACTCACCAAGAATGTTATAGACAGATTATTTCATTTCGCTGGTGCATTTACACTACATACTTTTCCATCAAATGACATGTCTTGCATAAAACTTTCGTCCAATTCAATATTGTTAATGTATTCTGTAATGTCTGTTTAATATTATGCTGCCAAAAGTCTCACATCATGACTGTAATTGATATTTGATTTCGCTAAGCTTTTATATTTGTTTTTGTATTATTTCTTCAATCCAATAGCAAACGTGAAAAAAAAAAGTCAAGAATTCAGTGGCAGGATAAATGTCATATTAAAATGTGCACCAGTGTCTCGAGGATGGCCATTTTCTTCAGTGCTGAATGGATTTCAGATTGATGAGATTTCGTTTTCTTATAAATGAGTTTTTAAAAATTCACTGTTTTCTTGCTGTAAACTATGTCAAATTTTGTCCGTGACCGGCGAGGGCTTAATTATAATGAATGTAACTGAAATAAGGAAGAGCTGTAGCATCACGTTTTCCGCAGTTACATCAAGCCAACCAGTCGGGTACAAGGAAAATGTCGGATCACATTGTCTTGGAAACAAGACAAGTCATGTCTTCTCTTTTAACAGTTCGATCTCCAGTCTCGGTAACTCAATAGCATGTCTGATCTGGGAGGACTTACTCAAGGACAGGCCATATTTTAGGAAGATGAATAACACCTCAGCCACAAACGTCCTCAAACTGCTGTGTAAGTACTCTAAAGGAAATTACCATAGTTACTGTTTACGTGTATTAAAAAAATCATTCCTCCAATAGCATTTTGGATTCTTGTCGAATCTTACTAATACATTTTAAAACTGATTATGTGAAGTTGTAGCCAAGCCCATATTTATATATCCACCTAAAGAATAAGAAATGACTACCCTCTATGCCATGTTATACCGCATAATTTAAACGGCAGTGAAGCAAAGACCTTTGAATTCAGCTTTCCCCTCATCACTAATGACGTTTACAAATACTGAACTTAGTCTCTTGGTTTCTCTTCAGCTGCTGCAACGGGACTGCTAGCAATCGCCCTTGGTTTCCTGGTCAGCCGTCTTGGCACTATCACGAACGTGGCCTACAGCATCACTGGCGCTGTCATGGCGCCACTTGCTGGCATGTACATGGCCGGCCTCCTCACACCCTGGGTCAACACTAAGGTCGGGTACACCTGAGACGCATGTCTATTGTCTAGTCTCCCCCCAAAGTAACGTCCCTTCTGGAGCTGATGTTTCTGTTAATGCACACAACACAACATACATGGCAGGTTCGATAGGGTTCGTATTTCTGACATTGCTGCATCTGTTTTGCGCTTTCCTGTACGTGATAATCAGAAAATATGCTGCATAACACTTACTCTCAAATTAGACAATGTTCTTTCCAACATTTGGGATGCCAAGTAGCAGTAAAACGTCCCTACATCTTCATGACCTAAGTAGTACTGACGAACTGATTCGAACGCAGTATATAATAAATCAAAAAGATCTAATGTCGCATTCATTTGGAAGCACTCAGAGGTACAATAAATTTCTATATCATATAACAATGACATTGTAATTTACTGTATAACAATATTTTTTCCACATACAGTGGCTAAGTCTACTGGAGGTTGTTTCGAGGCTTCAGTCGAAACAGTGTCAAATGCACCCATGGGTCTTACAGTCATCATCAAAACAACGAAAAAATCACAAGGATTATCACTGACCTTCGAGAAATTGCATAGGCCTGCTAATATATTTCACAATCTTACTATATTACACTACTAAAAATGTACATTGTGACCAACAGTTACGTACAGTATAGGCATGTGCCTCACTGATAACCAGCAACTCTTTCATACTGGGATGGCAGGCCTACCAATATGATCCACGTGCATAGTTACAGCTTAGACGACTTCGCTCTTGTGTCCAACTGTATCGATGAGGAAATGGGCCGATACTTTTTGGGGAGGCTGCACACCTACTGCTGAAACTCCTTAAGTAGGGAATGAACTAAAGCCAAGGCTGATTCAGTAAATAATGTCGCAACCAAAAGTCACTAACTGAGGGTCAGTGGTTTACTCAAATGCTCGATCAGCATAACTGGCTGTTTATCTTGTTAGAACTCCAGCCGTGGTGGCCATGAATTTGTCCCCTCTCCCCTGCTCAAGAACTTTCAGCCACTTGTGTTCATGTACTGAAATATTGGCTTTTAGTTGGATGTCTAGCCAGGGTGATGCCAAGTTAACCTGATTAGTTTCTTGCATTTGCTAGGGTGCCGTGGTGGGCTTCGTGGCAGCCTTTTCGTTCAATATATGGCTCATAATAGGCAAATTTTTACGGGGGGGGGGTCACCTCCCCACCTCCCTCTCTCCACGGATGGATGCCCAGAGAACGTCGTCCACCTCGTCAACATCACTTCAGCCACACTTGGTACACTGCTAGTACAAGAGCCACCAGTTGACAGGTCAGTATAATAAGAATATTATTTTTAAGGATATCTTACTAATATATCACATGTGAAAGTTCTTTATATAGGACTTTGCATTCAAGAGATTCCTTCTTCTTGCCTTTTTTTTTTTTCCAGTAGTTTTAAATCATGGCTCCTCAGTGTTCAATATGCAATTTTACATACCCTAATCAGAATAAAAATGAAAATTTCTTTCTTGACCAGGGTAGTCACAAGCACCCAAAAGCTGATGAAAATTATTGTTCAGATCTCTGCCACCCACTGGGAGGATAGAGGTGTGGCCTTTAACATTGCCTGGCTCCTCTGGAAATGAAATATCCCTGTGTTGATTGTTGCCACCATAACAGGCTTGTTTTTCTTGTCATCCTCCGTTTGTATCTTAACACAAAGACAAGAGAGTAACACACCAAATGGTCAGAAACACCACCACATGGCCAGTAACATTATCGTCACCATATGGACAGGAACAACGCATGGTCAGCAACATCACCATCACCACATGGTCAGAAACACAACCACATGGCTAGTAACATCACCACCACCACATGGACAGAAACACCGCCATATGGTTAGAAAGATCACCATATGGCCATAACCGCTACCACATGGTTATTAACAGCACCACATGTTCATAAGCACCACATGGTCATGATCACAACACTTCCACATAGTAATAAACACCACCACATTGTAATATAGCATCACCTCGCGGTCATAAACACCATCACATGGCCATAGAGCACCATCTTATAGCCATGGTCATAAATACCACTCCATAGCCATGACCATGAACACTACCAGATTGTCATTAGCACCATAATAGGTTCTTTGTCATAAACACCACCACTAGCGCCACATGGTCATAAACTATTAACAGAGCCACAAAAAAAAAAAAAAAACTAATTGGCGATAAAGCACCAACACATGGTCATATGCACCACAACATGATCAAAAGCACCACGGCGTGATGAGAATGCACTGACAAATGGTCTTTAAAAAATTAACATGTTCATAAACATCACCACATGCTCATAAACACAAGAACATAGTTATGGTTGTAACACAGCTACATGGTCATAAACACCACCACATAGTCATAAAACACCACCATATGACCTAAACGCACCACCACTTTGTCATGGTCATAAACATAACATAGTTATGGTCATGAAAACACGGTTTTGGTCATACGCATAAAGTTGTTATGGTCATAAACATAACATGATTATCGTCATAAACATAACATGGTTATGGTCATAAACATAAAGTGGTTATGGTCATAAAAACACGGTTTTGGTCATACACATAAAGTGGTTATGGTCATAAACATAACATGATTATTGTCATAAACATAACATGGTTATGGTCATAAACATAACATGGTTATGGTCATAAACATGACATGGTTATGGTCATAAAAACACAGTTTTGGTCATACACATAAAGTGGTTATGGTCATAAACATAACATGATTATTGTCATAAACATAACATGGTTATGGTCATAAACATAACACGGTTATGGTCATACACATAAAGTGGTTATGGTCATAAACATCATATGATAATGAAGTCCCATCACATGGTCATAATATCCACCAATTGCTCATAAAGCAGTACCATTCAGCAATAATAGTCAGTCAAAACAGCATATGCATCCTCTTCAAGTTTCCTCCTTCTTACGAAACATAAACCAAACAATAGTACTTCAGTTTACAGACGGACAGGTAGTTATTATTGTTTGGTTACAATAATTAAACATTCCTCCGGCAAAAGAAACAATCATGTATGTGCGAGAGATAGTGAGCTAAAACATTAGGATGTGGCTAATGATTGGCACTTGGAGTCAAAAAGTTGAATCTTGGAGGACATCTATTTACTGACTAAGAAGGAAAACCAACCTAATGATACTCATTATTTAGTAACTAGGGTGTATAGTCCATCCTCCACTATAGCATTCCTTGGTATTTTGTTTTCTCTTGAGACGATTAGCTTCAACAAAGGGAAAGCAGGTAAGAGACCTTGCAGCAGACAAAGAGGGAAAGAAACTAGCTCACTATATGGGTAGAGCAAAAAATCTGCTTTGAAGACTGGAGCAGAGGCAGAATATAAACACTGAATAGATATCAGTGGCTAATCGTGATTCACACACACACACACACACACACACACACACACACACACACACACACACACACACACACACACACACACACACACACACACACACACACACACACACACACACACACACACACACACACACACACACACACACACACACACACACACACACACACACACACACACACACACACACTTGTTCAATTGTTCAGTCCAATCTACTTTATTCTTTGGGGTCCTCGAGCCCTCTCTTGAAAATGCCCACACACATTCTAGGAAGGTGTGTCCCTCAGACTGAAAACCCTTTTTCTAACGTAATAGGGACACGTAATTTCATCACTACCTCCATCACTTCCCCAATTCAGCTCATTTTTTTTTCTTTCATACCATGTCATGTTTTCATATTTTATCTTTCATCTTAAGTACCTAAGTTGTTCATGTGTCACCAAAGCAAGTGATAACGAGCACAACTATACACTTTTTTTTTCCTTCAGGTAATTCATTTCCCATTGCATAATCATACGAATTTCTTTCGAAAATATTGTGTCTGGAAAGAAGTGACCAGACAGTTTTTAATCTCACCGCTTATCCTCTGCTATCATTACCATTTTCTTTATATCAAGCCACGAGATGCACTGCAGTTGTATACATATGCGTCGGTGATTCTTTGCTTTCTGTTTATTATTCTCATAGTTTAGCGACCATCTCTACTACAGTTTTATACACATATTCATTTGCATATAGGCCTACGTTTATATCAACAGGAAACGCTGACCGGGCATATGTATAAAACAGTAGCTGCCAAATCTCATTTTATCCCGTTTGGATCGTAGGGGCCCAATGCTAGGTTTCAGTTAATCCAGAACATTTCAGGGCAGGAGACCACTAACACTCCAGCAGCCCATACATGATAGAAAAATCTCTGGCCATCTCTGAGACTCGAACCGTAATGCACAGGCCACAGGGCGTTCTGACCCAAGCGTTTTTCTAAGTGTGCCACCAGGTGTCTATATGTATAAGATAGTTAACATTGAAATAGTTATGAAGTTTGTTTTCCTAATCATATCCCCGTATTCAAATCACTAGACTTGCAGAAACTATCGATTTCTTATGGCCTGTTGTGCATGGAGTTCAGATATGGACATCTCCCTGTTAAGAGAAATGCAGTATGTGTTTATTTTGCGTGACGTAAATTTCTGTGTGACTGATTTCACAGGTTACTCATCACAATTCCCTATATTGTTCACCAGTGCCTTCTTTGCCCCAGTATGATATGCAGTCAGGTCCACATACAGGTACTATAGGGTTTAGTTTGTTGGAAGCTAAATTGCAACCAGTGCATTTGTTTACGTCGCATGTCTATTACGTTGGTCAGACTTTTTTTTTTTTTTATGTGTCCGACTCTGGGCAAAGGCTTCAGAGCCTGCTCCCAAGACCCAGTAGTCCTCCTACATACCATACACCTCTAAATGGTTATAACATGACGACTCCTGTATCAACCTATAAGCGATTCTACATCCTGTATACTTGGGAAGTAAATGTATCACACACCATCAGTGCATTTAATCCTTGCTTGCCACGATGGCTTTGGGGTGGAAGTGGGTGTAGAGTGACAAGGGCTTGGCTTGTTCATGGCTGTTCCCGTTGTTGCTTCAGATCTGAATGAGACTGTGTGTGTGTGTGTGTGTGTGTGTGTGTGTGTGTGTGTGTGTGTGTGTGTGTGTGTGTGTGTGTGTGTGTGTGTGTGTGTGACTGGCATTAAGTAGAGACTGAACTCACATCCTGACTGGGAGGTTTGTTCAGTTGGACAGCACATGAAAGTCGCCCGTGAATACCCATACCCCTTTCGTCCTACACCAGCATACATCCCAAAGCCATAATAGTATAATAGTAAGCATAGATTAGCATCCACTGACATTTTATGTGACTTAGCTAACCTGTAAGTACATCGGTGGTAGCATCATTACTACATTAATAGAGTTGTCATGACATTGGCATAATACAGAGGCCGCTCCAAATTAGCAGACTTGTGACGTAAACTAATACACTGGTGCCACGTCGAACTCTATCACACCACCTTTGGTGTTGGTTGCTGTTGCTCTACCCCGGTCCGTCTGATCGAATAGACCCACCGACCGCAGGTAAACAATTGTCCCTAAGGTGGTTGTCTCATAGGCTCCCTACACTGCTGATGTTGTGTCTGTATCTTAGTATGGCATGTGATGTGCATTGCTTCGCCATATGTGTTATGCTGTGTAGGCCCACACCGCAGGCCGGGCACGTGCCATCTGTTATTCCACTCAACCCATATCTAAGCCAGCAATTGAGGAGGGCTGGGTAATGTCATAACCCATTATTAGATAGATGAACTCCACCATCTTTAAGGACACCTTCAATAGGTGGAGGTTAGAAGAGGGTGGGGGCTTGTAATACAGTGTTTTGAGAGAGGTGTTATATTGCCATGTGCATAAGGGGAACTGGAATGTCTGGAGGGGGGGGGGGATGCTGCTGTAGAGGGCTTGATAATGTTTGTATGGTCATTGATTTATGTGCTTTGGTGTCGTGTGTGTCGCTGTCTAATGACAGGGCTATTGTGCATTAGCACAGGTTCCTATAAAGAATTGTGTTCCTCTTATATCAAGGTAAGTGAGCTTTAGAAATGATTTTGTTGCAGCCAGTGATGATGAATAGGTCTTCGTTCTATATTGGTTGCAAGGTGTAGTATTAGATAGGATGGAAGCCCATGGTGGGGAGATAATCCAGTAGGACATCACTGATCTAAGAATTATATTGTATATAGAGTTATGAGAATGGTGCTTCTTATAACAATAGTCTGGCCCTGTACTTGCCCTGAGCGCACTGAGGTGGTGGTGCACCTCCTCTTGATACCTTGTGTATGGTCCTTGTAGGTGAGTTCAGTGTCATATGTAACTCCAAGGATCATAGTGGAGGGAGTGTGTGACACATGTTCCCTACTTTGTTAAAGAAACTGGTAGATTTGTCAGTGTTTAACCAGTTAGCTACCAGAGTCCCTGTGCAAGAGATTTTGCTGGAAGGGTGCTAGGCGTACCGCCTTCCGCCTGTCGACTCATTGTCGCGAAGCTCATAGGTCACTACCCAGGGGTTCCCTTCTTTATTACATTTTGAAAAAGCCCAATTCCGTCCCATACTGGGTACACGGGGCACAAAGGGGTTAAGAGTGATGTGACTAGAGTACCTGCGTTCATGTTTACTGCTGGTGATGAGTGTGGTGTCGGATTTGGCAGAGGCGATCGTCAGCCTTTTGTCCTAGACCCATGTTTGCAGTGTTAAGGTAGCCCTGTTGCAGTGTATAGGCTGTGCCCGCTGTGTGATGTGTGTGATTGTGGTGAAAGTTTTATCTGCATAAGATGCAGTGATTGTGGTCAGTTAGGAAGTGGGAATATCATGCTTGTATACGTTGAAATGTGTAAGCAACAGAATGAATCCCTGTGAAACTCCGGAGGGGAAATTGTGTGTCCGTGAAGACTTGCCTTGGAATGAATCATGTTCTCGTTTACAGGATGAATAGTTGCCAAATCAGCGGTTGGTGTTGTTTCCCGTGCTCATGTTGTACGTCAATTATTAGTCTGCGTTGGAGGATGGCATGAAAGGCTTTACAAAATATCTAGTGTTGTTAGAAGAGTGTGCTGTGCAGATGTCATTGAGTTGTTGCCATCACATATTTGTTGCGTGAGATTAATCAGTAAGGCGTTTGTACAAGGCTGTGCTTTAATGTGTTGTGATGGAGAGAGAGGAACTTGAGGTGTGACTTTGTTGAAAATAAGGCATTTAGTTATTTTGGATGGTGCACTAAGTAGTGTTATGATGCTTTATGAAGAAGGTTGTGTTGGAGCCGTGGCCGGTTAAAGTTTAGTGACAAGTCTTCCATAATTCCAAGTGTTAGATATACTACAGTGTGTGTATGAGTAGCTGCTGATATTTGTAAGGACCTGGATGGCGTGTAGTCCGAATTATTTCAAGTTCTGGTTGCTGGTGCCATCTGGACTTGTGCTTGTAGAGTTCGTTATTATACTTCCCCTTAGTAGTGGTGGTGGATACATTAGGTGATTTGTCTGTCCGGGCGTGCGTGCGTCCGTAACACTCTTGTGAGCGCGATATCTCCTGAGCCCAGAGACGGATTTCCACCAAACTTTTGTCAGTGATGCACAATAAGATGATGAACTGTCTGGGTCAACAAAGTCAAGAACTCAAACGTCAGGGTTATTCGACTTAGTTTATCCTTGTGGTCGCGATATCTCCTGAACCCCCGGACAGATTTCGACCGAACTTTTGTCAGTGATTTAGTCTGAAGGGATGATGGATTAGGTCAGCAAAGTCAAGGGGTCAAAGATCAAGGTCATATGGGAGTGGGCGCTACATCTAAACCCCTCGACGGATTATAACCAAATTTTTGTCATTGATACAGTATGAAGAGACGATGAACTGATTTCACCAACAAGGTCAAGGGGGCAAAGGTCAAGGTCATATGAGTCGACTTAGTTTATCTTCAGTCTCATTTCAACCCCTATGAACCCTGTCATGGAGGTTATATGGCGAGTCTGTGCTCAAGGCTTGGCAGAGGCATACCGAGCGGGGCTTTGGGTCGACAGTTCGAGGCCCGAGCTCTTGGCGTTTCAGTTTTTGTAATCTTACGTGTCTATTCGAGAGTAAAGGGGACTCAATTGTGGTCGAGTTGAAAGGTTAGTCCATGTTGGTAGGACTGTTTTTTCAGATTAAGTGAGTATAGGTATTAGCTGACTTACGTTTGCAAAATGGTACACGAGTATACCTGCTCTGTTAAGTGTTGGAAGTGGTGGCGGTGTGGGTCTTGGAGGTGCTGTCTTATGACTTTGTGATACTGTTAAGTATTTTTAAGAGCCGAGAGGGGTGTGTGGAGTGACTGAGTGTTGTTGTAATGGCAGTCTTGTTTTCTCTTTTCTTTGTACTAATCATTCTGTTGATCTCGTAGCTTAGTTCATGGAGGTTTGTGATGGTGTCGTGTGTGTGGGAGAGAGTTCCAATGCTTACGTGAGTCCCGTTGTCATATGAAGCGAGCAGTGTTTTGTGTCAAGTTTTGGTTGCAATGTCATCTCTGTCCTCGTGGGATGGGGAGTTTGTTTGCAGTAAGTATGATGTTGTTGAGTCTGCAATATGCAAATCAGTGTTGGCAATGAGTGTGCTGTTTAACATACTGAAGTGTTGCAACGTCCCTTCAGGGAATCTCTGTCCAGTTTGCCCTTCTGTATCCTGTGTACAGTACATGAGACGTGATCGCTCTTGTTTGGATTGTTCTTATGGTGATAACGAGGAGGATATGGTCTGTGGCAAGTCTGGGTTCCGTTCGCTTGGTGGACCACTCCCTGTAATACCTATAAGTAAGTTTAGCTGATTGTATAGCAGACTTGTGTGACGATAAATTTGGTATTTAACTGGAAGAGTAAGAAAGAGCTTGTAATTCATGCTGCTTCGAAACTGAAAGAATACAAAAAAATAAAAAATGGGTATTTGCTTTCCTGCTTAATTCTTCCTCTCTGTTGCTACTTTCCTGAAGACGTCTCTACTCTTAGTTTAAATTAGACATATTCGCTGATGTAGTTCTCGTCAAGGTTTTGATATTCTTAACTGAGAGAAAACATTAATATGATTATACAAACGACAGCAGTGGTTATGCATGTACTCATTAAGCAGTAGTTACTAAGGGTATGCCGATGTCCCATTTCCTATTCACCTAGTATTTTTCTCTTCCATTTACCTTCCGTACTTTCCCTTTTTTTCCTTTCTACCTCCCGTAAACAAGAACAAATTGTTATTCAGTATCTGGAAATTTCAGTCGGAAAGACAAATTCATCACTTTAGTACAAGCTGTTTATATAAAATGCATATTAACAAGCCCTTTGTAAATAAGTTATAAATATGTACTGCCAATACCAACCTCATGACTGACGTGTTCATCCTGTGTCAGGGTTGAGAGCCAGACTGTATATGACATCTCCTACTGCTACACCTCCATGATGGGCTTTCTCATAACTCTTGTGGTCAGCAGTCTTGTCTCCTTCTGTACAGGTGAGTTTTCAGGCACTATTATTTACCATTTCACTGCAGCTGATTCGTCTGAGTATTTTATTCATCATTACACCATAAAGTTTTGGTCAGATGAGAGAACTCTTGCTAATCAGACGCTTAAAAATAAAAAAATCCTATCCCAAGTTTCTTTCTTGTAGCGGTACATGTAGGACTTGCATATAGACTAGCTTCACACGATTCAGTTTAGTTGAGAGAAATCTTAACAGTCATGGGGTGAACGACAACCCCTTTATATGAGAGCTACTGAAGTGCACTACAATTGATTGTTAACCTTCTCAGTCATAATGCATTTATAATTTTTATTCTTGTTAGTATAGCACGATTTTATTCAACCTCATAAGACCCTCGAGAACTGACTAGGTTAAAGAAGACTAAATCTAAGCCATCCAATTCGAAAACTCTGTGAGCTAAATAAACACTTCGAAAGGTACTAAGCAATATATAAGAAAAAGACATCGTATTCAATGGGTTATTGGGCTACAAAATATAATGTAGTATTTATAATCATCATCGTCATCATCATCATTAATAATAATTTATTTCAATACTCATTGTTTCTAATCAATACATTCCAATATGTCCTTGCCAGCTCTAATAAAATTGCCTTGCAGTAGGTAGGAAGACACATAAGTCGTTACCTCCGACACTCCACTTAGTACAGTGACTTTTTTTTTTTTTTAAAGTTTCGTGCTGTCTTCTGATGATTTAATAGTGTGGGGACATCTCTTATAGAAAGGAAGTTAATGGTGGCAAAACCCAACGTCTCTAGTTCGCATGGCCTCTCCTAATCTTTGCAAACTCGTCTGTTAGGAATAAGAATTAAGATACAAAAGAGACAATCATGGTAGGCCTACGTGTGAAATTTTGATATTAAAAGTGCGTGATATAATGTGATGATCATGGGTTAATGAATACAACAGTACCTATGCAACTGCTTTTGTGCACTTTCATTTCTTCCTTTACTACAATTTTTTTTTCTTATTATTCTTGCAACTTTCAGACGATTTTACTTCCACAATTGACCTGATTTTGCTGAGATTTCATCTGACCTCTCCAGTCCAAAAAAGCTGAGTAGAATCGTGTGGTGGTAGCAAGAACATGATATGAAAAAAGTCATCTTAGCAAAAGGAGTACGGGTAGAGGATATACAGTAAACATCATGAGTCCCTTTAACTCCTGTCAGATGGCGTCTATTTACACCCGCGCGGGCTGGATGCACGGCGGGTGTAATTATTTGCCTAGTTTGTGTGTGTGTGTGTGTGTGTGTGTGTGTGTGTGTGTGTGTGTGTGTGTGTGTGTGTGTGTGTGTGTGTGTGTGTGTGTGTGTGTGTGTGAACGGCATGTCATCATTTTTGTTTTTTACCGACCTGATGAAATTCATGAGGGTCACCCGAGGACAAAATGCATTGTCTTTACGGTTAAGGGTTAAAGTAACATGACAAGGTCAACTTGAATAGTTCTGATTCGGTTCAATTAAACCAAACGTGGTAGAAGGCTTGACGGAGAGGCAAGAACGAAAGGTGCTGATTTTGCAAAATGCGGTCAGGTCATCTTCGACATGTCTAGTGTCTGAGTGTTAACAAAATAAACATTTTAAAAATCTAACAGGTCAGACTTTTTGGAAGAGTTGAGGGTCAGGCAATGCGTTGACCTGTATTTTAGGAAAATTGGTCGTAGATCAAGGTCACATGACACAGCCAACTTCAGTATTTTTTTTTTTCCTAAAGATGAATGTTGGTGGAAGTCTGCAAGGTAAGGCAATAATGAAGAGATTTGATTTTGTAAATAATCAATCAGAGGTCGAGGTTCCAGGGTACGGTCGATCGTCAAGGTCGCATGGTAACATCGGCTTAGCCTTGGCAATTTTCATCCGATTTTGACCAGACGTTGTAATGGTTGAGGTTTAGTCCTGGAGGAAGGAATTCAGTTTTCAGAACGATCAATCAGAGATCAAGACCATTGTGTCTGTGCGAAAAAAATATCTAAAGTAGTTCTGATTCGATATGGCCTATACTCGATTAAAGGTTTGAGGGTCAGCCAAGGCACTAACCTATTGTTTTTTAGAACAACAGGTTTAAGGTTAAGGTTACTAGGCAAGGTCAACTTAGCAATTTTGGTTCAGTTTAGGTAAGTTTTTGAAGATGGGTTTAGAATTAGACAAGGATGAAGGGATTCTGGATGTGAAAACTGTCATTCAAAGATCAAGGTCAAAGGGCTAGGTCAAGTGCTAGACCATTATAACTCAAAGTTTTGATTCGATTTAATCCAGACCTGGAGGAAGAACTGAAGGTGAGCCAAGAATGAAAGTGATTCCAAATTGAGAAAAATTTGCCAAAGGACAAGATCAAGGGGCAAGGTCAGCCTACTCGTATACCATTCTAATACAGTTTGGATCCAGGTTGGTGAAAGTATTAATGTTGAGGCAGAACTGAAATAAATCAACTTTGAGAACAATCAGTCAAAGTTTAAGTCACAGAAGAAAGTCTCAAGCATTTAATCGGTTGTAGGGTACGGGCGTTGCAGTCTTTGAGTTCTTCTTGTTGTATATTTGCTGCTATTAGACGCGATCATTAAGCTAAGGAGAACTCCCTGGTAGTTTAGAGAAAAGTAAAGGTTATACTATCTCTTGTAGTTCAGAAAACCAACTTACTATAGTGTGTGATGTTATGTAGTTGTGATACTAATAAATCTGATCTCGGCAGGTCCACTCTCTCCAGAAGCAGTGGGCAAAGAGTTGACGTGTTCCTCTAGTGCACGACTTCACCGGCGTCTGTGGAGGGTTTGGTATGGCTACTGTACCACTCCTGTGACTACAGACCGCAAAGTTGTAGCAGAAGTGGAGCTCTGACTTTTATTTGTGTTGTTGTTTTATTGTGAAGTAGAGAGGTTTCAATGAGCACATACCTCCCTGAACGTCAATAAACGTATTATTTACTGTTGGGATTCTTCTTTTCCACCAGACGAATACTTTTACGATCTTACATAGCCAGATGATTGTACGTTCTTAGTTTGTTCTGTTACTCAAATCTCAGAGAGTGTATAGCTCCGTCAGCGACAGTAATATTTATAATTTAATCCTGCATCCGAATCTGAATCAACATAAAAACCCAATCAACCCTCCTTTGACCCACTACCTACTTATTCATTTGATTTCAATTAAATTCACTGAAAACTTTTCGAGATATTTTGTACACAAACAGGTAAAGAGATCCCGATAAATACATAACATTCATCCAACGTCGTTGGTGGAAATAAATATATTTGAAGGAGGAATAGTGTTTATTTTTGTTAATAGAAAAAAATTAGCTAATTAGTACTTTCTACTAACATAGTTACAGGCTGGCGTTCATATTCCCTTAATATAAGTCTAGCAGTCCATAGTCATACGCTTTTAATCTCGGAGGGTGTGGACTGTTTGTTCTTCTGTCCTTTGCCATTAAGTTACCATCGCCACATGTCAAGCTGCACTCTTTCACCTACCAGTACTCTCAGTTCCTTCGTCTAATCTTCGGTCTTTGTCTCCCCCTCCACTTCACCCAATTACAATCTCATTTTCAGTCTCACAGGTGACAGGCTCCTTTCTCGTCATATGAACTAAGGCATATCAGGGTACTTTTAACACTTTCCAGTACACGCACATCAACATAAAACGCTTACCAACTTATTATTTGTAAAGCTGTCTGCATAACATCACATGCTTCTTTAGGATAACTCACTTCCACTACTCTCACTCCTGAGCCATGTCGTTCCAGTAAATTCTAAGCTTCATTTACTTTCTTAGGCGAGTTTACCAGTTATGTTCAAACATCCACTCATCAGTTTCGAAATATGGTGACTAAACACTTTACAAAAAGGGGAGCAAAAACATAGATGGTGTTTCATTCATCGCGCCTACACAGTCATTTTCCAAGCATTTTCCAATACCATACTCCAGCACCACATATACCCAGTGGTTGTGCATACGAGCCCTCAGAGTGAGGATCACAATACACTCGTGAAGCGATTTCCTTACAACCATGCTCACCTTCCTATTCCCCTGTTCCTGGTCGTGTGACTCATTGGTCTTGTATTATTTAAGTCTTGAGTTTTGGTTAAAGTTATTGTGCTAGTCGAAGGCAGGAGGAGTTAAAGATGAATACAGGGAGTCGATCTTGATCTATTATCTTCAAGGAAAGTCTAAATTGAGCAGTGTATGTATTGCACGGGAACGTAGTTTACTGACTAAGTCTAGTCGGACCCCTCTTCTTATTTCCCCTCTCCACTGTCATAAAAGACTTTGTATTTACTTTGTGGTTACTTGTAGTTGAGTTATATATATATTAGACTTGTGGGCGAGCGGTTGTTATATTTGAGTAGCTTTGTAAGTAGATAATCTTCTTTCCCATTTGTCATGTAGTGACAGGAGAGGTAAAGAATAGTATGGGACTATTTTTATATGTCTTGGAAATATTAACAAAGTCTCTCACACAGAGCGGAGTATAAAGTAGAGTCCCGCTAGCTATCTCTCTGTCTCGCTCTCTCTGTCTCTCTCTCAAGTTGCTAAGCCCTTCTCCCTGCGACCTGTCTGTTCTATGGCTAACTTCTTTCTGCCCTCTCTTTCCTAAATTCTGGTGAAACAGGAGACGTATCACGTGTGTTCCTTGTGAGTGGAAAGTTCTAGAAGCCTGTGTGTGAGTATGTGTGTATGTGTGTGTATGGTCACTAAGGCTTTGTTCACCGGTGGATTGCTGACAACTAACTGCATCATCTCCTTACTGGCCACTTCGTAATCTGTCGTCAGCTTTCCTCAGTGTAATTTGCAAGATCATTTCCCATTCCCAGGCTCGCATAGAGCTGTCTATCTATCTATTTATCTATCTATCTATTATGATTTGTAATTATAATATGGAGTCTTAACATATTGCTCGGTCACGCGAAAATGGCGTACCATTGACAGTTAATAGTCCTAACATATTAATATATATTATATACACATTATAATGAACTTATAAGCTAATTAAGTGAAATACATAATATTGTAAAAGTAACATAATTGTATGAATATTGTAAATATATAATATTCATAGTAAATAGCAATTATCCAGTAATATTACATTTTAAACAAGTTGTATACATTTTGTGAGATGTGTATGTATAACAGACATACGCATATAATTGTGCAATGGTAATACATAATTGTAACATTTTATGAATTGTTACAAAATATTGTGGTAATGCATAATTGTGTTGGCCTTATAATTGTAGTTACATTTTGTTAATGCAACTGTTACATAAGTGTCTTGGCCTTATAATTGTAGTTAAAATTACATAAAAGTTACATCTTGTTAATGCAACTGTTACATAAATGGTACATATTGTTTGTAGTTACATAATTGTAGTTAAAGTTACATAAAAGTTACTCTTGTTAGTGCAACTGTTACATAAATTGGTACATATTGTTTGTAGTTACATAATTGTAAAGTTACATAAAAGTTACATCTTGTTAATGCAACCGTTACATAATTGGCAAAGTGTAACATAATGCAATCGTTTGTCGTTACATAATTGTTACATATCGTTTGTAGGTGCATAATTGTAGCAAGAGTAACATAATGCAATCGTTTGTCATTACATAATTGTTACATATCGTTTGTAGTTACATAATTGTAGCAAGTGTAACATAATGCAATCGTTTGTCATTACATAATTATAATATGGAGTTACATAATTGTTACATATCGTTTGTCGTTACATAATTGTAATAATTGCAGTCCTGACATATGAATCCGGTCATGCTGCGGTCGACGATAGTGATGATGAGTCATGCCACTAGCTTGTGGAGACAACAATTTGCTTTTTTGTTTGTAGTTTATGTTGTATTTTGGCGTTTGTAGTAACACTTACACTTATTTTCATTTGTTTGTTATGTGATCTTACTCTATTTCTCTCGTTTTCCTTTCTTACTTTTTCTTTCTTTCTTTTTTGTTGTTGTATGTATTGATTTTCTATAGTTTGTTTTTCTTCGCTTGTGTACGCTTTTCCCATGTTGTTCATGGTTGCATAATTACTGGCTAATTTCCATGGGATACTTTTTTAAAGTTTAGTTTATATTGCACAGATATTATTGAAAATGATATTATATAGTCCCATATTTTGTTATTTTATATATATATATATATATATATATATATATATATATATATATATATATATATATATATATATATATATACACTATATACAGTATTAACTATATACACTGACTTGTTGTTCACTTGTACCTATCGTGGGTAATATGTGTGTCAGCACTGTGTGGAAATCATTGTCTTCACGATTGTGTTGAAGATGTTCACTCTTGCTAACGTCATTTGTGTTGGCCATTTCTTTTTTTTCTAGTTTACCTTGTAACTTAATTTATATGTTTCCACTAGGTAGCTTTAATTAATAAATGTTTAATACAGGTCTTTTAATCGCTCACTGAGTAACGGTGATGGTATATTTTCTTTAACACTTTGTAGATATAATAATGTATAGCTGTATGTATGAAACACGTATTTTATGTAGGTATAAATGGTAACACTCGTTGGTAGTAAATAAATGTTATAATAAATGAATGAATATATACAGTGTAGAATATTTATTGTTGATGCAAGTATTTAATGATTGAATTATGAAGATAATTGAAATAGGTATATGTATTTAAGCTGTAACTATACAGCACGTTTTATATGTTTGTGCAGAAGCTTATTGTCTATCACTGTGTATTGTATAAATGAAGTAACTATGTAACTCACTAATTTTTACCGTGGTGGGAATAGTGTTAATGATGGTGCAGGTGGTGAGTTGACTGACGTGGCGTCTTTTCAGCAAGCACGCATGATGACGTCGACTTCCCACACTGGTAGCTGTGGTGAGTGAATGAGTAGCGATGAGTAACTTGAGTGAAGACGAGTGAGTAAGAGGAGTTGTGAATATGGACTTGGTATTTGCTTCGTCGTCTTGACCTCTTGACTCCTGCGTCAGCAGTGGAAGTTGGGTGGATGTAGCAGAGAGAGGAGGGTGAGGTCTGGTGATTATGAGTCGTGTCTCACTCTTCGTTTGTTTGTCCCGTTTTTCTTTGTCGATGTCTTCTCGGTCCTTTTCTCTTGTGATTTACTCGTTGTGGGATGAAGACTGCCGCTACTTGTAGGTGCGTGTAGAAGATTATACAGACGACTCGTAGAGTTGTTTCTTGTAGTTGATTGTAGATGGTTGTAGTTCGCTGGTTCGTCGTAGAAGTTGCAAGATTGTTTGTATCAATATATTGTTAAACTACTTGCAAGGCGTCCTGTGACCTCTTCACCTCTGCATCAGCATGATGATCGGGGAGATGGAGGGGGCTGGTTGGAGAGAATATTGTCAGGAGCTGGTCGAGTTGTTGGTTGTGAGAGGTATTTTTTTGTTTTCAATCTTGATATTTTGTAGGAATTCACTGTTGATTCGTAGACGAGGTTCGTATACGTTCGCTGCTACCAAATGTCATAAAAGACTTTGTATTTACTTTGTGGTTACTTGTAGTTGAGTTATATATATATTAGACTTGTGGGCGAGCGGTTGTTATATTTGAGTAGCTTTGTAAGTAGATAATCTTCTTTCCCATTTGTCATGTAGTGACAGGAGAGGTAAAGAATAGTATGGGACTACTTTTATTTGTCTTGGAAATATTAACAAAGTCTCTCACACAGAGCGGAGTATAAAGTAGAGTCCCGCTAGCTATCTCTCTGTCTCGCTCTCTCTGTCTCTCTCTCAAGTTGCTAAGCCCTTCTCCCTGCGACCTGTCTGTTCTATGGCTAACTTCTTTCTGCCCTCTCTTTCCTAAATTCTGGTGAAACAGGAGACGTATCACGTGTGTTCCTTGTGAGTGGAAAGTTCTAGAAGCCTGTGTGTGAGTATGTGTGTATGTGTGTGTATGGTCACTAAGGCTTTGTTCACCGGTGGATTGCTGACAACTAACTGCATCATCTCCTTACTGGCCACTTCGTAATCTGTCGTCAGCTTTCCTCAGTGTAATTTGCAAGATCATTTCTCATTCCTAGGCTCGCATAGAGCTGTCTATCTATCTATTTATCTATCTATCTATTATGATTTGTAATTACAATATGGAGTCTTAACACCACGACCTGTCGGTTCTATGGCTAGCCCCTTTCTGATCTCTAATTCCTACATTCTCGTTTAGCAGGGCATGTGTCACGTGGGCTACACTGTCGTGGAAGCTTCTAGAACCCTGTATGTCTGTGTGTATGTAGTGCTTCCGGTCCCCAATGGCATACTGTTGATTAAGTATTTGCTGAACTCATTTCCGTTTGGTCGATTCTCGCTGACACACTTCCTATCTCACACCTTGGCTGGTGCTTCGATCTATTTATCTATCTATCTATCTATCTGTCTATAAGTTGTATTGTTATAATAGTCGCCACCTTAAATGTACACACTTTGATACATACATACATGATATCCATCTATATATATATATATATATATATATATATATATATATATATATATATATACATCATCATCATCCGTTTAGGTCCACTGCAGGACCGGCCTATCCCTACCGAAGCAGGGACGATACAGCAAATGTATCTCTACTCAGTGGCTTAGGCTGTCTGTAGAGACGGTATGTAGTGTGACAAGTGCTTGTGAGTGTGATTGTAGTGTTGTACTTTCTTTGGATGTGTGTGCAGTCTGTGAACCAAGCCGATTGGGTGCAAGCATACTAGTATGTGACACTGGTTCAACCACAGTACCCCTTGTGTTCGCCAAAGTAGCACGTAGCTTGGTGAACGTTTCCCAAAGTTTTTACAGCTCTGGCGTGAGGCGAACCAGCGCTCACCAGCGTGCGAAAAGCACATTCTACCACTGTACTACAGAGGCTCCAAAAATATATATATATATAAATATATATATATATATATATATATATATATATATATATATATATATATATATATTGTTACGGAACAGAGAAAGATAATGTACACTTTAAGTGAGAATACGAAGAGTCACTACTGTCCCGTAAAGTTCCAGGTTCAAAACAAAAGAGTTAGGTAAAATTACAAGTTAAAGTTTAATGCTTAAATTAACAACAAAACATTCAGGACTCATAAGGATAATGTAATGGCAAATAAACAGGTTAAATATATGGTTAACTGCAATAGCCTCTATTAACACGAAATTAACAAGAGTAAATTTTATCTAAGTCAGCCCTGATAAAATGAGATACCAGATAATACTCAGTGAATGCCAGATAAATAATTACAGATACAAACTATTATCAAAAATGACTGACATAAAGAACCCCACACGAATTACAAAAACTTCACTAGGCCTACAAATTAAACTTATGCTATACAGTACAAGAAAAAATGCAACAACAGTTATACTCGAATTACACACAGCTGCTAGATGGTTGGAGACTTCTTGAGCACTCACAATAATAATATCTGTACAGGGGAGGACAGAGATGTGAACAAAATGAGGAGCAGATCTAAGTGGCAATGATGCAGAGACTGAGCTCATTATATAGGGGCCAGGAGAGCTTGATACAACTTGTAATGAGGACGCGCAAATGAAGCCATGGGGACAAAGAGATGACAATCCCGCAAAGTATAACAGAGATGTCGACTTACTCTACTATAACGGTAGAAGGGGGGGACTGAGGCAGAACACGCTCGTGATCAAACATGCAGCAACTGTGCGTTAAAATTACACAAAGGATGATGAAATCATAGGCTATGTAACACCTCCCCACAAAGAAAAAAGAAATTTACAAAGGAAATTTCTTATTACTCTAAAACAATCTGTATATGGCACTACAGACCATGCAAAAGTCTTTCCTAATAGTACAAAACATGAGATCTCCCTAGCACGCTCAGTCATAGGTACTTGCCAGTATCCCTTTAACAAATCAAACTTACTTATGTACCTAGCCTTTCCGATCTTGTCTATGCAATCTTCCACACGAGGGAGAGGGTAAGTGTCTGTTTTGGTTATCTGATTAACACGTCTGTAGTCGATGCAAAGCCTCTGTGACCCACCTGGCTTAGGGACTAGAGTGACAGGAGAACTCCACTCGCTCTGACAGGGCTCAATCATCTTGTGGTCCAACAGGTAGCCAAGCTCCTTCTGGATGAGAGGAACTTTCACTGGGTTCACACGGTAAGGAGGCAATTTAATTGGCTTTGCGTCTCCAACATCGACATCATGCATCAACACAGTGGTTCTTCCTGGAGTGGCACGGAACACTTGCGGGTACTCCTGCAGTAATGCCGAAAACTCTTGCCTTTCCTTGGGTGGTAGATGAGAAAGCTTAGTCTGGAGATCATTCATGATATCAGGATTCTTCCCCAAACTATCACTCAGGCTCATACTGCATGGGAGAGCTTCACTTGCAGACTCGGGTGGAACAGCTACAGTGCAGACTGGATTATTTTCATCCCGCTTGTGATATAACTTTAGCATGTTGATGTGACATAGTTGCTTGCTCTTTCTACGATCTGGTGTGGCGATGACATAGCTGACATCACTGAGTTTCTTCTCCACGAAATAAGGGCCACTAAACTTGGCTTGAAGAGGTTGCCCATGAACTGGTAGCAGAATCAAAACCTGATCTCCTGGCTGAAAGTGGCGTAACCTGGACTTCTTATCATACCAAGTCTTCATCTTCTCCTGAGCAGCTCCTAAATTCTCTCGCCAGCTGTAAAGCAGTGGACAGCCGTTCTTTGAAATTCATCACATACTCCAGCAGGTTGACGTCATCTTCCTCCGACAGCCAGCATTCCTTGAGTAGCTTAAGGGGTCCTCTTACTTCATGGCCAAACAGTAGTTCAAAAGGTGAGAAGCCCAGTGATTCATTTGGAGATTCTCTTGCAGCAAACACAACGAATGGAAGACCTTTATCCCAGTCTTTCTGATGTTCCAAACAGTATTTCTTGAGCATCGATTTGAGTGTTTGATGGTATCTCTCCAACGCTCCTTGGGTCTGGGGATGGTAAGCTGAAGACGTGATCTGGGAGATGCCCAACTCTTTCAGAGACTGTTTGAAAACGTTTGACATGAAATTACTTCCCCGGTCTGACTGTACCTCCTTGGGCAGACCAAACTTTGTGAAGAACCCTAGCATTTCCTTAACCACGTTCTTTGCTGAGATGTTTCTAAGTGGAATGGCTTCAGGATAACGAGTAGCCATATCAATCAGGGTCAACACATAAGAAAATCCTGAAGAAGTCTTAGGAAGAGGGCCCACAATATCCACCAACACACGGGTGAAAGGCGCCTCAAAAGGAGGAATGGGAACTAGAGGTGCAACCTTTTCGGTCTGATTACACTTCCCCACAACTTGACAGGTGTGACAAGACTTACAATACCAGGAAACATCCCTGAAGATACCTGGCCAGTAGAAGTGTTTCAAAATGCGTGCCACAGTCTTCCTCACTCCAAGGTGTCCTGCCAAACTGGAATCATGAGCCACTCTAATGATATCCTGCCTACAAACACGAGGGATGACAACTTGATGTACAACCTCCCATTCACAGTCGGCTGATGCTGTTGGGGTCTCCACTTCCTCATAAGTACTCCTGACTTTACATAATAACAAGTAGAAGCACCAGCTGACTCTTCCTCACTGCAAGCAGAGTTAGCTAGACCTTTCAACTCAGGGTCAGCAACCTGCAACTCAACCAACTCTTGACGAGACAAATTATCAACACTACGGGGTACTGCCTCATCTGGTGAGTGGTCCAAATTAGCAAGAAAAGTGTCAGCTAGGATAACATCATCATCATCCTCTAAATCACCAGTAACTTTAGACTTAGCCCTAGTGACAGCACATGCAGGGAACACATCAGGGACATCACAATCCTGGGACACAGCCGCTGGCTCACTAGACAACTGAGGAGCTGGACACACTTGACTTCCACCAATATCATTTCCAAGTAAGAAAGTTACACCTGACATTGGGAGTGTCTCAACCAACCCAACCATAACGGAACCATTAACAAAACCAGACTCTAAATTCACTCTGCACAGAGGGACAGAGAAGTAATTATTCCCTACACCTTGTAAGATTACAGTTTCATCAGAGGAATTAAAATTAGAGCCTAGAACACTGGTCAGCATAAGGGATTGGCAAGCACCTGTATCACGATATATTTGAACTGATTTCCTGTCATTACTGTCCAGAGGACTGACAAAACCATCAGACAGGAAATTAGCACATGAACTCTTGAGAGTGTCACCCACGTTACTGCTCAAAAGAGGAGCTCCATCATGAGAATTTAAGTTACCCCTCAAAGCAGGTTCAGTTAACTCAGTTAAAGAATTCTGGGAACTCTCAAGAGTGGACACTAGACCAATTGACTGAATATTTAAAGACTCCTTTTTGTTCACATCACGCTGTCTCCTGAAACATCTCTCCGTAGTATGACCAAGCTTACTACAATAAGTACATTTACTTTTCTGAAATCTAGAGGTGAAGCTGGTATTTACTTCCTGAGAAACATCATCCTTATTCTCTTTCCTGTTACCTGTACTCTGAGTAGAGGCAACGTACTTACTCTCAGCTTTCCCTTTTTCTCTAGAATATCTCTTGTGAGTGAGAACATACTCATCAGCTAAAACTGCAGCATCAGACAAATTATCTATTCTTTTCTCATCAAGATATAGGCTTACATCTTTATAAATACACCTTTTGAAGTCCTCCAGCAAAATCATCTGCTTAAATTTGTCAAAATCAGAATCCACATTCTTAGAATTTAACCACTGCTCCAACAAATCTTCTTTGATTGTTGCATACTCAACATGGGATTGCTTATCTTGCTTGAAAGTTGTCCTAAATTTTACTCTATAGGCTTCAGGAACAAGCTCATAGGCCTTAAGAATCAAGCTCTTAACTACATCATAATTATCACATTGATCCTGAGGCAAAGATGCATAAGTTACTTGAGCTTTACCGGTGAGAACAGTTTGAAGGAGTACTGGCCAATACTCCTTAGGCCAATTAAAACCTGTAGCTACCCTCTCAAACAACTGAAAATACTTTGTTAAGTCAGATTCATTAAAAGGAGGGACAAGTTTAACATTTTTAGCCACATCAAAATCATCAGAGCTAGATGATCCAGTTCCACCTTGTTTCATGCGATACTCATGGTCTGCCTGAATCCTAGCAAGTTCAACTTGTGCGTGAAACTCAGCCTCCTTAACATCAGCCTCCTTAGCACGTGCTTGAAATTCAGCTTCCTTCACACGAGCCTCCTGCAGGGCTAGCTGTAACTTAGCTAATTCAATCTGCGTTTGCTCATTTGGAGGAGTTACATTAAACAAGCTTTTATTAATCATGCCAACAATTTGATCTTTAGAATGATGAGAGTGAACTGCAATTCCCAATTGTTGAGCAACAAGCTTAAGTTCATTCTTTGTTCTGTTTTCTATATCACACACTGTTTGCACATTTGACAAAAAATCTTTGGCTTCATCAAGTGTAGAAATAGTAGCCATCATGAATATATCACAGTCACAAAATATCAAACAATATCCTTATGATAATATCCTGAATATCCTGATATGAGGTCGCCAAATTTATGTTACGGAACAGAGAAAGATAATGTACACTTTAAGTGAGAATACGAAGAGTCACTACTGTCCCGTAAAGTTCCAGGTTCAAAACAAAAGAGTTAGGTAAAATTACAAGTTAAAGTTTAATGCTTAAATTAACAACAAAACATTCAGGACTCATAAGGATAATGTAATGGCAAATAAACAGGTTAAATATATGGTTAACTGCAATAGCCTCTATTAACACGAAATTAGCAAGAGTAAATTTTATCTAAGTCATCCCTGATAAAATGAGATACCAGATAATACTCAGTGAATGCCAGATAAATAATTACAGATACAAACTATTATCAAAAATGACTGACATAAGAACCCCATACGAATTACAAAAACTTCACTAGGCCTACAAATTAAACTTATGCTATACAGTACAAGAAAAAATGCAACAACAGTTATACTCAAATTACACACAGCTGCTAGATGGTTGGAGACTTCTTGAGCACTCACAATAATAATATCTGTACAGGGGAGGACAGAGATGTGAACAAAATGAGGAGCAGATCTAAGTGGCAATGATGCAGAGACTGAGCTCATTATATAGGGGCCAGGAGAGCTTGATACAACTTGTAATGAGGACGCGCAAATGAAGCCATGGGGACAAAGAGATGACAATCCCGCAAAGTATAACAGAGATGTCGACTTACTCTACTATAATGGTAGAAGGGGGGGACTGAGGCAGAACACGCTCGTGATCAAACATGCAGCAACTGTGCGTTAAAATTACACAAAGGATGATGAAATCATAGGCTATGTAACAATATATATATATATATATATATATATATATATATTTATTTATATATATTTATTTAGTTAGATAGATAGATAGATTGATAGATGGATAAACAGATAGAGAGAGAGAGAGAGAGAGAGAGAGAGAGAGAGAGAGAGAGAGAGAGAGAGAGAGAGAGAATGAAGAAAGGAAGAAAAAAACGGAAAAAAACAATAAGTCCATGTGCCTAAAGGCATTCTCCATTCAAAAAATAATAATTTATAACAACTGGATTTAAATTGAAGTGGATTAAATGTTTGTGGAAAACAACTCCCAGGAAATGAATTCCTGAGAGTAGTAGGTCTGGGGATAAATGAATTTTGATAAGCAGAGGTTCTCCACTGCGGGGGACAGAGTGTGAGTTCATGGGAGCTGCCAACTGCCCGAATATTTCTGGAGAAAATGTGAAGGGGAGGCACAACTGAAGCCAGTTCGTCAGAGCAGTTACGGTAAAAATATCGATAAAACAATGCTAAAGAAACAACATCTCTACGTACTGATAATGGAGGAAGGGTCTGCGTAACGGCAGGATTATTGATTAATCCAATGGCTTTATTTTGAATTTTGTCCAACTGCCTCAGTGCAACCGCTCAACCTCCACTCCACACTGGTGAACAGTATTCGATCTGAGAACACACATGACTTTTGTATATTGTGGTCATATATATATATATATATATATATATATATATATATATATATATATATATATATATATATATATATATATATATATATATATATATATATATATATATATATATATATATATATATATATATATATATATATTTACCCGTCCCCGGCCTGGAGGGGCTTGGCGATGGGTATTGTTTTCACTCGGTTTGTCTGTTTACTTGTTTGTCCGTCTTTTAACAAAATTTTGCAAAAACTACTGGTGCGATTTTGACTAACATTTCATGGATGATGGGCTATGACCTGATCACTTGATTAAATTTTGGGCAAAATTGGGCCAAGGCTGCAGGCCCAAAAAATGTTTTAAAATGTAAAAAAAAAAAAAAAAAGTTTTTTTTCCCCGTAACTCCTTTCAATTTCGTCATATAGTTGTTACAATACATATTTCTTGTGCGTACAGTACTGCGACCCTCCGTCTCTGTTGAAAACATTCTCGCACAGCATCATGTAAACTCCCATCCTTATTCATCATATTATTTAGGTACTTGATGGTGCTTACTTCCTCCATCTCCTGACCATTCAGCCTCGTTGCACACTTCGTGACCTCAGTCATCTTGAGAAAAAAAGAACAAGTTTTAACTTTACTATTTGCTGGATTCGGTTTCAGATTTTGGTTCTGAAACATACACCTTAAAACTCATTTACAAAGCCCTGCAATTTTCACTTATCTTCACATAACAGAACAGTATCATCAGCAAACAACAGAACAGTACCACTGTTATTCACACCTTACTCTCTCCTTAGTAGCATTTGTTAACTGCCTTGCCTTGAATTTTGAGTAAAAAATATCTATATACAGTACGTTGTATATTAAACAGTGTGACATTATATGTCCTCCTTCAATCCAACATACAAATAAGAGAACTCATATTCACCACGCACTACCGATAAGCACCTTCATACACATAACAGAATTTAGTGATTTCCAGTTATCCCATAATTCTCAGTATACTCCACATTCCATATATGTTTACTGTGTCATGTACTTTCGCGAGATCCATGAATGCAGTATAGTTTCTTTTTCTTTCCCTGGAATGCTTCATGAAGAGGACTACTTCCCTTCATAAAATCTCCTTGATCCTTTGCTACCATTTCCATCGTTCTCATTCAAACGCCATTGACACGTATACTACGCTACATTTAATGAATATTTCTCACTACGCTAAAAAGAAAATATTCCCGTTGATTGCTTCACACAACTACTTTTACCTTATACAAGGGAGGCTTACTTCCAGTTCTCAGGCACTCTTCCATCCTTCCAGGCCAGTCTGCACATTTTCCATATTCATTTAAGCACTCTCTCTTCTCTATATTTCAGCATAAAATTTTCAAAGGGATGTACAGTCATTGACAATCTTTTCTCCTGTCCAAAGGGACAAACAGAAATCAATATACCCTATAATCCCTGCATTTCGTCGCAGACCATTATTATGCGCAACGGATGGGAAACTCATATAAACTTAATGTTAAGATAACGGGAAGACACTAGTATTAAAGCATTTTTTTAAGCAAATGCATATTAGCAGCTCTTTATCACACAATACTGGAAAAATAGATAAAACTTTCGATGTTAGCAATGGTGATGATGAGTTTATGTTTGAGAGAGGCAAAGATGTGTTGTCTTAGATGAAAGGAGTGTGATGATAGTCATTTAGACTGTTCCCCACAAGAATCGAGAAAAGTTGAGTCACGACTTGATAGGAATCCCTATTCAAGTGCTCACAAATCTGTATATACTCGTAATTCTACAGAATCTCATCGCACCGCAGAGTCGAGCTGATTCGAAACACTTCTAGTCGAGTCTTGACAAAAGTAGCAGGATCCTGTTGCTTGTCAGTCATAGAGAGGCGGTTGTTCTAAGTGCACCACCACATAACTTGAATTCCCCGATCTTGTTCTTTTTTTTATTGAGGGGAGAGGGCTTAATAGCCTTCACCCACATTAGGCCAGCCTCGTCCTTAAAATTTGACCATGTCACTCCCGTATCGCAATTACCGCGGATCTAGGGGGTCTTGCGGGGAGGGAGCATATGGTATAATGCTCGTAGATCAGTTAGACGGTATCTCCTCCCCTCTGACGATCAGCACAGGTCGTATGTCCTTACCCTGGTCGGTAGCCTGGAGCAGATCATGGAGGGTGGAATAGGTCGTTGCTCCGAACTGGTACGACCGGGTGTGGGTGCCGAGGGCTAGGAGGTGTCTGTAGGAGGCTACATCTAGCCGATCCATGAGGTCGATGATGGGAGGGTGAGATGGGATGCCCTCCACTGCCTGAGGAGGGAAGAGCTCACTGACTTCCTGCTTGGCCGAGGAGCCGGTCGATGCAAGGAGGCAGTGTCAGTAGAGTCCCGCCCCTCTTCAGACACTGATGGCGTATGGTGGACTTCCGCCGTGGTCTTTTGGTGGTCGGTTCCAGAGCCAGGTTGGTGATCTGGGAGGCATTCCGTCTGTTGAGGGGGACCTCCAGCTTGAACCTCTTCTGCGGTGTCTGGTGGGGAGCAGCAAGTCGTGGTTGGCGAGCCCAACGCTCCCCTTGGCGAGGGACCGAGTATACATCGCGGGCGAAGCACTCGGGGATGATAAGGCAAGGAAGCCCGTTCTACTCAAAGATCTTATGGAGAACTCGCAAAGCCTCTCTTATCACCCGAACAAAAAGCCTTCGCCATCGTGATGCATATCTCCAAGACAAGGTTCAGCTGTCCAGGACTCCCAGGATCCCTGGCCTGACGTCCCCGGGCCATGAGACGTCGCCATGCATGGGCAGAACCCTGCACGGCCACACCTCCCAGCCCAGTGATATCCCTGGCCTCAGGACGCTTAGGGGTCCCAAATGGGCTAAACTTCACCGGCTCTCCATCAGCTAGGAAGTGTTGGAAGTGCCGTGGGTTTGGCTTAACAATCGCCTGGTGGTGCACAAAAACATCAACGCCAGTATCTTGGAGTTTGATGAATCCGTACCCCGCCCGTACGTTAAACCAAACCACCGTCCCCCGAATCTTCTGGGCTGCAGGAGAGTGTGGCTGGCTGGTTGCCCCCCTCAACGGGTCGCTGGCAGTGGAAGCAGTACGTTCGCCTTCCATGGCTTTCGGATCTCCTCCCCCTCTCTGGAGTAAAACTCTCTCGTTCATAAATGACCAGATTCTATAGTCCTAGTGATCGCAAGCACCTAGATCGTGCCGTAATTTCATCACTACAGAGAATAGTCACTAAGATCTTCAAGGTCTCGTCTGTTAGTCTTAAATCCTTTTATTAGTTTCCTCCTCCTCATACTCCTACACCTCCTAATATAGAACATAAAGAATGTGACTGCAAGAGAAAAATGTCTTTGTTACTTGGTCTGGTGGGCTAACGATAATCCTGGTACTTCAGCATCAGTATGAAGGGGATTAATTCATTGCTACCTTAGTCACATATCAAATTACTCCACTCGACTTAACACCCTTTGTGTGCTTGCAGCCATAGTATCCAAAAGGCATGTCTCTGGTTGTGTCTGGAAATGTTTGAGATAGTAGCCGGTGGACTTTTTTTTTTCTTTTAGTGTGTATGTGTGTGTGTGTGTGTGTTTTAATCGTTGCTGTCACTTCACTTTCTGTGCCTTGGCCTTGATCGCTGTTGTAATATTGCTCCTCTTGCTCTTGGCTTTGATTCTTGACAGTGCTAGATACGCGGATTTGGTTTTCCCATCTTACAATTGTCCATGATACTTATGTAAGATAATGATAAACCAGTGATATATACTTCAGTCCCAGTCCATTTGCGCCAGAATCTACATGCCTAAACAAAACCAGGCAGCCATGGCCCAACCTCCCTCTTTACTCTCACACACCCCTCGCTGGTGCACTCTTCCCCCTCCTCCACTTGCGCCCCGGAGAAAAAGAGGGCCCTGGTCGTGAGGCTGAATGCATTTTCCCATAAACTGTGAAGGGACCTGCCCACAGAATCACCACTGTAAGTATGCCTCGGGAGCACCACAGGAAAATAATACACGCTTTATCTTCATGCTTTACGACTTGTTTTTCATGGTAGCTTACTTCGTTACAGAGGAATTCTATCACACTTTCATTAATCGAGAATATTTCTATCTAAATATACACACTGGCCAGACAAGAACAATACTAACAGGATACAATTCAACTTAAATAATAGTAGGTAGATACGCGTCTTTCATTCGTAAATCGAGAATTTTATCTTTGGCTATGGTAACCTGTTAATCTTTAGCTTTACTATTAGTGACAAATTGTTTTAGCTTTAGTGGTAGTTGGTTATATTTCATCTTTAACAATAGTACGTGGATATTTTTCAGAGTAATGAATGGCGACTGGATACACAAAAGTTTACATGGACTTAGGATATATATCAGCCAAATAGTGGACTGTTCTAGCTATAATTCCTGCAGTACGATGACGTTGATTTTTTTCTTTTTGTTTTTCGATAATTTTGCAGAGAATAGGAGACAAGTTGACAGAGGCTACATGAAGCCTCTTCGGTTCAAAGAACTTCCCCAAGGTAAAAAAAAAAAAAAAAAAAAAAAAACCGCCCTGAATGAAGTAATAGCATTCAGAGTGCAACCCCTCACCCCACAGCTACTCAAAGATCCAAACACTTGACCCAGCCCTGGACATTAACCTTGACATAGCCTAATAGCAGTGACCTTTTGACCGACTGTTCTCAAAAGTGGGTCACTTCATCCTTACCCAACCCTCAACCCCTCCATCAGGATTGGTTCTGGTAAGACATAAACAATTTTTTCTTGTTGTGTTTTCAGTTTTAAGAGAATCATCAGTATACCCCAGCGAAAGCCAGATTTTATTCAGCTACAGCGAGTCACAGGAACCTGAAAGACTTGAAGAGGAATAGGAAATAGAACAATTTAACAGTAAATGTAATAATAAGAAAAAGAAGTTTCAATGAAAAATAATAATAATCTGCCAGCAGAATTTAGCGAAATGCCTCTGCTTTGTGCCAGAGTAAAGTGTAATACATGGAATGATAAAAAATGGGTGTGTAACTCTTAGTGAAAGCAAACACTCAGTCTCGTCAAGTGCAGGTACTGGTGTGGTTGTCTCCTTTTTTGTTAATTAAACATCTAAAAAGAATAGCAGGTACTTATCATGCAACAGTTACAAGTAGCCCACGATTTATATTTATTATCTAGTACGTTATGAGAATGATGCCATCGTATCTGGAGATATTTTTATCATCCAAGAGTAGAATTTCTTTCGGACGTTATATTAATCAATTTGTACAATAGTTTGTCGGATACACAAATTCAAAATACCAACAAGGTTGCCTTGCATTTATATGAGTTTCCATGTTAAAAGGATTTAATAAAAATAATAACTGTCACCCCATCTCAAATTGGAAGTCGTTAATTCAAAGGGTAAGATCAACGCATGACTACACAAACTGTACCCTAGATGGAAATAAAGACTGTAACTATACTCTGTCCACACTAACTTCCTCTAGAATTGCACCCTAGAAAGAAATAAAGACTGTAACTATACTATGTTCACAATAACACTGCCTGGAATTGCTTTCCCCTCACCTTTAGCGCTGAGCTGCAAGAAAAGGTAAAGAGTAAAATATGGATACGTTATCCATGGAATATGCAGCCGCAGTATAGTCTAAGTCTGCCCTTGAGCTACGGGTTCTAAGCTGTACAAGGACTAAAATCCCCCCCAGATCAAGATGGACGGTCTGTGGGGATGGTGAACCTGTTTTCCATTACTTCATCATGATTATAATTCCGTAACGGATAAGTAAAAAACGTTGAGAAAAGATTAATTCCTTCAGTATGATGACGTCTTTCATCATTTCGTTCGTGCAGTCTTCATGCTGTTTTGTTCCTTTAAGCTGAGTCCCATTGTACTAAATTGGAAAAATAAGACTGTTTCAGACCTCTCCAGTTCAGAGTATGTCTCCCCAGTTAAATAAAATCAACTAAAAATCAATCTATCTATCTATATACGTAGGCTGCTTACCCCAAGGAAAGAGAGGTAGCCGAGACAAGACGACACACTCCCAATTTACTAATCCACTCAAACACATTCATTCGCATCTTAGCCCCAAAGGGGAGAAGGGACAGATCCTCACAGCATCACACAGCACGAGGGCGAACTGCGCAGTGTAATCAGTGACATCCGCAGCAGGGCCCGACGGCAGAGCTGGTTTACCCCTACCAAATCATAATAGACTAAAAGTACCAGGACTAAAATGATCAATTCGTCCTCAAACTGAATGGGTTATGGGCGTCTGTCTGCCAATGATAAAAAATCCTTGATATCATCGGTAAAGTTGTGTTAGTCAGGTGTGTAATGCTTTCCCTGTGTAATCAGTGCTTGCCAGGTGCACAAGTGGGCCCTCGGTGTCTCCCGTCACTGGAAATTAATGGCCTCTGCAGCATCCCCTCCCTGCCTGATCTCCTAATAATGGGGGTAATATTTTGCATGACTCGACCGTACCAACCATCATTACACATTATTTCCATTGGGAGATCTCAATTCAGTGTTCTTAAAAACACACACACACACACACACACACACACACACACACACACACACACACACACACACACACACACGCACACGCACACGCACACGCACGCACACACACGCACACACACACACACACACACACACACACACACACACACACACACACACACACACACACACACACACACACACACACACACACACACACACACACACGAGTGGAAGCATTCAACCGGACATGCTTTCCTCCCCTTACCCTCTTGCTCCCCCAATAAGCATTATCCTTTATAAACAATGTTATTAAATTTCCATGCAGGCACAGAATGGTGGCGAGGAACTTTTGTGACACTGTGTGTTTTTTACAAAGCTTAGCTTTTTTTTTTTTATTATTCTTTTTAACCTCACCAGCCAGTGGACTTAACTTATACTCAATTCTTGCTACTACCAGACAATTTATACTCAGCATCAGGAAGGCCCCTTCCTCTGAAGAGGTTAATAAAGTCCGTACTAGCCCCTCCCCCCCTCCCAGTTCGAAAGTTCTTCCAAGATGAATACTTCCGTCTCCCGGTATTAGGAGTAAACTAAAAAACACGTCACTGGAGTGAAATGCTGAATCAAATGTCTCTGATGTATCGTCCTCTTACTTCACTGACCACAGTGGTATGTGCTGGCGACCATCATCCACTCAGCTGAGGTACGGCTACCTACTCATACCTTATATGGCTCTGCACTGAGTGACAAGCCTAATGATTCTCTAGCACAGAAAACTATTTTCAGCGTTGTGTTGTGACCATATAACTAAATATTAGGATCAAGCGGAACCTACTATGGTGTCCCTGTTAACTGGGTAGAAAGACACAAACGCGTCGTCCATCTAGCAACCAAAACTCATCACCCTTCCCGGCGCCTTGCTATGGCAAGACGTTGTCCACCAGGGAACATCAATCACTGCACTAGATGGCCCTGCACGAGAGATTGCTTGCCTGCTGTTGACGGGTCTGCCTAGCTAGTCAGACCACGAGTTTACAACTACTAATATTATAGTACTACTACTACGACTACTACTGCTACTACTACTACTACCACTACTACTACTACTACTAGTACTACTACTACTACTGCTACTACTACTACTACTTCATTGATGCTTCGTTTTTTATAAGGAACATCTGCTTGTCCCACCTACAGCTTACTTACCATTCAATTGCCTTCCAGAATCTTTTTGATATATTGTGATGGGATTTATGGCATATGTCTCTTTATTCTGCTCCAAGATACACAGTCTTTCCTAAGCTGAAAAAAAAAATGGTGCTGATGGCAAGAAAGAAATATAAAGGACACAAGCCGGTAGGCGATGATGGCCAGCTCTAAGCTAGGCAAGCTTTGTCAGCGACTGGAAGTGAGTTTCGACACTAAAAGTCATTTCTATATGGAGGTACTCAAGTGCAACATTTCACCCAAAAATCAAAGCCAGGACTTAATAATCTTCGGAGCCTTAGCATTCCGCGCGAGGAAGGTCTCAATTTTAACACGTTTTAGATTTTCTGCATTTGATGATGACCTTTGACCACTAACCTGTCGGGTATAGGTCATGCATATACGAGGCACACCTGGCTGTAATACTCCTTAACGTCTATAAGCAAGCAAAGTTTCATTTGTTTCCACCCACCCACTGTGGAGTTATGGAAATTGATATTAGCAGAATTCACCACCAGAGATACACTTGCTATAAATAGGTGGCGCTGCCACCAACTTGAAGTGAGTTTCGACACTGACTGACATATTTGTACGGAGGTACTCCAGTGCAACATTCCATCGAAGAATTATGTTCATGGCTTAATAATCTTCAGAGCCATAGCATTTCGTAGGAGCATCGGCTAATCGTAATTTTAGCTATTTCCATCGTTTTTTTCCCATTTGATGACCTTTGACCCTTGACCTTGCCAATGTAGTACATAGGTGTACGGCAGAAAGTTGTAGTTCTAGTCAATGTATATAAGCATGCAAAGCTTCATTCCATCCCATCCAGCAGCTGGGGAACAAGGGGAGCATTTTTGAAAACCAGTATTGGTTGCTAGAGATGCAGAGGCCAATCTTTGCAGGGTTGCCACACGAAAACTAGATAGGACAGAAGGGATAGATGGATAGTACACTTCCTATAAGTGTATGACATCAAGATTACGCCTAAAGAAATCAGAGCTTTCTACGATCACTAATGATGCTTGTACAACTCAAAACGTGAAAAATGCGAAAAAACGGGTTTTCGGCCGTTGCCAGGCAACGAGTAGTTGCCTAGCAACCAAAACCTGGTGGACACAACGAGGTCAAACACTGATCATTGTGTCCATGTTTGGTTGGAATCGGTTAATTCTGAAGGGTAAAAGTGCCTGCCATAATAAAACAAGACAAGAAAGAAAGAAAAAATACAAGAAAGAATGAAAGAAAACCCAACTAATAATAAGGGGAGCATGGAGCTGGTCAATTATATTGATTGTACTAACAGAGTTAATACATAGATGTTTTCTCTAAATCCAATATGCCCCGGAGTAATGAAACTTGATGAAAATACATATAAACAATGCAATAGTTTATGGAATACACACACACACACACACACACACACAGATAGAGAGATAGATACATACATAGACAGATAGGCATATATATATATATATATATATATATATATATATATATATATATATATATATATATATATATATATATATATATATATTAAATAACAGAACGGAGAAAGGAAAAACAAATGAATAAAAAAATAATCCATATACTAGAATATTGGCGTCCTCTGTTCATAAAATATCTGTAACAGTTAGACTTGAACAGCTGTGGGTTGAAATTTGGAGGGAAACAACTCCAGTCATATATAGTCCCATGAGCAGCGTAGGAACACAGGGCTAGTCAAGTTGGTCCTGACATTTGAGATGAGAGTGACCAGCCTCACTCATTCCTGAGTGGCATTATGTGAGCAAACCCCAACCATCCCTCGGATATAAACCTACACAGGCTCAATCCGACTGGAGCACCTTAATTATCCACTAAAACACCAGGTGCCATAATTTTGTTACATGGTTACCACCTAGTGTGGTAAAATGTTTCCTGGTGTACAGGAAACCATTTGGCTTGTCACTCAGTGTAGAGTTACCCATAGGCAGAAGCAAGAGGAAAGAATGAAGGAAAGAAAGACAGATGAGGGAGTGTAAAGTCACCTATAGGCAGAAGAAAGAGAAAAGATTAAAAGAAAGAAAGACAGAAGAGGAAGGATGGAAGAGAGGAAAGGGCAGACACCCAAAGCAGCACTACATTGAGTGAGTGGATGGCGAGCGTCCCCACACACAGACACACACATATATATATATATATATATATATATATATACGTTGGAGTGTCCAAGCAGGACCGGCCTATTCCGAGCGAAGTGGGGACGATACAGCCAATGTATCTTTACCAAGTGGCTTAGGCTGTCTGGTAGAGATTGTATGGAGGGTGAGAAATGCTTGTAAGTGTATTGTAGTGTTGGACTGGTTTTGGATGTGTGTGTAGTCTGTGAACCAAGTGTAGTCGGTCCGCGCAAGGCGACTGAGTACAAGCATACTTTATAGTATGCGACACTGGTTCAACCACAGCACCCCTTATGTCCGCCAATGCAGAACGTGAGCAGAGGAACGCTCACAAAGTTTTATTACCCTGGCGGGGGGGGAACCCTTGTTTTTCAGGGTACGAAAACGCACACTTTACCACTGTACCACAGAGGCTCCATATATAGATGGATAGATAGATAGATATACTGTAGATATATATATATATATATATATATATATATATATATATATATATATATATATATATATTTGTCTTTATCTATCTATTATCTATCATATATATATATATATATATATATATATATATGTATATATAAATATCTATCAATCTATCTATCTATCTATCTATCTATCTATATATATATGTCCATATCTATATACATTTTATATATATATATATATATATATATATATATATATATATATATATGTATATATCTCTATATATCTATTTATATATATATATATATATATATATATATATTTATATATATATCTGTCTTTATCTATCTATTATCTATCTATATATATATATATATATATATATATATATATATATGTATATATATCCATCTATCTATCTCTCTATTTATCTATTTATCTATATCTATATCTATATCTATATCTTTATCTATATCTATCTATCTATTTATCTATCTATCTATCTATCTATCTATCTATCTATATATATATATATATATATATATATATATATATATACAGATATGGTGGAAAAGTAAATTAGCTGATATTAAGATGGATAATTTAGCAAGAAGAAATAAGATCAACAGTAAAAAGGCAATTGTGCCGGTTAAATTAAATGAATTTTTCAGTATGCACCCCAACAACGAGGCTGGGATTCATTTGTGGGGTGGGGGTTCATTTGTGAGTTCATTTGTAGGGTGGGGGATTATACTGGAAGGCTTATTTGTGGGATGGGGTTCGCTTGTGGTTTCATTTGCAGAGTGGGGGATTATTTGAAGGCTTAATTGTGGGTGGGGTGGGGGCTCATTTGTGGGAAATTTTTCACTGGTCAGTAAGCAAGACGATCAGGTTTAATCAAGTCCTAGTCTTCTCCTAAAAGACAACTAGCACTACTCAAATTTCCATCTAGATCTCCAAATACTGTACTCTAGGTGAAGATGGGCATTGAAGAATAACTTTTTCCAGCAAGGTGTAAAATATTCGAGATGCGAGGTTGATGAAGGGTTCCATGCCCAGTGTAATGGAGACTGAGGTTCATTTATCTGGTATGAATAGCCACTTTCAGGAGAGTTCCTTTTGTGAGGCTGGAAGGTTCACATGTGAAAAGAGTTTCATTTATTGGGAGGTATGGTTTGTTAGTGATGATGAGGTTCACTTGCTAGGAAAGTAGTTAATTTGTGCAGGTATATTTGTTGATATAAAAAAAGAAATCATAGACCGCTTAAGTACGGTGACGACTTATATTCTTTTCTTCCTTCCTCTAGACGATTTTATTTAGCTAGTAGAACCCCCTCGTCGGTATGTTCTGCTATTCTTAGTCTCGTCATGATATACCCTGCATCCTCATTTTTCTTCCAGCAACCTGATCAGATTAGACTGGAATGTCTGGTAGAGTGATCCTAATAGTAAGATGGTAAATTTGTTTCAGTGTTACTTGAATTGTTTTATTATGTCAATCTTGCTGCATATGGTTTAATTTTTCTCTCGAAAGTCGAGTTCACCGATATACCTTGCTAGTTACCGTCACCTCACAGCATGGGATTTCTTGATTTTAAACAATGTGTTGGGCAAGCAACCATCAGGCTGGTGACTTGAGGTGGCAGGTAATAACTTCATGTGCTGGCATGTCATGAAAACAAGGTCTGTCGAGCCACTCCTTCCTTTACGGCGTTCAGCTGCCAGTGTATTTTTAGCTGATTTAACAAAGAACATCAAGCCCCTACGCATCGAAAGCTTAGCATAATAATGGTTGTTAATATGACCATGAAAATTACATACCATACGAGACTTCATTTTATCGTTTGATACAGTGATATAAAGATTTACTATTGTAAACTAATTTTCCATGTATCATTCATATTAGTGGGCATTGTGTATATAGTTATCCTACTTTCTTTTCTGTTCATGGTTGAATCACACCCACCCGCTTTAAGGGGGAAAGAGAACTGGTATGATAGTCATGATGATGATGACGACGATGATGGTGGTGGTGGTGGTGTTAGTGGTGGCGGTGGTGGTGTTAGTGGTGGTGGTGGTGATGTTAGCGTTAACGGAGGTGGTGGCTCATCTTCTCTCAGCTGAGTAATATAATCGCCTAATTGTTGCTGGAACATCAGTATACCACTTGTAATGAACAACAGTTATGCCGTGGCAGGCAGTCGCATTTGCCAGATTTGTATCCGTTTGTTCTTCTATAAAGGGACACATATTTTGCAACTGAAGCATTTATTACGGCCAGATATATGACCTACCTCTGAATCAGACAAAATGCCCAGTCAAGGTCAGATATGACACTAAGGTAGAATCTCTACTATGCTTAATCTATTCGACATGCCGACGGTGGCGGTAACGGTGATGATGATAACAGTCACGATAACAATGATAGCGATTACAGGAACGATGGTATTAATTACGGTAAGTGTGATGATACTGACGGTGACGACGATGTGGATGCCGATGGTGATGGAGACATTGTCGTTGATGAGGACAGCAGTGATGATGATGGTGGCGATGATGATGTCTGTGACAATAGTGACAGTATTACTGATGCTGACGACTTTGACGATGGTAACGGTAACGATGAAGTCGTTGACGACGTAAATGACAACTGTAACTCTGACAATATTGATAAAACGTGTTCAACTGCCAGTGCAGGCGGCCGCAGTTATATAGTGGCTAACAGAAAGCCTCAGGTTATAATTATCATTGTCTTTGCGTCAGTTTCAACTTAAAGAATTATGCCACGGCAAAAACAGCATCATATCTCTCTCTCTCTCTCTCTCTCTCTCTCTCTCTCTCTCTCTATATATATATATATATATATATATATATATATATATATATATATAAACAGATATCGTGAGGGAAAAGGCTTGGCGAATAAGTAGGAAAATAATATGGACAATCTAGGAGGGGGAGGATTGCGATATTTATCGTATATTGCGATGGGTTATCTATATGATTATTGCCAGTAACATAATTCCCAGAGGCTATCCAAGATGATCTTGACAAAAATGCCTTCATTTGCGATAGAAAGGGAAATAATATTGGCAAGTACTGTAATGTGCTGTAAACGTGAAAATCATTTTCTTTAGAACTCAGATAAAAACTTCTGCAGTTTTACTGTCATGCATATTCAAGTATATGTATGAATATAATATCCATCTATCCACCCACCATTCAATCCATTTTTGTTCCATCAGGAGGTTAGAGGCCCGGGGCTAGGCTACTTAGTCCTGACAAGTAAGGCTAGAGCGACCAGCCCCACTCGGTCATGAGTCGCATTATGTGAGCATTGTGTTACAACCATCCCTGGATATAAACCCTAAAAGACTAAATACGGCTGAAGCGCCTGAATCCACTAAACCACCAGGGGTCGCTTGGTTGTATGGCTAGCACACAACGTAGTTAACGGTAGCCTAGTTTACAGGCATCCGTTTGGCTTGTCATTCAGTGCAGTCACCCGACAGCAACACCACAGTACAGTGAATGGCGATTGTGAACACCCACACTGAATAAAATATAATCATATTTTAATACACACAATTACATTATAACCTTTTTCACAATAGTGTCGAATATGTAAAATTCTCCATTTTTTTTTTTTTTTTATGTGTTCGACTCTGGGCATAGGCTTCACAGCCTGCTATCAAGGCCCAACAGTCCTCCTACATACCATACACCTCTTCATGTCACCACTTCGGCGCTAACACCCACCGTCCATATTGAATACATGCCAGGGCTGTCTCATACAGGACTGGTGTGTTGGTATTAGCGGGGGTATTTTTACGACATGTCGGCGGGTCTTCTGGTAGATCAGTAAAGCCTGATTTAATGAAATTCAAATCCTTAAACTGTTCCCTGCCCCAGCGGGGATTTGAACCTGGGTCCATTAGAACGGCAGGCCACGTCTCTACCGATTGAGCCACGCCTCCCCCGACACAGTAAGCCTAAATTCCTTCCCAGTGAGGAGAAAGCAAAGGCATTGTGAGTGGCAGGTGACAGGTGAAAGAAAAAGATATGAACAAAGAAAAGTAAAGCAATAACCAACGGAAGAAACCGGTGGAAAAAATATGGATGTGCAAAAATGAAAACGGGAGGAGAGCCGAAAGATATAGCCGTGGGACAGGGGAGTGAAGCACGGATTTGCAGAGAAAATGGAAGTGGAGGAAAACGACGGCAAAGGAAAAAATATATCGCAAATGGATATTGACAGAGAATGGAGAGAAAGGAAGAAATGCTATGTAGAGCAAGATGAAAAAGGGAAATATGATATACAGGTAAATACAAAAAGGGGGAGAGAGAGAGAGAGAGAGAGAGAGAGTGTAGAAAGGTTTAGAAGGCAGAGGAAGGAAGGGAATAACATGGAATAACATAAACAAGACATGGTAAAGCAGAAAGGAAGGTAGGAAGTCAGATACTTGGATTGAAAGCAATACAGACAGATAAATGGAGAACCGAAGAATAAACACAAAAGAGAGGTAAAAATGACGAAGGGATACTGACAAAGCATGAGAGAGAGAGAGAGAGAGAGAGAGAGAGAGAGAGAGAGAGAGAGAGAGAGGTTAAGTAGTCTATCCCTATCTGATGGATCAGAAACCTTGTGTAATTCTTGTAAGGCTTACTTTAGTATGCAGGGGAAAGAAGTTATAATATTAGCCCTCAAATGAAGGGGTAGAAGATATGTAATTATCATTAATGACAATAAATGAACATGTCACCTTTTCGCACAGCAGATTATTGCTAGATACCAGGGTAACAGAGGAGTAATCAACAGATGGAGGAAGAAGTACGTGGAGAACAACACGGAGAAGCAAAGTTCAATGATTTGGGATGCTAATATTAAATAAGCTAATATCCAAGAGGTTTAACTAAAGTTCAGAGAGGCCTTTGTCCGGCACCTGACTCTATAATACACAAATGATGATTGTGTTACTCAGTATGTAGTATAATATGTAGGTGAGATGAAAGCGGAGTGCATGATAGTTTTTATAAGTTATATTCTGTGCTGTTATAGTGGAACGTGATGGTCAATAAAATCATGTCCCGTGTCTGCGTCGTACTCTATCGCCTGATAGAGAGAGAGACCTTCAGTGGGAACGCCTGGTGACCCTGTTATATAATAGAAAATATTTTAAATTATATCATGGCAATATTTCATTTATAACAGAAGCTTTGGCAATATACAAACATCCAATATATTTAATGTAAACTGTTTATTCATCACTGTCCGACAGGTATTGAGTAAGTCACAATTAGTCGTAATTTATAAATGTTCAATAGAGTATACTACAGATACAATTTGGCATCATCACCGAGGAAATATTCTAATTTTCCACGCCAACTCTTATTCTAGTCCACTCAGGCATGTAACAATATTTGGATGAAATGATCGGACAGACAGACTGACAGAGATAGACAGGCAACAGACAGACGGCATACATTCCGAATCTCTCCACAAGGTATGCCTGTTCGAACCTGTAAGAACATTGCCACTTCAGTTCACTGGGTGAGTTGGTACTTAAACTTAGCTATACTGAAAGTGAGAATTAAACACTTTTTCCTAACTAAATTTAAACCTTTCATTAGACGGTTTGAGAATACGATGAATAAACATCACTCTCAATCCCTGTTATCCTGTACGGTGCCTTTCTGGAATGTAATTGTCGCCAACATTTGCATGCGTTTAAAACTTTCAATGCAAAAGAATCAAGTTTATACGATCATTCCTCAGCTGAAAAAATACAAAACAGTCGCAAACCACACTGCTTATCTGCCCAGCACAAGCCAGTTTACTGTTTTCAACGGCAGTGTCCGAACTAAGAAGCGTGGTTTATAAGTATTTATTTTATTTTATTAATTACCGTGCCCGGACGGAGTCCGACGAGGTATTGTTTTTGGTTGAGTGTGTTTGTTTGTTTGGTTGTTTGGTTGGTTGCTTGTTAGCAACAATACAGAAAAATGGCTAGAAGAAATTACATGAAACTTTCAGAATATGTGGGCACTGGTCCTAAAAGAAAGTGATTAAAGTTTGGAGGTAACTGAGTGACCTTGAGTGTTCAAAATCAAGGTCACGGATTTTGGGGGGGCTATAGGTTGAAAATAAGAGATAATTACTGCTAGGAACATACAGGAACTCGTAATATGGGCTTTCACTTGGCACCAAGACTTTTGACCTTGAGTGACCGTGAAAGGTCAAACTCAAAGTCACGGATATTCATGGGGCTGTAACTCGAAACTCACTGAAGATAGAGATATTTACTATTACCAAGATATAGGAAGTCTCATATGGGCTTTCATTTGGCAGCATGACCTTTGACCTTGAGTGACCTTGAAAGGGTGTAACTTGAAAACACTTGCGTCATTATCTTAGATTTTAAATGTGTTCTGACACAAAATGCAGAAACGAGTCAGTATTAAACAGCAATAATATAACTGCTGTCGGGCGAGGTTTGATGTGCCTGACACCACTTTTCTTTTGAGGGGGTGGGGGTGACGGTGATGTAGGTTGGGCAGGGAGGATGACTAACATAACTGAATTGTAAAAAGAGATACATGACCTATAACTCTGATATCCCGTATTAAGGTTTTTACATACCGCTATAGAAGGGAGCTTTAGTCTATATTTGAAGACATCTTCAAGGTGTGCAGAGACATTTGAGAAAAATAGGGAATTATATACCGAAACATGACCTCTCGTGAGTTACCAGTTGTAAATGATTCCCTACTGTTTTTACATTAGTCATATAACAGTACAGCATACATAAATCTTGCACCTAAACTGAGACAAATTAATAACATATACCGATAATCTACGTACTCATATACACAAAATTACAATTACTAACGATATTAAAAGTACACACATTATTATTATTATAGTGAAGCCTGGACATTGTTGGAAGGACACAAGTCAAGAGTGAGAGCAGTGGAAATGAGTTATTTAAGAGGAGCATGTGGAGTCATATGGAGAGACAGGCTGACGAATGAGGATATAAAGGAGCGTTGTGGTGTGGATGTGGATGTGATAGGAAGCGTTATGAGGAACACACTGAGGTGGTTTGGATATGTGGAGAGGATGGAGGGTGAAAGACTGACGAAGAGAGTGTATGTGAGTGAGGTGGAGGGGGGAAGAGGGAGGGGGAGGCCGAGGATGAGATGGAGGGATGGGGTCGAGAGGTATATGAGAGAGGGGGGTGTGAGTTGGGAGCAGGGCAGTGAAATGGTGGGGGACAGGACGACGTGGAGGCGATTTGTTTGTGGCCACCCCTAACGGGATTGAGGCGTCTGGCAATAGATAAATAGATAGACATTATTTATTCACGGTATGAGGGAGAAAACACACCTCGTGCCTTTTCTTCCTTTGTTCACCTTACTTCGCCTCCCACTCGTCACCTGACCTCAAGAGTTATCGTAACATCTCCACTCGCATTCGCTCTCTCCTAGGTGAATATTATATGACTACTGAGTTATTACAAATTTCATTGCTTAATAATCTTACGATTTACATCTCACCATTTGTTATATTTGTAGTCTCTGTCAGTAGTTTTAGGAGTGTGTTATATAGTTTATATAATTTTGTACTCAAAACCACGGTCTCATCTTTCTTCATCAGAGTACATTCTCTAATTGATATCTGGAACGAGAGTTGTAGATGCTTTTTGCTTCATCCCTGTTGATAGTGTAGGTATATTCCTCTGCATGTTTAAATATTGCACTATATTCTTTGGCTGGTCTAACTAAATATTTATGTTTCTTTACTCTCTCTTCAACAGAATTTCCAGTTTGGCCCAAGTATATGTTATTACATCCTTTACTTGGTATGTAGTATACATTACCACGCTCAGTAACAACATTGTTCTTAACCCGTCACGTCCCGAGGTTTTCCGCACCTCCGACATCCCCAGTCCCGAGCCTTTTTGGATTTTTTTTTTTTTTTTGGCTAAAACTTCCGCTTATGTTGAGAAACGAAGGAAAATCACAAAGAAAGTGGTTTCCGCAGTCTAGAAGTGGTCCATTCAGGTGAGGTCCCCCGAGCCAGGTGTGGTGTTCTGTAATGGACGTGATATGCACTCACGTTTTCTATGGTAAGGAATACTGGGAGAAACAACACACAACACCTCTATATTTATTGAATTTGAACTAATAAACAATAACAGTAACAATATAATGGATTTCAGACACACATATATGAAAAATAAGCATTGTACCATCGCGCGAGCATAACGAGTTTGGTCCGAGTCGTAACATGCTATATGCTAAGTGTCTTGTATCAGTCAACCTATCATTTTTTCTACTTGTATACTTCTGTTTCAATGACATTTTACCAATTACAACTGTTTGTAAGTGTTTTCAGATGTTTTCATTCATTATGATGACATGCAGCATAAGTCTAGTGCACATCAGCTAAGTAAGCGCACTCGCTATGACTCGTATTTCAACATACCAAATTGTTTTATCACTTTCCAATTATTTTTCCCTTTACATAGAACCTTTCCTCCACCACTGTAAATGTTTTCAATTATTTTCATTCATTACGAGGGCATTTAGCGATATGCTAGCGCATATTCACGTAGCAACCACAATCTCAAACACTCGTGTTTCATCATCTACTTTATTTATTCACTCCAATTATACTTTCCCACTTACATTACACACGTTTACACCCCTAAACTGCACTGTACATACTTACTGGCATTAGTTATTCAAGTGAGCATCAGAATATCGCATGAAAATACCCTCGCAATGAATGTTTCGACCAACATAATACTCAAACACTTATATACTAATTCTTCACATATATTACACACTTTACCACTTGCTGACTTTTGTTTTCACTAATACGTGCCTTATTCATTCAACTGAGCGTCAGGAAATCGCATCTCTATACACACGCTATGAATATTTGACTTAGAATATATTTCAGCACTTACAATAATTTGAACTTATATTATACCCGTAAGCATTTACAATAATAATAATTATACAATTACGGGCCGTATTTATTGCACTGAGTGACAGAATATCGCATCATAAAACCCTCGCTATGTATGTTTCCATTTAGGGCATATTTATACACTTACATACAATTTTTGCACTTATGTTAAACCCGTATGCACTTTATACTAATATTTGGAGATCAACATGACTGATAATTTCACTGAGCGTCTGTCTGTCGCATTTACCTCATAATTTCTGCGTCCTTTCGCATTCACACCATATTAGAATTGCATCAACTTGTGATATTCACTGAAACATGGGTGAATACAGAGACCCACGTCACACTGCACGCACTCATAGCGGGTGTCCTTCCTCTGTGTCGTGAGTCTCACCTGGGAATTACTGCACACGTGACACCTGCGTTGGGGCCTAGGTCTGTTTGGCTGGGGAGGGACAGGAGTGGGGAAATGGGGGCCGGATATTCTCAGGGCAGTTTGTGCAACAGGGGCAGTGCGTGTGCGATGTTGGGGCCTTTCAACAGCATACCGTGCAAAGATTTCTCTTGTGAGCTCCCTCACAAACCCTTCAAATGTTTCCTGAACTCCTGTTGTCATGGCGTGAAGGTGATGGCAATTCAGAGCAGTGATATCTAGCAAGTGAAAGAACAGTTTCTTATACCACTTCATCGTGGTCCTGGCACACTCTACCGTCGATATCATGGAGTCTGACTGGTCCACGAGGCGCATGTTTATATTATAATCCATGACACACTCAGGTTTCCAAACACGACGCCTGTTCTCGCTACGGTAATCTACGGAATCAGTACGGTGCATCAAGGGGCGGTGAACCGTGGACAAGAGGCTTACTTCTCTATTGTGGTTCCACACAGTTGCAAGGATGTTGTTGGCTTTGAAGAAGATAACCTCATTCCTTGCAAGTTTCCGCCCTACCTTGGCCATGTGACGCCAGTTCACCTTCACGGTTCCACAGACTCCCGTTTCATGCGTGTGAAGATAACGAGCGAGAAGAGGGCTAGTGTACCAATTGTCCAGGTAGAGAACGTGACCACGATGAAGGTAGTCTTCTATCATCATCTTTACCACTGCTCCCGACAGTCCAATACTTCGATCTTCTATTATGTCTGTCTGTCCACCGGTGTACAAGACTATGTCTTGCACGTATCCAGTCCTACAGTCGCACATAACAAAGATCTTGAACCCAAAACGGTGCCTTTTGCTGGGTATATACTGCCTAAATGAAATATTGCCTCTCCACAACACGAGACTCCCGTCTATGACGAGGTCTCTATAGGGATAGAATGAGGAACGAAAGGTTTGCCTGAGGTGATCAAAGATCTCCTAATTCGCCTCATTTTATCAGTGTTGTTCGCATTTACAGGATCATGAGCATCATAGAAATGGAGGCGACTTAGAATTTGTTGAAACCGATTATGGCTCATCACTTGACCAAATATTGGGGTAAACATAACAGGGTCCCTAGTCCAGTAAGCAGGAATTCTTTTCTTTCGTATAATACCCATCAAAAGGACCAGGGCAAAAAATAAGAACATTTCTGGAAGGGAGATAGGGTAATCATAGATGATAGAATGCCTACTCCTTGTTCCCAATCTTTCACTCTCTACGCGCTGGGTGCATGCAAACAGGTTGGTTTGGTATACAGTCTGCTCCACAAATGCCTCACTGAAAAACAGGTGGAAAAAATCCAACCTGGTGGAATTACGGTGAATTCCTGGAGCAATGCAGCCAGATCGCTCCTGCTCAGTGAAGGGGTGAATGAGGGCAGAAAAATCACTTCCATCCTCCAAATTCCACGACACAAATCCCTCGTCCCCATCATCCCCATCACCGCCTTCGTCTGGGTGGGGAGGAGATCCTGGTTGGGGAAGTGGGGGAGAAGGAGTGCGGAGGGCTTCCCCACTGTCACTCCTCTTCCCTCTGCCTTTACGCTTTCCCTTTCCCTTACCCTTACGGCCTTAAGGAACATTAGGGGGCTGTGGGGATCAAGTAGGGGAATATTGGGGAGCAGAAGACGTGCTAGGGAGTGGTTCCTCCCCACCTTCCCCCTCCATGACAACACCACGTGCTTTCTCACGCACCCTAGCTCGACCACGTGTTAGGGGATATTGGGGAGCATAAGACGTGCTTGGGAGTGGTTCCTACCCACCTTCCCCCTCCCTCACAACCCCACGTGATAATGAACGCACCCGCACTGGCCCACGTGATCCACTACGCCGCCTCACACTACGTAGGGAGAGCAATGACTCACTCACGTCACTCTCACTTTCCCTAATCCTCCCTGCACTTTCCCTTTCACTTCCCACTCCCTCTACTTGACCTCCTAACTCCCCAAACAAAATGCTAGGCCCATACCTGCTCATACGACGTGGTGTGCGCTCTGGGCCACGATGAGTTATGACCTCACGTCCATACCATGTGGCAGCACATCCCACGGCTCCGTCATCGTCCTCGTCCTCGAATTCTGGTTCCAAATCACGTTGGGGATAGGGATAGGATGTTGCACGTGCCTTCTTTGCCTGCTGCCCCTCTCTAGCAGCACGGTAAGTCACGTACTGCCGCTTCCTGGGAGACGGAACTTCCTCGTCACTGCTGGTGGTTTCTTCCTCCTCTGGCTGCACATAATCCTTGTCCATATCTTCGTCGTCCAGTGGGGAATCACTGTCGCCTGTAAAGGTGTCCAGGGCGACTTGAATTTTGCTGTCTGAGAGACCTCTCTTAGCCATGTCTGAGCAGGATCGTTGCTACCAGGTGAGTGGATGAGTGGTGGGTTAGCGCGGGTCGTGCGGGGTCGCCGAGTGTCCCTGCCTGGTGGCAGGTAGGGGAAAGTCATGCGAGGGTACGTACCAAAAATCAAGCGCAAAATTTGAAAATTGTCGAAATTATGCACATTGCAATTGTACGACGTACCGGTACGTCTCCGGGACTGGCAAATGCAAATCGTTGCAACGTACCCATACGTCGACGGGACGGGGAGGGTTAATGATTATTTTAATGTGATCTTATACTTAAAAACAACAATTATAGCTCAACATCGTAAAATATGTACAAATGGTTCTAGCTGCTTTTCATTAGGTAAGGATAGAATATTATATTTCATAAGAGGCTCCTTGTTATTGTTACCATAAAAAGGGTCCTTCGCTTTTACTAAGCATTGCTGAATTATATGTTTAGAGTTGCATAACTTCTTTCCCTAAACGATTTTTTTTTCTTCAGTTTCTTCATTAAAAAATTATGGGTCACAAATTATCAGAGCCGTCATGAACATGGAAGTATATGTGGACTGCTTTACATGAAAATGATGATATGAGAAATAATGTATATACATGAATCCACTGAGGTGGGTTTTCTGTAAACCTTAATTTTAAACACACCACCACCATTACAAATTAGTGTCCTGAAACAACAGGACTGTTGGTTTCTTCTTCGATTTAGAACGAAACTGACTGGACGTGGTTGTAAAGTTTCCCGAAATACATTTGGCGACTTTCGTTAGCAGGTCACCAACATAAAATATCATCAACATATCTACATCAAGCCAAAGTAAATGTGCATTCCCGAGAAATACATCTAGTTTCCAAATATTCTATGTACAGATTTGAAAGTACTGGCGATATAGGATTACCCATAGCAAAACTGATTTTTTTTTTAAGTAATATTTACCCTGTATCATGAACGCCTTATTCAAATCATAAAGTTTCACAAATTTTATTAATACATTATAACTGGTAAATTGAGATTACTTAAGTCATTTCAAAGGAAATCAAGCAAATCTCTGATAGCTACTGTTTGGTTGGGTGGAAAGCGCAGTCTAATAATGAAAAGCAGTACCAGGACATGAATAAATAGCATCATCATCTTGATTTCATGAATGACTTTTCGGTTACAACATGTTCTGTCTTCAGAGCTTAAATCATAAAAAGCCAACGTTGTACAACAGAGTGAACGAAATCTAGAGATTACTTTTAAATTTGAAGTAGAAATCATTAACCATACAGCACTTGTAAATACTCACAAAAAAACACCAAATCAGTATGAAGCATTGCCAATACCCCGACAGTAATTGCCAAACCTAGTATATAAACAGGCCAAACATAATAAATAGTAATCAGTATGCCAAATTATTAAAATGTGCATAATTACTGGAAATATACTGGCTACACCAAAATCAAGGAAGACATGCATAAAATAAACAGAGATAATCACAACTTCTAAATAAGACCAAGTCCAAAAAATAAACCAAAATAAAGTGCTCTAAACCTGGATGAGTAAAAAAAAAAAAAGAATGTACATGAGATAAACATGACTTGCAACAACTTGATCAGTAATGACAGCACGGATATTCATAATCCACATTTTTTTCCCTCCACCTGACAGTCAGAGGAGGGTTTGTTATCACTGGGATCAATAGGTGTCCGTCCGTAAAGTTGGGAGGTAGGGCAGCTGGCTGGATGTAGAGATTTTGTTTCTGGGCCAGAACTCAGAAAGTATTCGGTATAAAGTCATGAATTTTCACGTAGTTATGTGTATTATGGTGAATTAGTGCCTTTTGATAGGAAGATTGCTGTGTCTTAAGTATTTTTAATATATATATATATATATATATATATATATATATATATATATATATATATATATATATATATATATAAATAATGGAAAAGGGAAATAATCAGAGATTTCAGTGCCACCTTCGCAGATAATCTAATTTAATGTTTTTTTATGCCTGTCATCAAATGATTCTATAAACTTAGCGATAACTGACTCTTTGGTTTTTACCCTCCACCTGACAACGTCAGAGGAGGGTGTTGTTATCATTAGGATCAATAGGTATCCGTCCGTGGAGTTGTGTGGCAGGGCCGTTGGCTGTTTGTAGAAATTTCATTTCCAGGCCAGAACTCAGAAAGTATTCACCATAGAGTCATGAAATTTCACATAGTTATGTGTCTTACAGTGAACTGGTGCCTTTTGACAGGCAGAATGCAATTTTTTTTTTTTTTTTAATAGAAAATAATGAGAAAGTAAAAAAATCCAGAGATTTCAATGCAACCTACACATGGAATCTGAAGGGCCCAGGGTATGCATCCTCAAGGTGTTCTCCTTACGCCCACATTTAAAAGAAGAGATTGGGGGTTTGCGTTATGCGCTTGATTAGGTGTGCAGGGTGGTGGGGGATATGCTTTTGGTCAGATGGTGAGTTGCAACAGCGTAGGGTTGTCTTTGTTTTTTTATTATTATCATCTGGCTATATGGTTACATCCCAGTGTTGTTTATGGTTTCCTAAGTTACAGGAAACCATTTGATTTGTCACTCAGTGTAGTCACCTGAAGTGGAAAGAAGAAAATTAAAAGTGACAAGAAGGAAAGGGAGAAATAGCAAGAGAAGAGAGCAGACACAGAAACACAACAATACAGGTGAAGGAAAAAGTAGGTAGCACTACATCAAGGGAATTGACGTTGGTCGCCACTACCTGCCACTATGAGGCAGTGATTTAGAGAGGATTGATGCACGCCTATAGTTTAATGACAAAACTTCAGAAATTTATACATAATAATATATAACAGTGTATAGAGTACATAAGACAGTACCTTGAGGGGTTGAGGGAGAGCCGAGAGGCTGTCCTGTTGTTTTTTAGAATAACAGATGAATGTCGCATGGTGAGGTTGATTGATTGCTTGATTGAACATAATTAAAAAATGGTGGCGCAACTGCCAGGGTCCTTTGCCGCCGGACAGCAAGGTAATAGACGCAGCAAATAAATGTGTATATTCAAAAGTAAAGTTAATACCCATTAGTAGAGAATTGCAAAGCACTGAAAATAACAGAATAGTTTATAAAATATCAGTTACTTATAAAAGTGGAAGGAGACCCACCTCTTGAAGAAAACTAAAAACACCAGGAAAATCGCTAGAGGCTCCACCAAGCATCGTGGACAAACATTAGGCACCATCTGCCCCTTTATTGTTAAGGAAGAATTGTCCCCCAGACTCGGACACTCGACCAGCAAGTGACGGACAGCAAGGGGTACAAGGCAATCATCACAGTATGGTTATGTCTCTCCACTCATCAGGAACCCATGTGTAAGCCGAGAGTACCCAATGCGAAGCCTAGCAAGATCCACCTCAAATCACTGAGGAATGGAGGGGAGAACCCTTGGCACAACCACTCTCTGAAAGATTTCTTTTAATTTATTATGAGCAACACCACCCCAGTGTCTCTGCCAACAGGTACGAATTGCATACTGCAAGTAAGGTGTTCCATTAGAAGCAGGAATGGGGTAGTCGGTTGGGGACTGTTGAGAGGACGCAGGTTTAGCTACTGTATCTACCCTCTCGTTGCCTACCACACCAACATGTGAGGGAACCCAGCAGAAGTCCACATGACGGCCACCACGGCCAAGAAGAAAAAGCCACACTAAAATTGATAAAACCAATGGGTGGGAAACATTAAAAGACTCCAGTGCGGAGAGAGCACTACGGGAGTCATTAAAATTCACAAAAACAGACTGGGGGAGAGTTAAAATGATTTTGAAAGCATATAAAATTGCAGTCAGTTCTGCCGTATACATTGAAGTAATACCAGGAAGGCTACTGCCCCTACTAAAGGAAGGGAAGACAACACCAAAGCCTACTCCAGTATCAGTCTTAGACCCGTCATTACAGACGGGAACAGAACCCTCATGAGTGGAGGCATGTTCTAAAAAGAGAGAGAGAGACACCTAAGAGGGAAGTGAGCCCTTTTTACCGACAATGGACCTACAAAATGTCATACGAGGGAGTAGCCAAATACCCGCCCTAGGGATCCGATGTGGACAAACTGCCAGTCTCGGAACAGAGAGAGCTAACATAACAGACTGCACCCTGTAACCAAAAGCATTGGGAAACTAGAACGGGTGTTATAAACAGAAGATCGGGAATTTTAGGAGATGGTGGCACAAGAAATTGAGTCCGGAATGCGATGAAGATGATACCAATACCTCATCATCAATGACTCGTGTCGCAAATCCAAGGGGAGTACACCAGAATCCACCAACAAACTTGAAATCAGGGATCACCTGCATGCCCTGGTTGCCATACGTACACCAGCATGATGCACAGAATTTTACAACTGGAGACGAACATCTGTTGCAGTGGAGTAGATCTCACACCCATATTCAAGTTTAGGAAGAATAAGAGACCTGTGCAAGAGGAGCAAAGTCTGATGGTCAGCACCCCAAGAGGTATGAGCCAAAACCCTCAAAAGGCTCAAAGCATTTAATACAAACCGCCTTAACAGAACGAATATGAAGAACCCAGGTTTGTCGTCTATCAAACAGAAGACCCAGAAACCGCGTCTCCTCCACACAGGATATTCTCCGACCATAGAGATACAAGTCAGGGTCTGGGTGAACCCCTGAAGACGACAAAAATGCATAGCCACTATCTTTGTGAAAGAAAAATGGAAGCCACGAGACTCTGCCAGGCAGAAATTCTATTAAGAGCCAGCTGCAACTTCCTCTCTATCAGAGACATTCTGGATGTGGTTAAGGAAATTGAGAGCTCATCGAAATGTAGTGAGCCTCGTACACCTTCAGGAAGTACACTGATTACGCTGATGATGAACACAGCAAAGAGAGTAACACCAAGGATACTCTCGTGTGGTACTTCATCTTCTTGTGCCCGGGCATTAGAAAGCACTCCTTCCACTCGGACCCTTAAAAAACAGTTAGATAAAAACAGCTGAATAAAAATAGGGAAGGGCCCACGAAGACCAAGTTCATGAAGAGAAAGTAAAATGCCATGATGCCGGACATTGTCATATGCCTTCCCCAGACCGAAGAAGATCATGACCTAGTGTTGGTTTGTGGAGAAAACCTCACAGACAGAAGATTCCATGGACAGTAGCGCATCAGAGGTAGATCGTAATTTTTGAAAACCATACTGGGCAGGGGATCAGAAGTCACCTCTCTCCAAAAACCACAGAAGCCTAACACTGACCATCTTTTCTAGAACTTTACATATACAAGAAGTCAAAGAAATAGGCCTTTAATTCATCGCCTGTAGATGGTTCTCACCTGGTTTGGGGATGGGAATAACCACAGCAACACCCCGACAAGTTGGAAACTCACCAGAACACCAGATCTTACTGAATAATGAAAGCAAAAACAAAGCGGACTCATCAGACAGGTGGGGTAAAAAGCATATGGAATATCATCACAACCAGGAGAGGAATCATGGCACTGCAACAGAGCCGCCTGGAGGTCAGAAATAGAAAATGGAACATTGTAAGACTCTCCCCCAGAAGAGGCAAAACTGAGACCACGAGACTCTAAGCGCCAACGATGGCAAGCCAATGCCTTATCTGCATCCTTCTGTGACACACTTGCAAAATGATTGACAAGCAACTCTGCAACAGCAAAAGGATCAGCCACAGTTCTACCTGCTCCAGATAAAACAGGAGGGGAAGGAATAGTAAATTTCCCTGAAATTTTCGTTACCCAGTTCCACATCTGAGTATTGTAAATCCTCGAACTGATAGAGGAAACATAACTCTTCCACGATGAACCCCTGGCCTCCTTCAAAACCCTCCTCATATGAGCTCATGCCCTCTGATAAGCCACCAAATACTGAGGATCCCCTTGGTGATAACAAAGTCGAGAGAAGGCGACTTGTTTAGCTCTCACTGCAGAACTGCACTCAGAGTTCCACCAAGGAACCGGACGTTTAGGAAATTTACCACTCGTTCTTGGAATAGATAAAAGGCCTGCTGAGTCCAACAAGTCATTGAAATATGACACTGCCTCATTATGACAGCCAAACTCATGGAAAGAAACGGAAGTGGAACTTAATTCCCTGAAACGTGGCCAGTCAGTCTTATCCAGAAGCCAGCGAGGAAGACGTGGCTGAAGTCCACCTGCACTAGCAGTTACGGGTAACGGAAAACGGTCGCTGCAGTAAAGGTCTGGCAACACACCCCAGGTAAAATCTAAAACAGCATCAGCTGAGCACAAGGACAAATCAACTGCAGTAAAAGGTCCAGTCTGGCTATGGAAATAAGTCATTTTATTGAAGCTGAATATGCCCAACTCATCATCATCCACTAAAGAGGCCAGCATGACACCCCGAGGGTTGGCCTCACTGTTTCCTCATAGTGGATGGTGACCATTCATATCTCCTAGTGACAGAAAGATTGAAGGAAGGCTGCGAATAAGGCGTTCCAGATCCGCCCTTTCAACAGTGGCACTAGGAGGAAGATAAAAACTGCAAACTGTATACTGCCAACGTAAAAACATCCAGACAGCAACAGCCTGCAGGGGAGTGGAGGTGTCCAGATGACTGTATGGAATATCCTGGCAAAGGAAGATAGCAGCACCACCATGACGACTTTGGCCTGGCACAGGATCAGAATAAAAGGCATGGCAGCCAGAAGGACTGGAAGGAACAGCATCACCTACCATGGTCTCCTGGATGTACATGCACAGAGGAGTAAACTGAGAAACAAGATGACACAGTTCCTCATAGTTAGCACGCAAACCCCAACAATTCCACTGGATGATAGAACCTATAGTGGAGGGATGATTAAGTGCGGGACTGTAAACCTGACAAGCAAGTGGATTTGGATTGATGCTTATGAACGCCCTTCGGAGGAGCCTGCCCAGCACCAGAAACTCGCACCCTGAGTCTAACATCCGAAGGCAAACGTGAGGACGAGGAAGTAAGTTTTACAACACTCCGTCTTGGAGTGGGCATACCAGTTTGTTTAGAAGACAGCTTGGGGGCAGCCTTTGGAGATGTAGGACGACCAGTGCCCCCACCAGAAGCCCCGGAAGTGATAGTAGAGTCCACAGGACTTGAATCATTTGAGGAGGACATCCTATGCTTCAGATCTGAAGCACCAACAAGCTGTCCAACAACATCCCCAGGTGGGGACCAGACCAGAGGTGAACCATCAGCTTCAGCTGTCACATGGCTAGATCCCTCAGCCAGCTGGGCAGAGTGAACAGGAGTGGTGTTGACACAAGGGTCGACAACAGAAACATTAGGTGGCCGGTCTTTAGGCCCAGATGACTCTGACGAACAACAGTGATGCTTGCCAGGTACAGATGGAGCCTCGGGTAAGACAGGAGAAGGAGTCCGGTCAATGTGGACATCTGCCACCATCACAGAAGTGTGCAAGCCGTCAGCCACCGATGTGGGGGTGGAAACGGTCTGATCACCATTCGAGCAAACATCATTCTCACAAGCAGTACTAACCATGAGGACAGCATTCTCCAAATCACAAGTTGAAGGAGTGGGTACTGGAATGGGTCGAGGCTGCCTCTGAGATACAGGGTGACGCACTGACGTTCCAGAAAGAACAGAAGCATAAGTAATCCCAGGCTGAAAGAAGAGAGTCTGGGCTCTCCTTTTTGCATCAGGAAACGAAACCCTCTCACGTGTATGAATGGACAAAATTTCTTTTTCCAGGCAGTATCTTGGAGAGTTTTCAGAAGAGACAGCATGAGGACCTCCACAGTAAGAGCATTTAAGGAGTCCTGTACAGTCGCTGGTATGGCTTGGTCTGCCACAGGAGACACAGACACCAAGAAGGCCAGCCTGTGCACGACGGCAAATTGGCTAACGTGCCCATACCTCTGGCAGTGGAAGCAGCACTTTGGGGTTGGCACATATGGCATCACAGGAAGCAACAGCCAAGCTGTTTCACAGATGCAGGCAACGTTAATTTGTCAAATGTCAGAAACCAGGTCGGGGTCAGGGCCAAAATTCCATTGATTTTCTTCTGAAGGTGGCCAACCTTCATCACACCAGATGACCGTAGTTCCTCCAACAACCTTGCCTTTGAGTATCAGAGGAAGTCACGGGAAAATACGACACCCTTACATTGGTTGAAACTGTCATGAGGAACACATGTAATGGCTGCATCAGAGACTGAGGTCAGACATAGTAAACGGGAGCTCTCACCAGGGAAAGACACTTCTATAAGTATATTCCCATCACCCTGGGAAGAGATCTTAGGCTCCTTTCCACGAGCTGACACTATGGCACTAGGGCCGCTCCAACATCCACTGACCTACCTTGTATCTCTTTTATAACCCCATCCATATACAGACTGAACAACCGTGGAGATATGACACATCCTTGTTTCAGTCCAACCTTCAAATAGAAAAATTCACTCAGTTCATTATCCACACCCACTGCAGCCTTAGCACCCTCATATATATTGCTCACGGCCTTCAACAACTTCCCATCTACTCCATTTATTCTTAATTCTTTCCACAATCCTCGTCTCTCCACCTTGTCATATGCATTCTCCAAATCCATTAAGGCCGCATACAACTTCTCTCTGTTCTCTAGAAACTTTTCCACTAAAGGTGTAAGAATGAATGTCGGATCTACACAACCTCTTCCACTCCTAAAACTTCCCTGTTCTTCTCCAACTAATTCCTCTGTTATTTCCCTAACTCTGTCAATAAGTATCCTATCATATACTTATCCTGTTACATTAAGAAGACAATTGCCCCTATGATTACCGCACACTTTCTTTTCCCCTTTTCCTTTGTACAGGGCAATAATTAAACCTGACTTCCAATCCTCCGGGATTCTACCTTCCTCCCAGGCCAATCTGCACATCTTCCACATTCATTCTACTACACTCTCTCCCCCATGCTTCAGCACTTCACCACACACTTCATCAATTCCTGGGGCTTTCCCCATTTTAACTTTCTTCATTGCGTCCACAACTTCCATTTTACTGATTTCTTCCTCTCTTCTCATATCCCTCCTTCTCTCAGCCATTCCACAGCTGCTTATACTTGCGTTACTTTCATTCTCTGTGTTAACAGTTCCTTAAAGTGTTCTCTCCATCTACTCACTTTTTCTCCCTTCTCCACTAGTAATCTACCATTTTTATCTTTCACTCCCCAACTAACCTTTTTGGCAACCTGTCTAACTCTCTATACCTCTTTCCAGAACATTTCCTTACATTCCCTCCACTTTACACTCAAGTTCCTTCCAAATTCTTCATCCACTCTCTTCTTATTCCATCTTACTAATCTTTTCAACTCTTTCTTCCTGTCGACATTTAACTCTCTCTTCCGTCTCTAAACTTCTTGTATGCCCCTGTTTCTCATCCACTGACTACTGCTTTCTTCTTTTGTGCCACAGCCTCTCTCATCTCTTCATTCTGCCATGCTGTTCCCTGCATCCCCTTTTGTCATCTCTTCACCCCACACACCACTTCATGCTCCACAGATTTCTTCTGTGACTATCTTACACACACCTTCCACGTCCCCCATCTGGTCCAGTTCATATTTACCTAATCGCTCCTCCACTTTCCTCTTCCATTCTGCCTTTTTTCCCATCTCTTGTAACTTTTCCACCCTCCTTGTGTTAACTACTTCCTTCTGCCCTTCCCATCTTCTATTTCTCCATTTCATTTGGACTTTGATTCTTACCACCATCAAAGTTGTGGTCAGAAAGTCCACTCCCCGAACCTGTATATACTCTTGCATTCATTACACACCTTCTCATCCTTTCATCCACACACGCATAATCAGTCATTGCCTTCCGTTCATTCAGTTCACCACCCATCCTTCTTACACTTGCCACGTATACCAATGGATTATTTTGTGCCTGAAAAGTGTATTAGCTATCACCAACCCCCTCCCAGCACAAATATCCACTAAAGCACTGCCATTCTCATCCATCTCTGCAGGCACACCCTACTCACCAACTACTCCATCCACCTTCACATTCCCTACTTTTCCATTCATATCTCCAATCAAAAATACCCTCTCATTCCTTTCAAACTTTTCCATGCATGCCTCCACATTTGTCCAGCTTTCACTGCTTGCACAGTCTTGCGTTGGTGCATACTCGCACGCAATTGCCCACATTTGTATTGCAACTTTCAGTCTTACCCACACAATCCTTGTGCCAACTGATCCATACTCTTATATTCTCCTTCCATCTGTTACTTACAACAATACACACTCCTTCTTTTGCCCTCTCATTCTCACCTACTCCTGCACATATACCAAATCCATATTCCCATTCTCTCACACACTCACCTCACCATTTAGTTTCAGTTAATCCACATACATCCACTTTCACACCCTCAAGCAACTGGACAATCTCTCATTCTTTCACCTCATCATTTGCACCCCTTACATTCCATGTAACTATCCGTACCATGTCCTTTGTTCGAACCTTAGTCATCACCTTTTGGTCAGTCCTGGTCCAAGGCTTCTTGCTCGTATGTCTAGCTAGTTGTTTCTCGGGGAGGAGCAGTAACCCTCCGCCAATCCACTTGTTGTCTCTTAGGGAACACGTGTTGGTTGATTATAAGGTTACCACCCAGCGTAGCAAATATATATATATATATGTGTGTGTGTGTGTGTGTGTGTGTGTGTGTGTGTGTGTGTGTGTGTGTGTGTGTGTGTGTGTGTGTGTGTGTGTGTGTGTGTGTGTGTGTGTGTGTGTGTGTGTGTGTGTGTGTATGTGTGTGTGTGTGTGTGTGTGTGTGTATATGTGTGTGTGTGTGTATATGTGTGTGTGTGTGTGTGTGTGTGTGTGTGTATATGTGTGTGTGTGTGTGTGTGTGTGTGTGTGTGTGTGTGTGTGTGTGTGTGTGTGTGTGTGAGAGAGAGAGAGAGAGAGAGAGAGAGAGAGAGAGAGAGAGATTTGTTTTTAATGGATCGTAATAGGTGAAGCAAGACATGTTTCAAGCCAATCATTAAGTAGCTCCTTATTTGTTTAAAAGACCTCATTCTTCTGGATGACTTGCTGATGAATATTGCTAGTTTAGATGGAGGTGAGAGATCACAGAATTCTCCTTCCTTTAATCATAAATTTATAATCGTTATCCGCCCTAAACTTGGTGCTGTCGAGGAAGAAATGTATTTCGGCTAACTCTTGACTTTTTTCGAGGAACTGTGAAAACACTGACATTTTTTACAAGGAATTCGAACTGTTAGAAGAGGTTTTGTTCATGAACAAATTGAATCTCAGCGGATTCCGGGACCCATTCTTTTAGCTGTAGACCAAGAAACCTAACCATCACTTCTAACATTCTTTCCAGGCAACCCCACGGAAGTGTACCTTCATGGGACGCAAGTGTACGTTATATATTTGAGTATTTTTACCGGCTTCGCGGTGGTCTACACGTTTGTCATCCCAGCCTTCTTTAACCCTCGCCTTGCCTCCATTAGCGAGGTAAGTGAGAAGATCGTGTGGTGTAGTGTACTAAATATATAAATGTTTAAGATAATCCCGTTGGTGGAAGGTAGATGATTTAGATTGTTTTGTGTGACAGAAAGTGATTGTTCGAGTATACACTTGTTTGATGTTCAAGCTGCATTATGCGGCAGCATGATGTGTGCGTTGCGGCTGTGTGATGGAGGCTGACCAAGTATGATTATGAAAGGGAAGGATAATGTTGGAACATACTTTGAGACAGTGTGATGTCTATGTTTTGCGATGCAGGGTTACTGTTATGTTTTGTGATGTGTAGTGTTTGTGCTTTGCTTGTGATGTAGTATCGGAGACTTTCGAATTTGTGCTAAACGACAAAAAGTTTTTCTTTCTCGTTTAGTTACATGATCGAAAATGATTAAGTATGTAATTGTCAGAGAAAGTCACTGTTCGTTATGTGCTGTGCAGTGGAAGGTGATTATTTTTAATGGTTTTGTGGGGTGGAAATGTCTAATTTTTGTTACTTGATGAACGTGGTCATATGTGTTTTATGGGATGTGATTGTTTGGCTATAATATTCGCATATGAAAAGATTTATTTTATGTGGTGGGATGAGGACTGGTTTTTATTATCTGGAATGGCTGGGGAATGTCGGTTATTTAAATGATTAGGAAACGAACTGAAGGACTGTTGGCACGAAGGAAAAAAAAAAGTAGGGGAATGGGAAACATGTCTTGCCACTTCCTAACGATATGGTGTTGATGCCGATTCAAGACATTAATATCAAAAGTTTGAATCTGGGTTAGGAAGAATCTGTCAGAGATGTTTTTGAAGATGCAGGGGAAAGAAAAGTGAGGCTATGTAGTAAAGGGACGGGGCACAACACTATGAGAGAAAACCTTATTAGATATGAAAAGTCTGAAGAGACTGGATTGTTTAAGTCTCTGTGGGTAGACGTTGCGGTAGATGTAACGAAGGGAGAATTATTGACGAGCGTGTGGCTGGAGCCTTGGCCACCCCGTTTGGGATACATGGCGTCAGGCAATGAATGAATGAATGTGTGGCTGGAGAGTATGAAGGTCAAGAGGTGCCGACTGCGCTGCATAGTGTTACGAAGACTGGATTGTACGGATTTGACGGCCAGTACTTGGGCTATATGCTCTCTGGCGGCCTGATCTTTAAATTTCCGTTGCTGTAAAAGGATGGTAATGTTAGAATTAATGTCAAGTGCATAGCGTTGTATGTTGGATGAAATTTTTTGACAAAGTTATAAGTGACGGTAAGAAAGATTTGGAATTAGACACTGTAAAACTAAAAGCGTTGAATTACTGTTTAGGGCCTGTTAAATTGAAAATGTTATGGCCATATCTAGAGAACAGTAACGAGAGACTGATGAAGAGGTACATAATGAAAGCAGAGAGAAAGAAATGGGGAAGCCATGAAGATGGTGGGAGAACTGTGTGAATGAGATTTGTAATCATAAAGGTCTGAGCCTTTAGTAACCGTGAATGGAACAGTGCAAATCGTAATGAAGTGTTATGGGAGCGGATTTCTCGATGTCATTTATCCTCCACAGACGAGAAGCACAAAACAGTAAACATAACAAATATATACATACCACCACTCACTTCGTGCCCACCTGGAGGTTCCCCAGTTCCCTTGGCACTCCGCAACATCCTTAGATTAATAATAGCAGGTGACCTTAAAGGAAAAGACATCATGGTTATAACACACACACACACACACACACACACACACACACACACACACACACACACACAGAAAGAGAGAGAGAGAGAGAGGTGGGGGGAGGGGACTCAACCGCATGACTTACATATTGAATCATCATGAACTATTCAACATCTCAGGTAACTACAACACCTCTACACTATCCTCACAAAGACAAAACCAAAAGAACTTCATATCTGACCTCGTTTTGTGTACATGTACACAGCCCATTATGACCAACTGGATCAGAGTCTGTGGCCTCTCACCCAACCCTCTCACCATCATCGTATTTTACATGATCAAACCAAACCCAGTCAGTAGTAAAAGAAAACAACCTATAAGCACAAGAAGGCAAACTGGACACACTTCACACAGGACTCAAAATATACAGTAGGAACATTCAGCCAGAACTCATTCCTAGCCACTGACGAAGCATTCACCGTCATCGGTAGAATTATTGCTACAACCAGCGGGCATTGGATGAGGAGGGGGGTACCAGAATATGCTTAGTTCTTCCACTCATGGATTACATATAACTTATACATAGGTGGTAACTCACGTGAACGTTTGAAATCCAAATAAATTTGTTACCATTTAACTTTAGTATCCTAAGTTGAACTAATGAATGGCAATCACACGTCTCCCTTATCTACACCCACTCCCCTCCTACCCCCACCCACATGCCCTCTCGCCCATCCACTCACGCGGCCTCCACACAGTTAACAGTGGATTCCGTGGCAGCTGCCATGACGTCACCAATCTCACTCTCCGTGCTTCGAATATGTAACCACGTGTTTAACGCAGAAAAATCCTTGAAGGCTTTTAGTTATCCTGTAGACCCTTATGAGGGTTTGGCCACTTATAGATAACTGTAACAAAAAATTTAAGCAATGATTAAATAATTCTGTACGGAAGAACGATATTAACGTAAAAAAATGGATGATTCTTAACATATAAACAATGAGAGAGAGAGAGAGAGAGAGAGAGAGAGAGAGAGAGAGAGAGAGAGAGAGAGAGAGAGAGAGAGAGAGAGAGTCACACTTATTGACAAATAAAGTAAGATCTGTTGTACAGTTTCCCCAGCACTGCAACAAAATATTTCATTGTTAATTTACTCGTCATTAATATAGGCCTCTCCTTCTACAGTATTTAGTGCTGAGGTATAAGTCAGCCACTGTGCACAGGCTGGTCTCGGTGTCTCAAATTGTCTATAACTTCTTCTACATGGGCATGGTCATGTATAGTCCTTCGTTGGCCCTGTCCACCGCCACCAACCTTTCCACCACTACCTTAATGATAGTAATGGGCCTCGTCTGTACCTTCTACATGACTGTGGTGAGTATATAAGAACTTACTGCCGCTGCTATGTGGGTTGCTAGTTATGTATCCTAAAGTTCCTCACTGAATTCCTGTAGTTTCCTTCTACCCACTCTAGCTCTGACTTTAGCTCCTCTACAGTATAGGTCATTCAGTTCAAACCTAGACAGATTAGATGTGCTAACAGTATAAGATCTGCTGATATTGATTTTGATGAAATCTATAAAATAAGTGCAGGATGGGGGATGCCCTCGTCAGATATGCATCCAATTCCTTTAGATTTGAAGCAGAAAGAATATGCATTAAATACTGTGACGGTGAAAAATAAAATCTCCAAGTCTACCTGGAGTCTGCTTGAACCGAATACGGTAGGTATTCCCTGATGCATAGGCAGGCAAAAAATATGTATACTGTATATAAAATAATATAAAAAACAAGGATAGTGAACGTGGCCACACGCCATGTTACTTCCCGTAGAACCCTCTGACTCGCAACCTTGAGAACGATATTTCAACTGATGCAGCAACCTATTGCGACAGTAGCGACCATAGCAGCAGCACAGACCAGGAAATAGCTAAAAGGAGCGACAACGAGAACGGCGACAATCAGCCCTACAACCTTCATTTGACTATTATTGAGATAATCTCTTCACTGCTACAATGTATTATTTGACCTCACCAATCTTTGGGTCTACCAAGAGACCGTCAGATATACTGGACAGCGCTTCTTGTATTTGCTTCGTCAAACCTCGGTGGCTGAAACACCTCATTGTCAGTTCATCCATCTCCACATACTGTACATTGGACAAGGCTCTGAAATTTCTTTGGTCACACCTCAATGGCCGGCACATCAGCTGCGAGGTGATTACGAGGGGTTTCTGTTGGAGGTGTTTAACAGATTTCGTGGTATATTGCAATAGCAACAACAACAGCAACATATAATAATAATAATAATAATAATAATAATATTACTACTACTACTACTACAACTGTTGTTACTAACACTGAATGATAATAATAATAATGATGTTTTTATTATTATTATTATTATTATCAAATAGAGCTATATTGTATTCCACTTATAATGAGGTAGAGGAAACATCACATAAAATATATCCAAGTAAATTCCTACATGATTTTAGGACCGTAAAGGTTATTGAATGAGGAGTTTGACTGGAACAGGGAAGGTTTGGAGCCAGCAGATCCAGTTGTTGGAATGACTATATTTGTAGTCGCCACGCTGTCAGTGCAAAATTTAAGTCGTGTGTGTTTGTGTTTGTTTGTGTGTGTGTGTGTGTGTGTGTGTGTGTGTGTGTGTGTGTGTGTGTGTGTGTGTGTGTGTGTGTGTGCAGTTTATAAGCCCAGCTACCCAGCTATGTGAAGTGGAACGGTCACTCTAATAAAAATTACGAATATTGGTCTGGTGTTCTCTATTTGAACTTGGCACATAATGAGAAATACAATTATATATATATATATATATATATATATATATATATATATATATATATATATATATATATATATATATATAAACTAGCTTTCCATACATTTGATCTAAGTGTGTGTGATAAATGTTGCCTGCACACGATATATGAAGGAGCGGTGACGGTACAACTGACTGCTGATCAGGCCTAAGGTGGGGGGACGGGAGGGGTGAGAGGCGGGGAAGACTTAAGACAAAGAATGAGAGAGAAGGGGAAGAGGGAGAGAGAAGCAAAGAGAAAGTTATATAAATTTAAAAAGAAATTGAGTGGGAAAAGTAAATTGAGAGAGAGAGAGAGAGAGAGAGAGAGAGAGAGAGAGAGGGAGACAGCTGGGGAAAGTGAAAAGGTAAGCGCGGACGACACTGGATTACAATGATGGTGAATATTCTCAATTTGAGAATGCAGTTCAATACGGTAATAATTTATTCTAAAAATATAGTCCAAGTCTTGGCCGTTGAAAGCGTGTGCGACGACAGTTTAGTCATGTTTACAGGACATGAGAAAATTTGCGTCTAATCAGTAACTGGCAGCTGGAGGTGGAGGGTGGGGGAGTTGGGGGCAGAAGGCGGGGTAGACTTGTTCGCGATTCCCCCTTTCCCTCTGTCCAGGGTAGAGGGGGGAAGGAAGGGGTAACCCCTGAGCAGAAATTAGTACGCATGACTGTACTGTTGACCGCAGCTACACTTCATGCTTCAGGGTGGCGTGAAGGCTGTGGTGTACACTGACGTTTTACAGACGTTGCTCATGCTCGCTGGAGTGCTGCTTGTGGTCATCCTCTGTTGTGTTGAGACTGGGGGTGTCAGCAGCATTTGGTCCATAGCTGACCAGGGCGCCAGGATTGAGTTCTTAAAGTAAGACAACTGGACGTTATCTTCTTAATATCTCTTACACCGTTGTTTATGATATAAAGTAGTATTTTTGATGCTCCTAGATGTGGATTCAAAGAAGAGGAAGCTTGATATGTATAAAGAACTATGGTATCATAATATGCATATATACGTATGGTATTTTCCTGATGTCAGTTATTGTATTTGCTTTAAACTGACCATACTAAAAGGATAATCCTAGTGTCTAGGTAGATTTTTTTTTCTTAATAACCCATTTAACGCTAATGAATAAGTAGTGAGTTGGGCTACAGTGTGATAGAAGTGAAAACGGGAAACAGTCACGGATTATGAAGACCATATTAGAAGGATAATTCTGGTGCCCAATTGTTTGGGAATGTAATTGATATTTAATGCCAAATACTTTATTCTTGATTCGAAGCATAAAGAAAATGCTACTTCAGTGCTTTGACACCTGACATCTTCATTTCTGGCATACAGGGCATATCAACACTATATCTATCTATCTATCTCTCCATCTATATCTATCTATCTATCTATCTATATCTATATATATATGTATATCTATCTATCTATCTATCTATATGTATATCTATCTATCTATCTATCTATCCATCTATCTCTATCTATCTATCTATCTCTCTCTCTCTATCTATCTATCTATCTATCTATCTATCTATATATATATATGTATATATATATGGAGCCTCTGTGGTACAGTGGTGAAGTGTGCGTTTTCGTACACTGAAGAACGAGGATTCGCGCCCCATCAGGGTAATAAAATCTATGGGAGTGTTCTTCTGGCCACGTACTGCTTGGTGGACATCAGGGGTACTGTTGTTGAACCAGTTGTCGCATACTATAAAGTATGCTTGCATCCAATCGGCTTGCGCGAGCCGATTACACTTGATTCACAGACTACACACACTTCCAAAGCCACTCCAACATTACAATTACACTTACAAGCACTTCTCACCCTACATACAATCTCTACCAGACAGCCTAAGCCACTTGCTAGAGATAAATTGGCTGTATCGTCCCCACTTCGGTCGGGATAGGCCACCTGGTTGCCCAGGTGGTTGGATAGGGTGGGTGGTCGGAGCTGGGTGGGTGAGTTGTGTTGGATGGGCTGAGTGGATAGATGGATGAGTGGGTGGGTGGATTTGTATCTAACCAAATAACAAGGCAGGAGAGGGACTTTATGGCTAGAAATTATGCAACTTGTCGCTGTTATTTTATATCGTTTAGAAGACGTTGGATAAATATTTGGAAACCATACTTTATACATTGGGGTCATTCTATTGAAATCTGCTAAAACTTCAATATAACTTTTTTTCTCACTGGACTGAAGGTGAAACTATGCACGTTATAATACACTTAACAGCAGGCTAAATGAAATATTTCTTGCGGCAAAACGTGAGGCTGAGCGAAGATTCAGATCTCCGATCCAACCCCCTAACAAATCAGTGCTTTGGCGGAGGTAAGGAGGGGGTTTTGGGGGTGGACGTGTGCGATTAATCTGCCCTCTAGTGGCAGACTACCCTGTCTCTTTATTAGTGATCATGACTACACTGGAAGGTTATGGCAACTAATTCACCTACTTCTGCTAAATGGACACACACACACACACACACACACGCATATATATATATATATATATATATATATATATATATATATATATATATATATATATATATATATATGGCTACGGGCTTTGCACTGGGAACTTACGGTAGTTGACGCACTTACTTCCACCACCAAGCTTGGAAACTGAAGCCATAATATAGGAAATGACAATCGTATCTAATTTCTGTATTGGGTTATTCTTTAATTTAATTAGAAAAATTCATATCGGATGTGGTGATACAGCTGCATAAGACAAGCTTTTACATGAAGAGAAATCTGGGAGCAAAAATAAATTTACTGAGTGTTTACTAGAAAACACAAAACATACGAAAATCACGCACGTAGGCAGGCATTCCTGATCGTCCAGGTGGCAAGCAGAGTTATAAATGTTCTATTGGTCTATCAGTGTCATATAATTATCAACTTAATGAACTTAAGTGTTGTGGAAGTGCGTATTTATGAAGTATTTATTTTAACAACCTAATAAATCATACAAAAACTACACCACACGAGAAATTAAACTAATTAGCGAGCAGCCTAGCACATAAGTAGAGACCACTGACGATCATTAAGGCTGGTTCAGTACAGTCGTTTTGAATAGTCATGATCTTCCAAAAACAATGTGCAAGTGTCCTGATGCTCGCTGAGCGCTCATTAATGTAAGAAAATGTTCTCTATTACTGCCAGGGATCAGCTAAATACCTACAATCAGATACCACACACACACACACACACACACACACACACACACACACACACACAAAATGTATCTTTTTTTTTTTCTCTCTCTCTCTCTCTCTCTATGTACTGTAAATATGTGTGTGTGTGTGTGTGTGTGTGTGTGTTTGTCTGTATTTTATATATATATATATATATATATATATATATATATATATATATATATATATATATATATATATATATATATATATATATATATATATATATATATATATATATATATATATATATATATATATATATATATATATACAATAAGTGAACGACTGTAAATGAATTATGGTTAAGGTATGTTTATTATATTTATTTGTGCATTTATTTATTTATTTATTTATTTATTCATTTATATATGTGTAAAAATTAATTATACTTGTCTCCCTCAAAAATCTAACAGGAATGAAATTAATCCATTACACTTCATCACTTGCAAGTATACGTCCTTATGTCTAAGTATGAACCTATCTGACGTGATTATGCAGTCAGGGACATAAGTTCGAGTTATACTCCACGACTCCTATTTTGCACTGACTTCTAATGGCTAACCTTCATAAAGATCAAAAGGCTTTACGTTTTCCTCTGCCCATTGATGATTCTCTTTGATATAATGCGTCAGAAAATGATGGACATTTCCTAAGTGTACAGTAGACTCAGTGGAAAGGTATGCAGACATTTGGCCCGGCCTTTATACAAAATACACAGTATTCACTAAATACTTAGGTGCCGTAGAGTCTCTGCCGTGGTATGACACCGCTTCTAAGGAATGTATGCAGAAATTCGATCAGAGTGGCTCCGTGAAAACATATTTAGCTAAAGTATTCATGTACATCATTATCACTCCTGATGCAACACCACACAGATGCCAAACATACTCTCAGTCACACCCGGCCTTGCAGTCAAGGTAGGAGCGTATTGTTGATAGCTTGATGTGATGGTTGTATATTTTCTTGTCCTTCTTGGTGTCGAGGTAGTTCTGACTGTAGATGAAAAAAGAAAGACAGAAAGAAAGAAAGAAAGGGCTATGTTTGTGCTTATCGACTGCACAACGATAATGAAAAGAGAAAATATACTTATCTGAAAGTCTTTATCAGCGTCAAGAATACGACCAGCTGTACTCAGTTTTCATCTAATTTCCCAACTATACTGTTAAGTGAACAGGATTGAAGGGTTAAACAGACTGAGTTTAACAGTCATACCAGCCCAGGACTCGAACTTGGACTTGCTAACCAGTGCACCACCGGCTTCCTCCAACTGTACATGTCGTTAAGAGGTTTTCCTGCACTGCGAGGATTATTGAGTGGCAGTCGTGGTTTCAGTGCCTTGTTGTGAAGCGCCTTATTTTCTGATTTAGTTCACTGGTCAGTATGATAGCACGAGACAGTGTAATATTAGTTCAAGAAGTATATGCATCTTCAAAGTGCAAGAAGATATGCATCTTTAAGTGGGTGAAGTTGTGATAATATTCACTGAAGATCTTGCTTCTTGGTCACTAATATCCCAGAAGGAAGTGCCTAACAGGATGGTATATTTCGATACGCTTTCAATAGCACCTCATATCTCGATAAAGGTACCCCAATATTTATGTATATTTACCTCCGCCAACGAAGCTGGAGGAGGTTATGTATTCGCCTATGTTTGTCTGTTTGTCCAGACGATATCTCCAAAAGTTCTCAATGAATTTCAATGAGATTTGGTGGAAGAGTGGGCCATGGGCCAAGAAAGAATTAGATTTTGGTGCGAATCCTGATCTGGATCCGCATTCTAAGTATAATAACTCCAAAAGTTCTCAAAGAATTTCAATAAAATTTTGTGAAAGAGTGGGCCAAGGGTTAAGGAACAATTGACTAAATATGGGGCAGATCCGGATCCTACGTATTCCACACAATATCTCTACGGATCCGGATCCGAATCGATTTTAATGGCAATGGCATTGAAGAAGGTATGAGCTATCTGAGTGCTTTCTAGTTTTACCTGCGGCAATAGCCAGCAGGTTAATGAGCGGTCAGCTATCTTCTTCTTCTTCTTCTTTTGCTTCTGCTTCAGGCGGATTTATTAAAAAGGAAGCCTTAGGAGGCATAGAAGTGGTACCATATACGATATTTTGACATGGAGAATCCAAATTTGCCATCAGCTGACACCTGAGGTGGGGCCAGCTAGCGACAACTTTAGTGAAAGTGCCTAGTGAGACATAAAAGTGGTCCATAATAAAGTTATTTGACATGGAGAATCAAAATTTGCTGTCAGCTGACACCTATGGTGTCGCCATCTATCAGCAACGGCAATCTGTTAAGACATCTTCATAATCTGGGTAGTGGATCTGTTTGAAACAAGAGACTCACCGCAGGTCCCAGAGCAATTCCGCTGTTGTTTACGAAAGTTATGTTGTGCTAAGAGTAACCCTTCGAGTAATCGTAATAGTGTACCCCATCTTAAAGTTATCCCTCGCTTTTTTTTTTCTTTTCTTTTTTTTTCATATACTGTACCTCATGATGAAAAAAGTGGTGTCACTCGTCTCGACGTGTGTGTGTGTGTGTGTGTGTGTGTGTGTGTGTGTGTGTGTGTGTGTGTGTGTGTGTGAGCCGTGCCTTTCTTTAAGTTAACTCATAACTCACCTCCTGGTGATGGGACACAGAAGTCAGTAGACAACCCCCTGTATTCCGTCACCGCTGAAAAAATACGTTGGACTCAACTCCACATCGAATGCACATGTCTGATTTTAATACACGTGTAATTTCCATCATTGCGTTATTCATCATAGAAGTTTCATTATTGACTTTTTCCCTGGTATCAAGTGGCCCTGGAGTGACAAAAAAGATAGCTTATTGGATCTCTTTGCATTTTGTTCAAGTAAGCGTTGGTGGATAGGTAGCACAATTATGTATGTTAACGGGAATCTATGTAGCCAGTGATTGTACACGGATATCGTGTAATAGGCTACCTATGACTGTCATTCATTACATGAAATCTCAATCATTTTTAGAGATTTCGTAGTTTCGCCAATTTCCACATCCACTAATTGCACGAAATCAGTCAGGTACTATAACTGCAGTCGGCAACAGCCAATCGGAGTTCAGCATGACTTTCCCTTACCTGTTGCCTGCCTCATTTCAGACAGTTTTTGTTATCCATAAAGGACTGCGGTGTCGTATGCATATTTTCATTTCATGTTATATGAGTAAGAATGCTATAAAATCATCTCGAAGTATCTTTGTTCCATTTTGGATCTGAATGTGCATGAAAAAATGCCAGCATGAAAATCATGCCAGGCAAAATAAAACCGACGCAAATGATTTAGAATTACCCAGAGGAACAGAAGAAGAGCTATAAAGAGCATATCAGGATAGTTCTGAAGAGGTACAACATCACACCAAAAGATCTTGAAAGCATTGCCTCGGACATCAAACAATGGAGAGCCCTCAGGAGAGAAGGAACCATTCATCTCGAAGAAGCTCAGAACCTGCCCAGACAAGGGCATAGACAACGAAGGAACAATCGAAACAGAGGTCTTCCACCAACCCGGCCTTGACATGCCGACTGTGTGGCAAAGTTTGCGGATTGGTCTGCATTGTCACACACGTTGGTACCAAAGACAATGAGAAACACATCAACGTTTTGTGGATGTAACTGGCGTCGTCTTCTGTAGCAGAAGGACAGCTTTAAGTTAAATGTGTGTGTGTGTGTGTGCGGGGGGGGGGGAGAGAGAGAGAGAGAGAGAGAGAGAGAGTGAGTGAGTGGGTGAGTGAGTGTGTGTGTGTGTGTGTGGAGGAAAGGGTTATCATCCGACCGGGCTTGTGCACCTCAATGAACCTGCTCCCTTAGAGGTCGGTGAATATATTGATTAGTGTTTTAGGTCTATTTCTTTTAGTTTACAGTGGTTCTGCAGAGGAATGTCGCCTTCTGGGAGAAACGAGTCCAGAGTAAATTACTGGCATCGAGATACCGAAGTGGCTCAAGGAGAATAAGATTGCACCAAAACTAATCTCAAACGCCATGATACAAAAAAAATGTTTCTTCTTTAAAAATTGGTTACTGTAGCCAGACAGGCCATTGCAGTCGCAAATATTGTAGCCCAATGGGTTGTTTGACAGACAGTTCTGTGATGGACAAGAAGTGGATCACTGTGTGAGAAATCTGACAGTCCCTGCGTCACCAACAGATGTAACTTCTTTTGACTGCATAATTTAGTTGTGGTTCTCGGTATTACGACCCATGTCCAAGGAGGCAAAGGAGACTTGCCTGTGGAAACTGTGCCTGGACGATGCCTCACGTGATTTCTTAGTGTTCAAGCTTTCTTGCTCACTACTGAATGAGGATGGGCTGATACCCTTCAAGCTAGTACACTTAAAGTGGGGATTCCTGTAACCCTCATATATAGTGGCAGATATTTTGTGAGGCTCCGATGTGCTTGTTCGCTTCTATTCCAGAGAAGTCATAAATGGCACAGACTCAACAGGGAACTGGTAGAAAACAAAAGGATGCACTCTATGTTCATTCGTGAATGTTCACAATATTTCTGCCTCATTTCTTGGCCTTTTTTTTTTGTCTGCCTATGTCCCCGTCACATTCTTCTCCAACGCAATACACAGCACAAGGACATGTTTAAATAACCTACAGTTTGACCATGGTCGCTCATATTAAAGTTAAAATGTATACCCATATACTAAGAATGCTTTTAAATTATGCCTAGGAGAGTAACTTTAATTAATCGATTTTTTTTTTAAATCAAGGTATGCTGTTGTGATACAGCTTATGAAGAAAGTGTTAACTGATGCAATATAACATTATCCTCAGTGACAATCAGTAAATGTTACAGGCTAGACTGATATATTGCAGATGTCGACGGCTGGGTCAGGGGATGCACCGGTGTGGTCAGGATTCACGGCGGTGGATTACGTCGTCTTCATCACTATGTTGGTGGCGTCCGTCGGAATTGGGGTGTACAGCGCGGCCAGGAGTCGGGGCCAGGAGTCTACCCAGAACTACCTGCTGGGGGGCCGAGCAATGTCACCCTTCCCTGTGGCTCTATCGCTCATAGGCGGCAGCATCTCTGCAAATTCAGTACTCGGTAAGTGTGCGCTGTGAAGACAATCTTTTTAACTCGTTTCACAAATTTCTCAAAGAATAAATTAATGAAAGTGGTGTGTGTGTGTGTGTGTGTGTGTGTGTGTGTGTGTGTGTGTGTGTGTGTGTGTGTGTGTGTGTGTGTGTGTGTGTGTGTGTGTGTGTGTGTGTGTGTGTGTGTGTGTGTGTGTGTGTGTGTGTGTGTGTGTGTGTGTGTGCGTTTAGTTATTGGTGGGAAAAAAAAATTGAAGCTACATGTATTCCAAGATTGCACACACACACACACACACACACACACACACATCTTTCTTGATGGCTGCGAAAGCATACTTGAAAGTAGTACGTGCTTCAGAGCATGTCTTACGCTGTCTATACATCGCCAGTAACTTAGTACAACACTCGCTCCCTGCGGTGGGTTTAATACCGATTTTTTAAATTCTGCGCTGTACCTTTGTCCATCGAATGATTTCTCTCAAAATCAAATTATTCATCCGTATCTAACGTTCAACCTATCCACCTAATTTGGATCAAGTCAGAATAAAAGTTCTTAAGCTGATAATATCCTGCGACATGCTCTCAGGTTTGATGCAAAAGGGCCGAATCTTTGATTTCTCACTCCGATCTTTGCCTATGACCCATTGCTTTCAAAGCTGAAAATTTTCACTTTTTCCTACCCCCGAGTTCTTTCACTATGTTGGGTGAAGTCTGATTACAACTGTCTGATGGCCTTGCCTTTGACGTATGACATGACCTTTTTCGACAAAAACAAAAAAAAAAGCAGTCACCTCTTCCTCTGATGGGCTAAGTTATTATGCCATATTTTCTGTAGTTGCATTCTCTGATAGCTATTCCATAATCTTGCTAACAGATAGCATGACAGAGAGACAAACAAGCCAAACCAAACACATATTCTCATCGTTCTTTAGCGAGCATCTGTGACAAGGCTGGATGAGCAAAATCTGCCAAGGTTATCTAGGATATAAAACCGTATGTACTGTATAAAAAACGGGAATGTTTGTCTCCTTGTCGGTCCTTTGTGGAAAGCTCTAACAGGAGTAACTTTTTAGGGCGAATTTAGATGTATACATTACAATTGCTAAAGTGGCGCCACTGACGGGCGTTAGTAACATTTATAACTAAATCACTGTTAGCTACAGCGGATGGAATGGGTGGACGGATTGGTAGGGTGGGCAGGGTGGGTGGGGTGGATGGAGAGGACTGAGTGGATGGGTGGGGAAGGTTGAGTGGATGGGTGGGTGTGGAGGAGCAAAGTGGGTCGAAAGGGTGGGAGGGTGCCTGTAGTGGGGCTGGATGGGTGGGATGGGAAGGCAGAGTTAAATGGGTGTGGTGAGGCAGCGTGAGTGGGTGAATGGGTGGGCAGGATGGATGGGCGAGTGGGTGGGCGCAGGGTGGGTGGGAAGGGTTGGTGGGTGGGTGGTTAATGGGAAAAGAGGTCTATGGTGGTAATAGGTCCATGGGGAATATATCTCTGAGGAAATGGGACCGGGGAAGAAAATAGGGTCAGTAGTCAAAATGAGATCCAGGGGGTTTTCTCCCACAGGGGAGAGGCCATCCAGGGTTCCAGGGAATTCCGGGTACCCCTGCTAGAAGCCTGCTGTTTGGAGACTCCTTGCTCAACAAGCTGGAATTCTCTGATTGTCATATCCTCCTCTTAAAGAACAGATAAAAGCTAAATGATTTGATGTCATAATTTATCTCTAATTTCCTATCTTCAACAATCAAGAGTTAGACTACTTGTAGAAGTACTGGGAGCATCAGTCTCCATTGATCAACTTCAGGGTGAGGAATTATGCTGTTACAGACACTTAATCCCAGCTCTGCTCAAGGTTGAGAATCAGCTGGAGGCACTAGTAAAGATGCTCGAATACTGTTATCGTCTTCTTGCTTCAATTGCCCAGGGCTTCAGGACAAGTTTTTCTCCACTGTAAGTGTCTTTTGAACCAAGTGTTCAGACATTTGTTGCAACAGTCTCTCACCCCTCCTTCAGACTCAGGTAGGTAAGCTTGAGTTTAAGTGGGATTATCAGACCACCTTAGCAACGTTTCGTGATAAGCAAATAATTGTGATTAAACATCTGACCAGCAAGATTCAAGTGGATTCATGTCATTCACCAGATTCTTTGGAAAGTGTTTATGGTCCTCATGAGTATCATCGGTTGGACAAGACGCTACTGACACAAGTTGGAGAGGACACCACCGACATGATAGTCATCCAGTATCTAACTCACAGTACCACTTTTTCCTGCCTGTCCAAACACATGACCACTCAGACAGTTTTTATCGAGCACTATACCACACTTTCATCATCAGCTTCGATAGAAGGTCTCCTTTCTTTTGCTGGAATGATTCAGTCGCCAAAGAGAGGGGAGCTGTGTGATCGATTGTAGGAAACTATAACTCAAACAATAAATACATTGAAGAGAGAGACTAGGACAAATGATGGCTCTGATAAACGAAAAGTGAAGAAAAAAAATGTCTAATGAAATGCTACCCGTAGTATGCTTAGGTCCTCGATGAATGTATTTTTTTTTTCTTACTGTTTTGGGTATTTCAGAATTAAATTTTTGTAGGCAAAGTCATAATATATAATATCCCATTGGGTACCGGAAGTCCTGTGCGAGGGATTTTGCTGGAAGGGTGCTAGGCGTACACTGGGTACAAATGGGTTTATATATATATATATATATATATATATATATATATATATATATATCTGTGTGTGTGTGTGTGTGTGTGTGTGTGTGTGTGAGAGAGAGAGAGAGAGAGAGAGAGAGAGAGAGAGAAAAAAAAAAAAAAAAAATTGTTTTTTAATGGATCGTAATAGTCGAAGCATGACGTGTTTCAAGCTAAACGTTAAGTGGCTCCATACTTGTTTAAAAGACCTCATTTTTCTGGATGACTTGCTGATGAATGTTTCTAGTTTAAATGGAGGTGAGAGATGACAAAACTTTCGTTCCTTAAATCATAAACTTACAGTGGTTATCCGACCTAATCCTGGTGCTGTCGAGTGAGAAACGTATTTTGGCTAACTCTTACTTTTTTCGAGGAACTGTGAAAACACTGACATTTCTTATAGGGACTTCGAACTGTTAGAAGAGGCTTTGTTTATGATCAAAATGAAACTCAGCGTTTTCTGAGATCCTTGTTTTAGCTGTAGACCAAGAAACCTAACCATCACTTCCAACTTTCTTTCCAGGCAACCCCACGGAAGTGTACCTCCATGGGACGCAAGTGTACGTTATATATTTGAGTATTTTTACCGGCTTCGCAGTGGTCTACACGTTAGTCATCCCAACCTTCTTTAACCTTCGCCTTGCCTCCATTAGCGAGGTAAGTGAGAAGATCGTGTGGTATAGTGTACAAGATATATAAATGTTTAAGATAATTCCGTTGGTGGATGGTAAATGATTTAGATTGTTTTGTGTGATAGAAAGTGATTGTTCGAGTATACACTTGTTTGATGTTCAAGCTGTATTATGCGGCAGCATGATGTGTGCGTTGCGGCTGTGACTGAGGGTGACCAAGTATGATTATGAAAGGGAAGGATATTGTTGGAACTTACTGTGAGGCAGTGTGATGTCTATGTTGTGCGATGCAGGGCTAATGTTATTTTTTGTGATGTGTAGCGTTTGTGCTTAACTTGTGTTGTAGGATCGAAGACTTTCGAATTTGTGCTAAACGACAAAAAGTTTTTCTTTGACTTTTCGTTACTTGATTGAAACTGATGAAGAATGTAATTCTCAGAGAAAGTCACTGTTCAATATGTGCTGTGCAGTGGGAGGTGAATATTTTTGATGGTTTTGTGGGGTGGAAATGTCTAATTTTTGTTACCTGATGGAAGGTACATTATTCACATATAAAAAGATTTATTCTATGTGGTGGGATTGAGAACTGGATTTTGTTATCTGGAATGGCTGAAGAATTTCGGTTATTTAAATGTTTAGTAAACAAACTGAAGGACTGTAGGGATAAAAAAAAGTAGGAGAATGGAAATATGTCTTGCCACTTCCTAACGATATTGTGTTGATGCCGATTTAAGACATTAATATCAAAAGTTTTAATCTGGGTTAGGAAGAAGCTGTCAGAGATGTTTTTGAAGATGAAGGAGAAAGAAAAGTGAGGCGATGTAGTAAACAGACGGAGCTCAACAATATGAAAGCTAAACAAGATATGAAAAGTCTGAAGAGACTGGATTTTTAAAGCCTTTGTGGGTAGACGTTGCGGTAGATGTAACCTAGGGAGAATTACTGACGACCATGTGGCTGTAGAGTATGAAGGTTAAGAGGTGCCGACTGCTCTGCATGGTGTTACGAAGACTGGATTGTACGGATTTTACGGCCAGTACATGAGCTATATGCCTTCTGGCGGCCTGAATTTTAAATTTCGTTGCCGAAAAAAGATGGTAATGTTAGAAGTAATGTCAAGTGCATAGAGCTGTATGTTGGGTGAGATGTTCTAACAGAGTGAGAATTGACGATAAGAGAGATTTGGAATTAGACACTGTATGACTGAAAGGGCTGAATCACTGACTATGGCGTGTTAAATTGAAAATGTTGTGGCCATATATAGAGAATAGTGAATAGAGACTGATGAAGAGGTATACACTGAAAGCAGAGAGAAAGAAATGGGGAAGCCATGAAAGTGGTGGGAAAACTTTGTGAATGAGATTTTGAATCACAGAGGTCTGAACCTCCAGTTATCGTGAATGGGACAGTGCAAATCGTTTAACAGATTTGTGTGAGTGGATAACTCGATGTCATTTTTCTACAACAGACGAGAAACGAACGCTAACGAGAACAACACGCAAAAATAATTTATATATATATATATATATATATATATATATATATATATATATATATATATATATATATATATATATATATATATATATATATATATATATATATATATATATATATATATATATATATATATATATATATATATATATATATATATATATATATATATATATATATATATATATATATCAAAATAAACACAGCAGCGCTAAACAGTAAACATAAATATATACATACCACCACCCACCTCTTGCCCCCCTGGAGGTTTCCCATTTCCTTTGGCACCCCGCAACGTCCTTAGTTTAATAATGGCAGGTGACGTTAAAGGAAAAGACACATCATGGTTACAACACTCTCGCTCTGTCACACACACACACACACACACACACACACACACACACACACACACACACACACACACACACACACACACACACACACACACACACACACACACACACACACACACACACACACACACACACACACACACACACACACACACACGCACACACACACGTGGAGGGGACTCAACCGAACGGCTTACATATTAAATCATCTTCAACTTTTCAACGTCTTAAGTAACTACAACACCTCCACACTCTCCTCACAAAAACAAAACCCAAAGGGCTTCACCTCTGACCTCGCTTTGTGAACTTGTACACAACCATTTATGACCACTTGGAGAAGAGTCTGAGGCCTCTCATCCAACCCCCTCACCATCATCATAGTTTACTTGATCAAACCAAACTCAGTAATAAAAGAAAACAGTCTACATGTACGAGAAGGCAAACAGGACTCACTTCACACAAGACTCAAAATATGCAGTAGGAACATTCAGCCAGAACTCTTTCCTAGCCACTGACGAAGCATTCACAGTCATCGGTAGAATTATTGCTAAAACCAGCGGGCATTTGAAGAGGAGGGGGAGAGTAGAATATGCTTAGTTCTTCCACTCAAGGATTACATATAACTTATACATAGGTGGTAACTCACGTGAACGTTTGAAATCCAAATAAATTTGTTACCATTTAACTTTAGTATCCTAAGTTGAACTAATGAATGGCAATCACACGTCTCCCTCATCTACACCCACTCCCCTCCTACCCTCACCCACATACCCTCTCGCCCATCCACTCACGCGGCCTCCACACAGTTAACAGTGGATTCCGTGGCAGCTGCCATGACGTCACGAGACTCATGTGTGTCGAATTTGTAACCACATGTTTAACACAGAAAAATTCGTGGGTGTACAGTTAACATAAATATGTATCAACTGACATACTCGTATCTGGGATTGTAGTTATCCGCCAGACCCTTATAAGGGCTCTGCCAGTTACAGACAAAAATAAAAAAAAAATCTAGGCAATGATTAAATAATTCTTTACAGAAGGAAGATATTAACAAAGAAAATGGATAATCATGAACATATAAATAAACAAGACGAGATATATACAGTATATATACATAGAGAGAGAGAGAGAGAGAGAGAGAGAGAGTCCCACTCAATGACAAATACAGTAAGATCTGTTGTACAGTTTCCTCAGCATTGCAACAAGATATTTCACGGTTAATCTATCAGTCACTAATATAGGCCTCTCTCTTCACAGTATTTAGTGCTGAGGTACAAGTCAGCCACTGTGCACAAGCTGGGCTCGGTGTCACAAATTGTCTATAACTTCTTCTACATGGGCATGGTCATATATGGTCCTTCGTTGGCCCTGTCCACCGCCATCGACCTTTCCACCACTACCTCAGTGATCGTAATGGGTCTCGTCTGTACCTTCTACATGACTGTGGTGAGTGTATAAGAACCCACTGCCGCTGCTATGTGGGTTGTTAATTATGTATCCTAAAGTTTCTCACTGAATTCCTGTACTTTCCTTCTACTCTCTAGCTTTTAGTTTAGTTCCTCTATAGGTCATTCAATTCAATCCTTGACAAATTAGTTGAGGTAACAGTATAAGATCTGTTGATAGTGATTTTGATGAAATCTATAAGTGCAGGATGGGGGATGCCCTCGTCAGATTTGCATCCTATTCCTTTAGATTTTGAGTCAGTAAGAATATGTATTAAAAACTGGGACGGTGAAAAATAAATCTCCAAGTCTACCTGTATTCTGCTTGAACCGAGTACGGTAGGTATTCCCTGATGCAAAAAAAAAAAAAAAAAAAAAAAAAAAAAAAAAAAAAAAGATATTGAACGTGGCCACACGCCAAGGCACTTCCCGTAGAACCTTCTGTCTGACTCGTACGACCGTGAGAACAGTAGTTCAACTGATACAGCAGTCTATTGCGACATTAACGACCATAGCAGCAGCACAGACCAGGAAATAGATAAAAGACGAGGGAAAGAGAAGGGTCACAATCAGCCCTACAACCTTCATTTGACTAACATTTAGATTATCCCATCATTGCTATATTGTATCATTTGATCTCACCAATACTTGGGTCTACCCAGAGACCGACAGATCTCCTAGGACTGCACTTCTTGCAAGTTTCCTTAGTCATACCTTTGTGGCTGAAACACCTCATTGTCAGATCATCTCCATAGACATCGGAAAAGGCTCTGAAACTTCTTTGGCCGCACCTCAATGGCCGGCACATCAGCTGCGAGGTGATTACGAGCTGTTGCTGTTGGAGGTGTTTAACAGACCTGATGGTATATTGCAACAGCAACGACAACAACAACAACAACAAAAACAATACCTAATTATAATAATCACAATATTAATAATAGTAAAAGTAATAATAATAATAATAATAATAATAATAATAATAATAATAATAATAAATAATGATAATAATAATAATAATAATAATAATAATAATAATAATAATAATAATAATAATAATAATAATATTATTATTATTATTATTAAATTGATCTATATGGTAATCCACTTATAAGGAGGTAGAAGATACATTACATAAAATATATCCAAGTAAATTCCTACGCGATTTTAGGACCGTACTGTTGACCGCAGCTACACTTCATGCTTCAGGGTGGCGTGAAGGCTGTGGTGTACACTGACGTTTTGCAGACGTTGCTCATGTTCGCTGGAGTGCTGCTTGTGGTCATCCTCTGTTGTGTTGAGACTGGGGGTGTCAGCAGCATTTGGTCCATAGCTGACCAGGGCGCCAGGATTGAGTTCTTAAAGTAAGACAACTGGACGTTATCTTCTTAATATCTCTTATACCATTGTTTATGACATTAGCTATATATGGTGCTCCTAGATGTGGTCAAAGAAGAGGAAGTTTGATATGTATAAAGAACTGTGGTATCAGAATGTGCATTCAGTATATACGTATGGTATTTGCCTGAGTCGATGATTGTATTTACTTCAAACTGGCCATTCTAAAAGGATAATCCTAGGGCCTTGGTAGATTTTTTTTTTTTTTTTTTGTAACTAATTCAATGAAAATGAAAAAATGGTGAGTAGGGCAACAGTGTGACAGAAATGAAAACTGGAAACATTCATAGATTATGACGACCATGTCTGAAGGATAATTCTGGTACCCAATCGTTGGGGAAAGCAATTAACATATAATGCCAAACATCTTATTCTTGACTCGAAGGATAAAGAAAATGCTACTTCAGTGCTTCGATATCTGACATCTTTATTTCCTGCACACAGGACATATCAACAATATATATATATATATATATATATATATATATATATATATATATATATATATATATATATATATATATATATAACCCATTGGATCCCAGGGGTGCTGGGCGAGGCATGGCACTGGGCGGGTACTAAGTGTACCGCCCTCCGCCTATCGGCTCATGGCCGCGAAGCTCATAGGTCCCTACCCGGGGGTTCCCTACTTTATAAAGACCTGAAAAATCCCAGTTCTGTCCAATATTCCTGACGCAGGGCTCCAATGGGAGGAATCGGTAGAGAGGCGGCCTGCAGTTCTGATGGACCCAGGTTCGAATCCCGGCTGGGGCAGGGAACAGTTTAAGGATTTGGATTTCATAAAAAGCAGACTTTCCTGATCTACCAGATGACCCGCCGACATGTCGTAATAATACCCCCGCTAATACCAATACACCAGTCCTGTATGAGACAGCCCTAGCTTGTATTCAATATGGACGATGAGTGTTAGTGCCGAAATGGTGACATGTGGAGGTGTAGGAGGACTACTGGCCCTTGGGATAAGCTACTGCCCCCGAGATGTAGGCCCTGAAGCCTTTGCCCAGAGTCGGACACATAATATATATATATATATATATATATATATATATATATATATATATATATATATAGTGGTAGGTGGGGGCGCTCACCATCCACTCACTCGATGTAGTGCTGCTCTCGGGTGTCTGCTCTTTCCTCTCCTTCATCCCTCTTTCCTTCCATCCTCTTCTGTCTTCCGTTCGTTCATTCTTTCCTTGTCCTTCTGCCTATGGGCAACTTTATATTCCCTCTTCTGTCTTTCTTTCCTTCATTCTTTTCTCTTCCTTCTGCCTATGGATGACTCTACAATGAGTGACAAGCCAAATTGTTTCCTGTACACCAGGAAACCATTTACTACGCTGGGTGGTAACCATATAACCAAATTTTGGCGCCTTGTGGTTTAGTGGGTATTATTGCACTCCAATCGGATTGAGCCGGTGAAGGTTTATATCCAAGGGATGGTTGGGGCTGATTGCTCGTGTAATGCCACTCAGGGATGAGTGAGGCTGGTCACTCTCATCTTAAATTCCAGGACCAACTGCCTAGCCCTAGGCTCCTACGCTCCTCATGGGGCAATGTAGGATTGGATGGTATATATAAAATGTGTGTGTGTGTGTGTGTGTGTGTGTGTGTGTGTTAGAGAGAGAGAGAGAGAGAGAGAGAGAGAGAGAGAGAGAGAGAGAGAGAGAGAGAGATAAAATGCTTGACTCATGCCCGCCATTAACAGCAGCAATTATTCCCCTCACAGCACAGACCCGAGCCCCTTTGTCCGCCACTCCCTTTGGTCTACTATAGTCTATGGTTTCCTGTTCGCTTTGTTCAGAGTAGGATTTAACCAGAATGTGTACCAGAGACTTGCCTCGGTAGACACACTGACTACTGCACGGAGGTGAGCTGTTTGCAGTGCACATTTTTCAAAATAAGGAATCACATACTGTCTGCAGTTATTTCATGTCAAGCATATACTAGATGTACTGTTAATAGTTTTCGTTGTTATTATTATTATTATTATTATTATTATTATTATTATTATTATCATTATATTACCGTATTATTATTATTATTATTATTATTATTATTATTATTATTATTATTACTATCATCATCATCATCATAATCATCATCATAATCATCATCATCATTATCATAAGAAGTTGCTGAGAAGGATGCTTAAGCAAAATGAACACAAACAAGTGTGCGAGGCACTTTTTGCCTCCAGTCTTGCTATGAATCTGGCTTTCCCGCAAGTGTCGGACTATTGTAATAGTCTTATTCGGTTAATCCTGTCAGAACCAAAAGCCGTAATATTGCTGACATCAATTCAAACCTTAATAGAAGAGTTAATGACGTGTGTTGAAAAATATATTCTTCCAATACATCTGCAAATGTTATCTTGAACAAGGCACAGACATAATCAGTCCATACGTCAACTATACGTGCATATCTTAACCTAAAGTTTCCACATAAAAAACCTGAACCGCTAAGCTTATGCTTTCCAGCAGGCACCTGACGATGCAAGGGAATAGTCATTGAACTTATACAGACTGAATTTAAATACAGGTTGAGAAATAAAAAGATAATGAATAAAATATGTACACAGTAGGATGTAGAGCACATACAAGATTGGTAAAGAAGTATCAGAGGTGAAATAAATGCATACACATATATTATATTAGTAAGAAATACAGTATCAAGCAGCAAAATACTGTAACAGATAAACATGCTTCGTCTCTTAAATGCGGTCAAAGAGTTTATTTCTCTAAATTAGATGCCAGTGAGTTCTAAATTTGCCAGGTTCTATAATGAATGAACACCTGAGTTTGAGTCGAGTGTGGGTAAGGTGGTTTTAACTGGTTGTTGCTCCTCAGGCTATAGTGCTGAGTGTTTTAAATAGTACTGAATGGGACAACATTCTGTACCTTGTTATTAAGTAGGGTGCCATTTAAGCATCAAATTATTGGTAGTATTTTGTGCATTTAGAACATCTGAAGAGATGGCGAAGTAGCAAGCCTAGTCGTTAATGAAAAAAAAAAAAAAAAAAGGCAGGTGAGGTCAAATACTGGAGTTTTCCTTTCTACCCGGGTGACACCAGCCTACCTGGGTTCAAATGCTGCCCTTTATCAAAGCAAGGAAAATTTTAAATCACCATAAAATGAAAGCCTTGATTGTATTAGATGCTACATGATATTCACCTCTTTTAAACATAATTTTGCTGGTCCATTCGACTATCGACTTTAAAATGCTATGCTATTTCACTGCTTTGTCATTTGTGATGTAAAAATTTGTGGTGCCCAGACACACTCACGTGTCTCTTTCCATAGTGGTAAAGCCTTTTAATAACTTGAAACATTTTGGTGGCTTTATAGTCGTCTTATCTGTGTGTGTGTGTGTGTGTGTGTGTGTGTGTGTGTGTGTGTGTGTGAGAGAGAGAGAGAGAGAGAGAGAGAGAGAGAGAGAGAGAGATTCATATTGCTCTCATAAAAGGGAAAGCTGTTTACGATGGACTAATACCCCTTCACCCTCACCCCTAACTGTGAATTCCAACAGCTCATGAGAATTATGGCACTCGTCCTTTTACCACATTTGAGAGGATCAAGTGGAATTACATGGAGAGACAGACATACAAATGGGGAACTAAAGCAGTGTTGTGGTAGTGATCCGGATGTGATTGGACGGGTTAGGAGATACACTCTGAGATCTATCAACAGTGGTGTTCCTCAGGGCTCTATCCTATCACCAACTCTCTTTCTTTTATTCATCAATGATCTTCTAAGCTGTACATCTAACCCTTTCCACTCATACGCTGATGACTCCACCCTTCACCTTTCCATTCGGTTCCCGCAACGCTCATCTCAGCAGTTACTTCAACAAGCAAGGGATGAGGCTATGGCACACCTAATGTCTGACTTGGCTCGTATCTCTGACTGGGGTAAAAATAATATGGTTGTTTTTAATGCATCTAAGACTCAGTTCTTACACCTATCAATCCGACAAAATCTTCCACAGGTATACCCACTAATGTTTAATAACATTCAGCTTAATTCTGCATCATCCTTGAACATGCTTTGGGTTTCATTTACTCGGGACTTATCTTGGAAAGATCATATTACATATCTTGTAAAATCTGCTTCCAAGAGATTGGGTGTGCTAAGCCGACTCCGCTCTTTCTTTACCCCTGCACAATTGTTGACTCTATACAGGGGTTTTATCCGCCCCTGTGTGGAGTACAACTCTCATGTGTGGGGAGGCTCCCCACATACAGCTCTTCTCAATAGGGTGGAGTCAAAGGCTTTTCGACTCATTAACTCTCCTCCTCTTACTGGCTCCGTTCAACCTCTGTCTCTTCGTCGCACTGTTGCATCTTTATCTCTTTTCTACCTCTACTTTAATAGTGACTGCTCCTCTGAACTGTCTGCTTCCATTCCTTCACCTCTACGACGGGCACGTAGCACCCGTCTGGCAGCAAACTCTCATCCCTTTTCTGTCCAACTCTCTAATGCTAGAGTTAACCGTTACTCCCAGTCTTTCATTTATGCAACAGGTCAACTCTGGAACTGTCTCCCTCTGTCTGTATTTCCTGCTGCCTATGATCTCCAGTCTTTCAAACACAGTGTGTCCAGGCATCTCAAAATGATTGGATCTTGAATTTGGCTTTCTATTGTGTTTTGTTTTTCTCTTGGAGGGAACTGTTACTGCGGGCTCATGGCCTTTGGTTCCTTCTTCCTCGCATTAAAAAAAAAATGTGGAGTGGATAGAGAATAAGAGGCCTAGTAGTAGTGTATTTGAGTTAGGTGGAGGGGAAGAGGGAAGGAGGAGACCAAGATTTAGATGGAGGGATGGAATGGAGAGAGGTTGGTGTGATCTTGACATGGAGCAAGAAAATGACAGAGGACAGGGCGACACTGAGACGATTGCTTGTGGCTACCTATAAGGGATTTTGGCGTCTGGCTTCAGGTAGGTATATAAACAGACTGTAGTGAAGTGCTATTTTACTTTTTTCTTATAACTCCAGATGATTTAAATGAATTTCAAGACCTCTAATACTTAAAAGGGCAGTGAAGGCTATAACTTTCGTAAGCTGCGTAAAACTATCTGGAAACGGTAAGAAGTGCATAAAAAGTTTCATACGATTGCAGAGTTTGACTGAAGCTACTAGATATACACTGAATTTCCTTTTTGACCTCATTACTACATCCAGGTCCAAAGAGCAATTGAATCTCCTTAATATTTAACGAACTTTAATATTACCCCTTGCTTTAGGTTAAGCGTGTGCCTCATGTTGGGCTGTCTTGCTACGATGACTTTGTTCAGTTTCTCCGGGTTGGTGGCGTACGCCATCTATTACAACTGTGACCCGCTCACCTCAGGCAGGATACAGAAACCGGATCAGATCCTTCCTTACCTTGTGATAGATAAATTGCGTCATCTCAGAGGTATACCAGGGATCTTCGTGGCTGCAATTTACGGTGCAGTTCTGAGGTAAGTCATGTTTCTTATTACCGATATAGTAATAGTTTTGGCCACTTGTCTTCGACGATAACCCACATTGGGTATGAATAGTAACATGCCAAAGGATATGACAGATGTCTGTATGATATGATCCTACAGTTGTGTTTCATTTCAGTCTAACAGTAATGAGTTTCACTGCTTTTCAGACTCACGAGCCTTTGGGTTTAAAGAATATATATATATATATATATATATATATATATATATATATATATATATATATATATATATATATATATATATATATATATATGCATGAATCGGCTGTCACGTAGTTTAGTCACACAGTGCGATGCAGATTATGATCATCTTTCTTAGCTAGCCTTTGGTGAGATTGAAATGTTACTTCGTTTATATCATTGTAATAAAATTGGACAATACCCTCAATTTCAGTCTATAACCACTGCTGGGTGATACAGTAGTTCTTGTTTTAGCAAGCAAAACAAGCGAGAACATTACACTACAGTACATGTAGGTGGGTGGCTGGTGGTTAGTAAGCGGATCGGAGGGTACCATGAAACAGGTAGTAGAGCACAACATCCCCGGTAACTATTATAGCTACAACACATTTCCCACTTAGATGAAGAGCTTATGAAACAGTATTACGTGATACAGTTTTCTTGTCTAATAACTATATACTTTGCATCACCTGTAATATCAAGGTAGTAGATAGATAAGACCCATAGAAGTGATGTGGTACGAAAGCTCCAACACATGGATATTATGATCTTTAGATAACATGGACAATAAACAGCCGAAATGTTTGGAAGTTTCCAAAGCCAATTATAACACGATCCTTACAAGCATGATAGCAGCGTCTAAGATAAAGTATTTCTCCTGTAAATTTGTTATCATACCATCCAAAAAAACAAAAAGTGCCAAAATAGACACGAAAACTGAGTATTCTCTTAAATTATTGCTGCTATAGTGAACCTACGAAAATGGTTTGAAACTTTAATGAAACTAGAGGCATCCCAAAGGGAGAAATCACACCAGACGCAAGCCGATGAATATCTAGTGCTGCTCAGAATATGACCTTTACCTTGACCTACTGTACTTTCACCATTTTCGAACTCATAGGAGATTTTCCTACGTGCTACACATCTGTAAAATTTTGTGATGATGTCTTCAACAGTTGCGAAGTTATCGTGGTAACAGACACACAGACAGACAAACAAACTGAAAACAATATTCGTTGGAGACTTTCATCCCTACTATACACCTGTAAACCTTTGTGACGATATCTTGGGCGGTTGCGAAGTTATCATGGTAACAAACAGACAAACATTGACCTACTTTCACCAATTTCAAACTCGTGATCGCTTTCATTCCCTGTTTACACACCTGTAAAATTTCGTGATGATACCTTGAGTGGTTGCGGAGTTATCGTGCTAAAATACACACACACACACACACACACACACACACACACACACACACACACACACACACACACACACACACACACAGAAAATTGAAAACAATACCATGTTTCGTTATCGCGGCTGCTAAAAATGGCAAGAATACTAGCTCGAACATGTTTCATGCTTTCAATATGGCGGTCAGTGACTCCTTGTATTTATTAACCGTTAATATTTGCCCTTACTCTTATTTAGTGATTTATTTTTGAGTCAGGTCGGCGAGGTCGATGGTCATTATTTCTGTACTAAATGCATCTGTGTGTGTCTGTCTATGTGAAAAACTCTAATCTCAGAAAGTATTGGTTGTAGAAGGAAAAGTTATTAATAAAAGTTGTTTAGAGTCGCAGCTTGAGTTCACATGTCCCTCAACCAGCACTGGGAGTTATCCAAGATGGATACACAGTAGTCAAGTCTTCATCAAACAGTATTATTACAGTCTACCTGGCTCACAGATGACAGGTAGTCCTGTTCTGGATTATTTTATGAACAGATTTAGTCCAGCTAGTAATATGACGCTGACAGTCAATGAAAAAAGTAAATAAAACCTTCACAGGATGCCGAGCTCTGCCCATTCATCATCCGAGACATTAACTCACCAAGAATGTTATAGACAGATTATTTCAGTTCGCTGGTGCATTTACACTACATACTTTTCCATCAAATGACATGTCTTGCATAAAACTTTCGTCCAATTCAATATTGTTAATGTATTCTGTAATGTCTGTTTAATATTATGCTGCCAAAAGTCTCACATCATGACTGTAATTGATATTTGATTTCGCTAAGCTTTTATATTTGTTTTTGTATTATTTTTTCAATCCAATAGCAAAAGTGAAAAAAAAAAAGTCAAGAATTCAGTGGCAGGATAAATGTCATATTAAAATGTGCACCAGTGTCTCGAGGATGGCCATTTTCTTCAGTGCTGAATGGATTTCAGATTGATGAGATTTCGTTTTCTTATAAATGAGTTTTTAAAAATTCATTGTTTTCTTGCTGTAAACTATGTCAAATTTTGTCTGTGACCGGCGAGGGCTTAATAATAATGAATGTAACTGAAATAAGGAAGAGCTGTAGCATCACGTTTTCCGCAGTTACATCAAGCCAAACAGTGCTGCAAGGAAACTGTCGGATCACATTGTCTTGGAAACAAGACAAGTCATGTCTTCTCTTTTAACAGTTCGATCTCCAGTCTCGGTAACTCAATAGCATGTCTGATCTGGGAGGACTTACTCAAGGACAGGCCATATTTTAGGAAGATGAATAACACCTCAGCCACAAACGTCCTCAAACTGCTGTGTAAGTACTCTAAAGAAAATTACCATAGTTACTCTTTACGTGTATTAAAAAAATCATTGCTCCAATAGAATTTTGGATTCTTGTCGAATCCTACTAATATCATTTTAAAATTGATTATGTGAAGTTGTAGCCAAGCCCATATTTATATATCCACCTAAAGAATAAGAAATGACTACCCTCTATGCCATGTTATACCGCATAATTTAAACGACAGTGAAGCAAAGATCTTTGAATTCAGCTTTCTCCTCATCACTAATGACGTTTACAAATACTGAACTTAGTCTCTTGGTTTCTCTTCAGCTGCTGCAACGGGACTGCTAGCAATCGCCCTCGGTTTCCTGGTCAGCCGTCTTGGCACTATCACGAACGTGGCCTACAGCATCACTGGCGCTCTTATGGCGCCACTTGCTGGCATGTACATGGCCGGCCTCCTCACACCCTGGGTCAACACTAAGGTCAGGCTCACTTGAGACGCATGTCTATTGTCTAGTCTCCCCCCAAAGTAACGCCTCTTCTGGAGCCAATGTTTCTGTAAAAGCACACAACACAACATACATGGCAGGTTCGATAGGGTTCGTATTTCTGACATTGATGCATCTGTTTTGCGCTTTCCTGTACGTGATAATCAGTAAATATGCTCTATATCACTTACTCTCAAATTAGACAATGTTCTTTCCAACATTTGGGATACCAAGTAGCAGTAAAACGTCCCTACATCTTCATGACCTAAGTAGTACTGACGAACTTATTCGAACGCAGTATATAATAAATCAAAAAGATCTAATGTCGCATTCATTTGGAAGCACTCAGAGGTACAATAAAATTCCATATCGTATAACAATGACATTGTAATTTACTGTATAACAATATTATTTCCACATACAGTGGCTCAGTCTACTGGAGGTTGTTTCAAGGCTTCAGTCGAAACAGTGTCAAATGCACCCATGGGTCTTACAGTCATCATCAAAACAACGAAAAAATCACAAGGATTATCACTGACCTTCGAGAAATTGGCATAGGCCTGCTAATATATTTCACAATCTTACTATATTACACTACTAATAATGTGCATTGTGACCAACAGTTACATACAGTATAGGCATGTGCCTCACTGATAACCAGCAACTCTTTCATACTAGGATGGCAGGCCTACCAATATCATCCACGTGCATAGTTACTGCTTAGACGACTTCGCTCTTGTGTCCAACTGTATCGATGAGGAAATGGACCGATACTTTTTGGGGAGGCTGCACACCTGCTGCTGACACTCCTTAAGTAGGGAATGAACTAAAGCCAAGGCTGATTCAGTAAATAATGTCGCAACCAAAAGTCACTAACTGAAAGTAAGTAGTCTACTCAAATGCTCGATCAGCATAACTGGCTGTTTATCTTGTTAGAACTCCAGCCGTGGTGGCCATGAATTTGTCCCCTCTCCCCTGCTCAAGAACTTTCAGCCACTTGTGTTCATGTACTGAAATATTGGCTTTTAGTTGGATGTCTAGCCAGGGTGATGCCAAGTTAACCTGATTAGTTTCTTGCATTTGCTAGGGTGCCGTGGTGGGCTTCGTGGCAGCCTTTTCGTTCAATATATGGCTCATAATAGGCAAGTTTTTACGGGGTGGGGGGTCACCTCCCCACCTCCCTCTCTCCACGGATGGATGCCCAGAGAACGTCGTCCACCTCGTCAACATCACTTCAGCCACACTTGGTACACTGCTAGTACAAGAGCCACCAGTTGACAGGTCAGTGTAATAAGAATATTATTTTTAAGGATATCTTACTAATATATCACATGTGAAAGTTCTTTATATAGGACTTTGCATTCAAGGGATTCTTTCTTCTTGCATTTTTTTTTTCCCAGTAGTTTTAAATCATGGCTCCTCAGTGCTCAATATGCAATTTTACATACCCTAATCAGAATAAAAATGAAAATTTCTTTCTTGACCAGGGTAGTCATAAGCACCCAAAAGCTGATGAAAATCATTGTTCAGATCTCTGCCACCCACTGGGAGGATAGAGGTATGGCCTTTAACATTGCCTGGCTCCTCTGGAAATGAAAAATCCCTGTGCTGATTGTTGCCACCATAACAGGCTTGTTTTTCTTCTGTCATCCTCCGTTTGTATCTTAACACAAAGACAAGAGAGTAACACACCAAATGGTCAGAAACACCACCACATGGTCAGTAACATTATCGTCACCATATGGACAGGAACAACGCATGGTCAGTAACATCACCATCACCACATGGTCAGAAACACAACCACATGGCTAGTAACACCACCACCACCACATGGACAGAAACACCACCAAATGGTCAGAAAGATCACCATATGGCCATAACCGCCACCACATGGTTACTAACAGCACCACATGTTCATAAGCACCACATGGTCATGATCACAACACTTCCACATAGTAATAAACACCACCACATTGTCATATAGCATCACCTCGCGGTCATAAACACCACCACATGGCCATAGAGCACCATCTTATAGCCATGGTCATAAATACCACTCCATAGCCATGACCATGAACACAACCATTAGCACCATAATAGGTTCTTTGTCATAAACACCACCATTAGCACCACATGGTCATAAACTATTAACAGCCACAAAAAAAAAAAAAAAAAAACACTAATTGGCGATAAAGCACCAACACATGGTCATATGCACCACAACATGATCAAAAGCACCACGGCGTGATGAGAATGCACTGACAAATGGTCGTAAAGAAATTAACATGTTCATAAACATCACCACATGCTCATAAACACAAGAACATAATTATGGTTATAACACAGCTACATGGTCATAAACATCACCATATAGTCATAAAACACCACCATATGACCTAAACGCACCACCACTTTGTCATGGTCATAAACATAACATGGTTATGGTCATAAAAACACGGTTTTGGTCATACACATAAAGTGGTTATGGTCATAAACAGAACATGATTATTGTCAGAAACATAACATTGGTATGGTCAAAAACATAACACGGTTATGGTCATACACATAAAGTGGTTATGGTCATAAACATCATATGATAATGAAGCCCCATCACATGGTCATAATATCCAACAACTGCTCATAAAGCAGCACCATTCAGCAATAATAGTCAGTCAAAACAGCATATGCATCCTCTTCAAGTTTCCTCCTTCTTACGAAACACAAACCAAACAATAGTACTTCAGTTTACAGACGGACAGGTAGTTATTATTGTTTGGTTACCATGATTAAACATTACTCCGGCAAAAGAAACAATCATGTAAGTGCGAGAGATACTGAGGTAAAACATTAGGATGTGGCTAATGATTGGCACTTGGAGTCAAAAAGTTGAATCTTGGAGGACACATCTATTTACTGACTAAGAAGGAAAACCAACCTAATGATACTCATTATTTAGTAACTAGGGTGTATAGTCCATCCTCCACTATAGCACTCCTTGGTATTTTGTTTTCTCTTGAGACGACTAGCTTCAACAAAGGGAAAGCAGGTAAGAGACCTTGCAGCAGACAAAGAGGGAAAGAAACTAGCTCACTATATGGGTACAGCAAAAAATCTGCTTTGAAGACTGGAGCAGAGGCAGAATATAAAAACTGAATAGATATCAGTGGCTAATCGTGATTCACACACACACACACACACACACACACACACACACACACACACACACACACACACACACACACACACACACACACACACACACACACACACACACACACACACACACACACACACACACACACACACACACACACACACACACACACACACACACACACACACACACACACACTTGTTCAATTGTTCAGTCCAATATACTTTATTCTTTGGGGTCCGCGAGCCCCCTCTTGAAAATGCCCACACACATTCTAGGAAGGTGTGTCCCTCAGACTGAAAACCCTTTTTCTAACGTAATAGGGACACGTAATTTCACCACTACCTCCATCACTTCCCCTATTCAGCTCATTTTCTTTTCTTTCATACCATATCATGTTTTCATATTTTATCTTTCATCTTAAGTACCTAAGTTGTTCATGTATCACCAAAGCAAATGATAACGAGCACAACAATACACTTTTTTTCGGTTCAGGTAATTCATTTCCCATTGCATAATCATACGAATTTCTTTCGGAAATATTATGTCTGGAAAGAAGTGACCAGACAGTTTTTAATCTCACCGCTTATCCTCTGCTATCATTACCATTTTCTTTATATCAAGCCACGAGATGCACTGCAGTTGTATACATATGCGTCGGTGATTCTTTGCTGTCTGTATATTATTCTCATAGTTTAGCGACCATCTCTACTACAGTTTTATACACATATTCATTTGCATATAGGCCTACGTGTATGTCAACAGGAAACGCTGACCGGCATATGTATAAAACAGTAGCTGCCAAATCACATTTTATCCCGTTTGGATCGTAGTGGCCCGATGCTAGGTTTCAGTTAGTCCAGAACATTTCAGGGCAGGAGACCACTAACACCCCAGCAGCCCATTCATGATAGAAAAATCTCTGGCCATCTCTGAGACTCGAACCGTAATGCACAGGCCACAGTGCGTTCTGACCCAAGCGTTTTTCTAAGTGTGCCATCAGGTGTCTATATGTATAAGATAGTTAACATTGAAATAGTTATGAAGTTTGTTTTCCTAATTATATCCCCGTATTCAAACCACTAGACCTGCAGAAACTATCGATTTCTTATGGCCTGTTGTGCATGGAGTTCAGATATGGACATTTCCCTGTTAAGAGAAATGCAGTATGTGTTTACTTTGCATGACGTAAATTTCTGTGTGACTGATTTCACAGGTTACTCATCACAGTTCTCTATATTGTTCACCAGTGCATTCTTTGCCCCAGTATGATATGCAGTCAGGTCCACATACAGGTACTATAGGGTTTAGTTTGTTGGAAGCTAAATTGCAAACAGTGCATTTGTTTACGTAACATGTCAATTACGTTGGTACAGTCCTGTTTTTGAGGTTATAACATGAAGACTCTTGTATCAGTCTGTAAGCGATTCTACATCCTGAATACTTGGGAAGTAAATGTATCACATACCATCAGTGCATTTAATCCTTGCTTGCCACGATGGCTTTGGGGTGGAAGTGGGTGTTGAGTGACAAGGGCTTGGCTTGTTCATGGCTGTTCCCGTTGTTGTTTCAGATCTGAATGAGACTGTGTGTGTGTGTGTGTGTGTGTTTGTGTGTGTGTGTGTGTGTGTGTGTGTGTGTGTGTGTGTGTGTGTGTGTGTGTGTGTGTGTGTGTGTGTGTGTGTGTGACTGGCATTAAGTAGAGACTGAACTCACATCCTGACTGGGAGGTTTGTTCAGTTGGACAGCACATGAAAGTCGCCCGTGAATACCCATACCCCTTTCGTCCTACACCAGCATACATCCCAAAGCCATAATAGTATAATAGTACGCATAGATCAGCATCCACTGACATTTTATGTGACTTAGCTAACCTGTAAGTACATCGGTGGTAACATCATTACTACATTAATAGAGCTGTCATGACATTGGCATAATACAGAGGCCGCTCCAAATTAGCAGACGTGTGACGTAAACTAATACACTGGTGTCACGTCGATCTCTATCACACCACCTTTGGTGTTTGTTGCTGTTGCTCTGCCCCGGTCCGTTTGATGGAATAGACCCACCGACCGCAGGTAAACAATTGTCCCTAAGGTGGTTGTCTCATAGGCTCCCTACACTGCTGATATTGTGTCTGTATCTTAGTATGGCATGTGATGTGCATTTCTCCGCCATAAGTGTTATGCTGTGTAGGCCCACACCGCAGGCCGGGCACGTGCCATCTGTTATTCCACTCAACCCATATCTAAGCCAGCAATTGAGGAGGGCTGGGTGACGTCATAACCCATTATTAGATAGATGAACTCCACCATCTCTAAGGACACCTTCAATAGGTGGAGGTTAGAAGAGGGTGGGGGCTTGTAATATAGTGTTTTGAGAGAGGTGTTATATTGCCATGTGCATAAGGGGAACTGGAATGTCTGGAGGGGGGGGGGGATGCTGCTGTAGAGGGCTTGATAATGTTTGTATGGTCATTGATTTATGTGCCTTGGTGTCGTGTGTGTCGCTGTCTAATGGCAGGGCTATTGTGCATTAGCACAGATTCCTATATAGAATTGTGTTCCTCTTATATCAAGGTAAGTGAGCTTTAGAAATGATTTTGTTGCGGCCAGTGATGATGAATAGGTCTTTGTTCTATATTGTTTGCAAGGTGTAGTATTAGATAGGATGGAAGCCCATGGTGGGGAGATAATCCAGTAGGACATCACTGATTTAAGAATTATATTGTATATAGAGTTATAAGAATGGTGCTTCTTATAACAATAGTCTGGCCCTGTACTTGCCCTGAGCGCACTGAGGTGGTGGTGCACCTCCTCTTGATACCTTGTGTATGGTCCTTGTAGGTGAGGTCAGTGTCATATGTAACTCCAAGGATCATAGTGGAGGGAGTGTGTGACACATGTTCCCTACTTTGTTAAAGAAACTGGTAGATTTGTCAGTGTTTAACCAGTTAGCTACCAGAGTCCCTGTGCAAGAGATTTTGCTGGAAGGGTGCTAGGCGTACCGCCTTCCGCCTGTCGGCTCATAGTCGCGAAGCTCATAGGTCACTACCCAGGGGTTCCCTTCTTTACTACATTTTGAAAATGCCCAATTCCGTCCCATACTGGGTACGCGGGGCGCAAAGGGGTTAAGAGTGATGTGACTGGAGTACCTGCGTTCATGTATACTGCTGGTGATGAGTGTGGTGTCGGATTTGGCAGAGGCGATCGTCAGCCTTTTGTCCTAGACCCATGTTTGCAGTGTTAAGGTAGCCCTGTTGCAGTGTACAGGCTGTGCCCGCTGTGTGATGTGTGTGATTGTGGTGATGGTTTCATCTGCATAAGATGCAGTGATTGTGGTCAGTTGGGAAGTGGGAATATCATGCATGTATACGTTGAAATATGTAAGCAACAGAATGAATCCCTGTGGAACTCCGGAGGTGAAGTTGTGTGTCCGTGAAGACTTGCCTTGGAATGAATCATGTTCTCGTTTACAGGATGAATAGTTGCCAAATCAGCGATTGGTGTGTAGAACTACATATTATATAGATAGATAGATAAATAGATAGACAGAAGCAGGGAGTCAGATGATGAGAGGGGTTGTGTCTGCGAGAATCGAGCAATGCTAAACATGCTTACACTGAGGAAAGCTGACGACAGCGGCCAGTAAGGAGATGATGCAATTAGCTGTCAGCAGTCCTCTCGTGAACAAAGACCTAGTCCATCCACGAGGAACACACGTGACACACCCCTGCTACACCAGAATTTAGGAAAGAGAGCTCAGACGGAGATTAGCCACAGAAGAGGCAAGAGAGAAGTAGACAGGCCTCAGAGGAGACAGGTGACGGAAGAAGGGCTTGGCAATTAGAGAAAGAGAGACAGATAGCGAGACAGGCAGGAGGTCAAGAAGAGGGATGACCCAAATGTCACTACATGACATTTGGTAGCAGCGAACGTATACGAACCTCGTCTACGAATCAACATTAAATTCCTACAAAATATCAAGATTGAAAACAAGAATATCTCTCTCTCAATCAACAACACAACCAGCTCCTGACGCTTCTCTCCATCCAGCCCCCTCCGTCTCCCAGATCATCATGCTGATGCAGAGGTCAAGAGATCACACGACGCCTTGCAAGTAGTTTAACGCCGAACCAGCGAAACTACGGACATCGTCTCCCAATTAAAAGCAAATTTCTACAAAAGCAAGCGATACTCTACAAGATTAGCTTCAGAATCACTACAAAATACAGCCTACAATGCAAATGGTCTACAAGTCTACGAAACAATTCTATAATCTTCACGTAACTTCAAGCAGCAACAAGAAGAATATAAAACGAAGCAAGTAAAGAGGAGGAAAAACCAAAGCAACAAGCACACCACTCTCTCCCGCCTGACCCAGAGGTCAAGACACGCAGCAAAACACCAAGTCCATATTCACAACTCGTCTTACTCACCCGTCTTCACTCAAGTTACTCATCGCTACTCATTCACTCACCATAGCTACCAGTGTGGGAAGCCGACGTCACCATGTGCTGAGACGACAACACGTTAATCAACCCGCGAAGGACAACGCTATCACCACGTGCAACACCACTCACACCATTTCCCACCACGGTAAAAATTAGTGAGTTACATAGTTACTTCATTCATACAATACACAGTGATAGACAATAAGCTTCTGCACAAACATATAAAACGTACTGTATAGTTACAACTTAAATACACATACCTACTTCAATTATCTTCATAATTCAATCATTAAATACTTGCACCAACAATAAATATTCTACACTGTATATATTCATTCATTTATTATAACATTTATTTACTACCAACGAGTGTTACCATTTATACCTACATAAAATACGTGTTTCATACATACAACTATACATTATTACATCTACAAAGTAATAAAGAAAATATACCATCACAGTTACTCAGTGAGCGATTAAAAGAACTGTATTTAACATTTATTAATTAAAGCTACCTAGTGGAAACAGACAAATTAAGTTACAAGGTAAACTAGAAAAAAAAAAAATGGCCAACACAAATGCCGTTAGCAAGAGTGAACATCTTCAACACAATCGTGAAGACAATGATTTCCACACAGTGCTGACACACATATTACTCACGATAGGTACAGGTGAACAACAAGTCAGTGTGTATAGTTAATACTGTATGTAGTGTATATATATATATATATATATATATATATATATATATATATATATATATATATATATATATATATATATATATATATATATATTTTTTATATAAAATAACAAAATATGGGACTATATAATATCATTTTCAGTAATCTCTGTGCAATATAAACTAAACTTTAAAAAAGTATCCCAAGGAAATTAGCCAGTAATTATGCAACCATGAACAACATGGAAAAAGCGTACACAAGCAAAGAAAAACAAACTATGGAAAATCAATACATACAAAAAAGAAAAAAAAAGAAAGAAAGAAAGAGAAGTAAGAAAGAAAAAAGAGAAATAGAGTAAGATCACATAACAAACAAATGAAAGTAAGTGTAAGTGTTACCACATATGTCAAAATACCACATAAACTACAAACAAAAAAGCAAATTGTTGTCTCCACAAACAAGTGGCATGGCACATCATCACTATCATCGACCGCAGCATATGTTAGGACTGCAGTTATTACAATTATGTTACTCCATATTATAATTATGTAACTACAAACAATACTACAAACAATATGTAACAATTATGTAACGACAAACGATTGCATTATGTTACACTTTGCCAATTATGTAACAGTTGCATTAAAAAGATGTAACTTTTATGTAACTTTAACTACAATTATGTACCTACAAACGATATGTAACAATTATGTAACGACAAAACAGTTGCATTAACAAGATGTAACTTTTATGTAACTTTAACTACAAGTATAAGGCCAAGACACTTATGTAAGAGTTGCATTAACAAATGTAACTATAATTATAAGGCCAACACAATTATGCATTAACACAATATTTTGTAACAATTCATAAAATGTTACAATTATATAGTACCACAATGTTAGTACAATATTATAAGTCATACAATTATAGCACAATTCTGTATTACCAGTATCATCATACAAGTTAGGTGAAATATTAGATATTACTAAAGTGATAACTCAAATATGTAATGTATAACCTAGCAGTATTACCATTGCACAATTATATGCGTAATATTACTGAATAATCACTATTTACTATATTATATGTATACAATATTCATACAATTTGCTTTTACAATATTATGTATTTCACTTAATTAGCTTATAAGTTCATTATAATGTATATATATTATATATTAATATGTTATGACTGTTAAATGTCGATGGTACGCCATTTTCGCGCGGCCGAGCAGTATGTAGAACTACATATTATATAGATAGATAGATAAATAGATAGACAGAAGCAGGGAGTCAGATGATGAGAGGTGTTGTGTCTGCGAGAATCGAGCAATGCTAAACATGCTTACACTGAGGAAAGCTGACGACAGCGGCCAGTAAGGAGATGATGCAATTAGCTGTCAGCAGTCCTCTCGTGAACAAAGACCTAGTCCATCCACGAGGAACACACGTGACACACCCCTGCTACACCAGAATTTAGGAAAGAGAGCTCAGACGGAGATTAGCCACAGAAGAGGCAAGAGAGAAGTAGACAGGCCTCAGAGGAGACAGGTGACGGGAGAAGGGCTTGGCAATTGGAGAGAGAGAGACAGATAGCGAGACAGGGAGGTAGCTACCCGGGACTTATACTCGTTCCGTGTGAGAGACATGTTAATATTTCCAAGACAAATAAAAATAGTCCCATACTATTCTTTACCTCTCCTGTCACTACATGACAGGTGTTGTTTCCCGTGCTCATGTTGTACGTCAATTATTAGTTTGCGTTGGAGGATGGCATCAAAGGCTTTACAAAATATCTAGTGTTGTAAGAAGAGTGTGCTGTGCAGATGTCACTGAGTTGTTGCCATCACATATTTGTTGCGTGAGATTAATCAGTAAGGCGTTTGTACAAGGCTGTGCTTTAATGTGTTGTGATGGAGAGAGAGGAACTTGAGGTGTGACTTTGTTGAAAATGAGGCATTTAGTTATTTTGGATGGTGCACTAAGTAGGGTTATGGAGCTTTACGAAGAAGGTTGTGTTGGAGCCATGTCCGGTTGAAGTTTAGTGACAAGTCTTCCATAATTCCAAGTGTTAGATATACTACAGTGTGTGTATGAGTAGCTGCTGATATTTGTAAGGACCTGGATGCCGTGTAGTCCGAAATATTTCAAGTTCTGGTTGCTGGTGCCATCTGGGCTTGTGCTTGTAGAGTTCGCTATTATACTTCCCCTCAGGAGTGGTGGTGGATACATTAGGTGATTAGTCTGTCCGGGCGTGCGTGCGTCCGTGCGTCCGTAACACTCTTGTGAGCGCGATATCTCCTGAGCCCAGTGACGGATTTCCACAAAACTTTTGTCAGTGATGCACAATAAGATGATGAACTGTCTGGGTCAACAAAGTCAAGAACTCAAACGTCAGGGTTATTCAACTTTGTTTATCCTTGTGGTCGCGATATCTCCTGAACCCCCCGACAGATTTCGACCAAACTTTTGTCAGTGATTTAGTCTGAAGAGATGATGGATTAGGTCAGCAAAGTCAAGGGGTCAAAGATCAAGGTCATATGGGAGTGGGCACTACATCTAAACCCCTTGACGGATTATAACCAAATTTTTGTCAATGATACAGTATGAAGAGATGATGAACTGATTTCGCCAACAAGGTCAAGGGGGCAAAGGTCAAGGTCATATGGGTCGACTTAGTTTATCTTCAGTCTCATTTCAACCCCTATGAACCCTGTCATGGAGGTTATATGGCGAGTCTGTGCTCAAGGCTTGGCAGAGGCATACCGAACGGGGCTTTGGGTCGACAGTTCGAGGCCCGAGTTCTTGGCGTTTCAGTTTTTGTAATCTTACGTGTCTATTCTAGAGTGAAGGGGACTGAACTGTGGTTGAGTTGAAAGGTTAGTCCATGTTGGTAGGACTGTTTTTCAGATTAAGTGAGTATAGATATTAGCTGACTTACGTTTGCAAAATGGTACACGAGTATACCTGCTCTGTTAAGTGTTGGAAGTGGTGGCGGTGTGGGTCTTGGAGGTGCTGTCTTATGACTTTGTGATACTGTTAAGTATTTTTAAGAGCCGAGAGGGGTGTGTGGAGTGACTGAGTGTTGTTGTAAAGGCCGTCTTGTTTTCTTTTTTCTTTGTACTAATCATTCTGCTGATCTCGTAGCTTAGTTCATGGAGGTTTGTGATGGTGTTGTGTGTGTGGGAGAGAGTTCCAATGCTTATGCGAGTCCCGTTGTCATATGAAGCGAGCAGTGTTTTGTGTCAAGTTTTGGGTGCAATGTCATCTTTGTCCTCGTGGAATGGGGAGTTTGTTTGCAGTAAGTATGATGTTGTTGAGTCTGCAATACGCCAGTCAATGTTGGCAATGAGTGTGCTGTTTAGCCTGCTGAAGTGTTGCTCCGTCCCTTCAGGGAATTTCTGCCCAGTCTGCCCTCCTGTATCTTGGGTACATGAGACGTGATCTCTCTTGTTTGGATTGTTATTATGGTGATAACGAGGAGGAGATGGTCTGTGGCAAGTCTGGGTTCCGTTCGCTTGGTGGACCACTCCCTGTAATACCTATAAGTTGAGATGATTGTATAGCAGACTTGTGTGACGATAAATTTGGTATATATCTGGAAGAGTAAGAAAGATCTTGTAATTCATGCTGCTTCGAAAGTGAAAGATACGAAAAGATAAAAGATGGAGATTTGTTTTGCTGCTTAATTCTTCCTCTCTGTTGCTACTCTCCTGAAGACGTCTCTACTCTTAGTTTAGATTAGACATTCGCTGATGTAGTTCTCGTCAAGGTTTTGATATTCTTAACTGAGAGATAACACTAATATGATTATACAAACGACAGCAGTGGTTATGCATGTACTCATTAAGCAATAGTTACTAAAGATAGGCCGAAGTCCCATTTCCTATTCACCTAGTATTTTTCTCTTCCATTTACCTTCCGTACTTTCCCTTTTTTTCCTTTCTACCTCCCGTAAACAAGAACAAATTGTTATTCAGTATCTGGAAATTTCAGTCGGAAAGATAAATTCATCACTTTAGTACAAGCTGTTTATATAAAATGCATATTAACAAGCCCTTTGTAAATAAGTTATAAATATGCACTGCCAATACCAACCTCATGACTGAGGTGTTCATCCTGTGTCAGGGTTGAGAGCCAGACTGTATATGACATCTCCTACTGCTACACCTCCATGATGGGCTTTCTCATCACTCTTGTGGTCAGCAATCTTGTCTCCTTCTGTACAGGTGAGTTTTCAGGCACTATTATTTACCATTTCACTGCAGCTGATTCGTCTGAGTATTTTATTCATCATAACACCATAAAGTTTTGGTCAGATGAGAGAACTCTTGCTAATCAGACGTTTAAAAATAAAAAAATCCTATCCCAAGTTTCTTTCTTGTAGCGGTACATGTAGGACTTGCATATAGACTAGCTTCACACGATTCAGTTTAGTTGAGAGAAATCTTAACAGTCATGGGGTGAACGACAACCCCTTTATATGAGAGCTACTGAAGTGCACTACAATTGATTGTTAACCTTCTCAGTCATAATGCATTTATAATTTTTATTCTTGTTAGTATAGCACGATTTTATTCAACCTCATAAGACCCTCGAGAACTGACTAGGTTAAAGAAGACTAAATCTAAGCCATCCAATTCGAAAACTCTGTGAGCTAAATAAACACTTCGAAAGGCACTAAGCAATATATAAGAAAAAGACATCGTATTCAATGGGTTATTGGGCTACAAAATATAATGCAGTATTTATAATCATCATCGTCATCATCATTAATAATAATTTATTTCAATACTCATTGTTTCTAATCAATACATTCCAATATGTCCTTGCCAGCTCTAATAAAATTGCCTTGCAGTAGGTAGGAAGACACATAAGTCGTTACCTCCGACACCCCAAATAGTCCAGAGACTTTTTTTTTTTTTTTTTTTTTAAGTTTCGTGCTGTCTTCTGATGATTTAATAGTGTGGGGACATCTCTTACAGAAAGGAAGTTAATGGTGGCAAAACCCAACGTCTCTAGTTCGCATGGCTTCTCCTAATCTTTGCAAACTCGTCTGTTAGGAATAAGAATTAAGATACAAAAGAGACAATCATGGTAGGCCTAGCTGTGAAATTTTGATTTTAAAAGTGCGTGATATAATGTGATGATCATGGATTAATGAATACAACTGGACCTATGCAACTGCTTTTGTGCACTTTCATTTCTTCCTTTACTACAATTTTTTTTTTTTTATTCTTGCAACTTTCAGACGATTTTACTTCCACAATTGACCTGATTTTGCTGAGATTTCATCTGACCTCTCCAGTCCAAAAAAACTGAGTAGAATCGTGTGGTGGTAGCAAGAACATGATATGAAAAAAGTCATCTTAGCAAAAGGAGTACGGGTAGAGGATATACAGTAAACATCATGAGTCCCTTTAACTCCTGTCAGATGGCGTCTATTTACACCCGCGCGGGCTGGATGCACGGCGGGTGTAATTATTTGCCTAGTTTGTGTGTGTGTGTGTGTGTGTGTGTGTGTGTGTGTGTGTGTGTAATTCACCGGGTCGGTCAGGATCACTTGATGGTCATGATCGTCAGCTTTTACCCTCCCGGAAGGGAGCTCAGAGCTCATATAGTCCGATCAAAGGGGAAGGCTGTGACTTTCACACACGCACACATCCGTCCCCTTGCTCGAAGGGGACAGTAACCACCCACTTCGTCAGTGAAACTTTTCGCAACCTGAGCGAGGCGCGAACTCCCGTCTACAAGACGGCAAGCGAGAAAGTTACCACTGCATCAGCGAGCGGTGTGTGTGTGTGTGTGTGTGTGTGTGTGTGTGTGTGTGTGTGTGTGAACGGCATGTCATCATTTTTGTTTTTTACCGACCTGGTGGAATTCATGAGGGTCACCCAAGGACAAAATGCATTGTCTTTACGGTTAAGGGTTAAAGTAACATGACAAGGTCAACCTGAATAGTTCTGATTCGGTTCGATTGAACCAAACGTGGTAGAAGGCTTGACGGAGAGGCAAGAACGAAAGGTGCTGATTTTACAAAATGCGGTCAGGTCATCTTCGACATGTCTAGTGTCTGAGCGTTAACAAAATAAACATTTTAAAAATCTAACATAGGTCAGACTTTTTGGAAGAGTTGAGGGTCAGGCAATGCGTTGACCTACTGTATTTTAGGAAAATCGGTCATAGATCATGGTCAATGACACAGCCAACTTCAGTATTTTTTTTTTCCCTTAAGATGAATGTTGGTGGAAGTCTGCAAGGTAAGGCAGTAATGAAGAGATTTGATTTTGTAAATAATCAATCAGAGGTCGAGGTTCCAGGGTACGGCCGATCGTCAAGGTCGCATGGTAACATCGGCTTAGCCTTGGCAATTTTCATCCGATTTTGACCAGACGATGTAATGGTTGAGGTTAAGGCTTGGAGGAAGGAATTCAGTTTTCAGAACGATCAATCAGAGATCATGACCATTGTGTCTGTGCAAACAAAATATCTAAAGTAGTTCTGATTCGGTATGGCCTATACTTGATTAAAGGTTTGAGGGTCAGCCAAGGCACTAACCTATCGTTTTTTAGAACAACAGGTTTAAGGTCAAGGTTACTAGGCAAGGTCAACTTAGCAATTTTGGTTCAGTTTAGGTAAGTTATTGAAGATGAGTTTAAAATTAGACAGGGATGAAGGGATTCTGGATGTGAAAACTGGCAGTCAAAGATCAAGGTCAAAGGGCTAGGTCAAGTGCTAGACCATTATACCTCAAAGTTTTGATTCGATTTAATCCAGACTTGGAGGAAGAATTGAAGGTGAGCCAAGAATGAAAGTGATTCCAAAATGAGAAAAATTTGCCAAGGGACAAGATCAAGGGGCAAGGTCAGCCTACTCGTATACCATTCTAATACAGTTTGGATCCAGGTTGGTGAAAGTATTAATGTTGAAGCAGAACTGAAATAAATCAACTTTGAGAACAATCAGTCAAAGTTTAAGTCACAGAAGAAAGTCTCAAGCATTTAATAGGTTGTAGGGTACGGGCGTTGCAGTCTTTGAGTTCTTCTTGTAATATATTTGCTGCTATTAGACGCTATCATTAAGCTAAGGAGAGCTCCCTGGTAGTTTAGAGAAAAGTAAAGGTTATACTATCTCTTGTATTTCAGAAAACCAACTTACTATAGTGTGTGATATTATGTAGTTGTGATACTAATAAATCTGATCTCGGCAGGTCCACTCTCTCCAGAAGCAGTGGGCAAAGAGTTGACGTGTTCCTCTAGTGCACGACTTCACCGGCGTCTGTGGAGGGTTTGGTATGGATACTGTACCACTCCTGCGACTACAGACTGCAGAAGCGGAGCTCTGACCAGTGTCGCAGACACTGTAGCAGAAGCGGAGCTCTGACTTTTATTTGTGTTGTTTTATTGTGAAGTAGAGAGGTTTCAATGAGCACATACCTCCCTGAACGTCAATAAATGTATAATTTACTGTTGGGATTCTTCTTTTCCACCAGACGAATACTTTTACGATCTTACATAGCCAGATGATTGTATGTTCTTAGTTTGTCCTGTTACTCAAATCTCAGAGAGCGTATAGTTCCGTCAGCGACAGTAATATTTATAATTTAATCCTGCATCCGAATCTGAATCAACATAAAAAAAAAAAATCACTGAAAACTTTACGAGATATTTTGTACACAAACAGGTAAAGAGATCCCGATAAATACATAACATTCATCCAACGTCGTTGGTGGAAATAAATATATTTGAAGGAGGAATGGTGTTTATTTTTGTTAATAGTAGAAAAAAATTTGTTAATTAGTACTTTCTACTAACATAGTTACAGGCTGGCGTTCATATTCCCTTAATGTAAGTCTAGCAATCCATAGTCATACGCTTTTAATCTCGGAGGGTGTGGACTCTTTGTTCCTCTGTCCTTTGCCATTAAGCTACCATCGCCACATGTCAAGCTGCACTCTTTCACCTACAAGTTCTTTCAGTTCCTTCGTCTAATCTTCGGTCTTTGTCTCCCCCTCCACTTCACCCAATTACAATATCATTTTCAGTCTCACAGGTGACAGGCTCCATTCTCGTCATATGAACTAAGGCATCTCAGGGTACTTTTAACACTTTCCAGTACACGCACATCAACATAAAACGCTTACCAACTTATTATTTGTAAAGCTGTCTGCATAACATCACATGCTTCTTTAGGATAACTCACTTCCACTACTCTCACTCCTGAGCCATGTCGTTCCAGTAAATTCTAAGCTTCACTTACTTTCTTAGGCGAGTTTACCAGTTATGTTCAAACATCCACTCATCAGTTTCGAAAAATGGTGACTAAACACTTTACAAAAAGTGGAGCAAAAACATAGATGGTGTTTCATTCATCGCGCCTACACAGTCATTTTCCAAGCATTTTCCAATACCATACTCCAGCACCACATATACCCAGTGGTTGTGCATCGAGCCCTCAGAGTGAGGATCACAATACTCTCGTGAAGCGATTTCCTTACTACCATGCTCACCTTCCTATTTCCCTGTTCCTGGTCGTGTGACTCATTGGTCTTGTATTATTTAAGTCTTGAGTTTTGGTTAAAGTTATTGTGCTAGTCGAAGGCAGGAGTTAAAGATGAATACAGGGAGTCGATCTTGATCTATTATCTTCAAGGAAAGTCTAAATTGAGCAGTGTATGTATTATACGGGAACGTAGTTTACTAAGTCTAGTCGGACCCCTCTTCTTATTTCCCTTCTCCACGACCTGTCGGTTCTATGGCTAGCCCCTTTCTGATCTCTAATTCCTACATTCTCGTTTAGCAGGGCATGTGTCACGTGAGCTACACTGTCGTGGAAGCTTCTAGAACCCTGTATGTCTTTGTGTATGTAGTGCTTCCGGTCCCCACTGGCATACTGTTGATTAAGTATTTGCTGAACTCATTTCCGTTTGGTCGATTCTCGCTGACACACTTCCTATCTCAACACCTTGGCTGGTGCTTCTATCTATCTATCTATAAGTTGTATTGTTATAGTAGTCGCCACCTTAAATGTACACACTTTGATACATACATACATGATATCCATCTATATATATATATATATATATATATATATATATATATATATATATATATATATATATATACATCATCATCATCCATTTAGGTCCACTGCAGGACCGGCCTATCCCTACCGAAGCAGGGACGATACAGCAAATGTATCTCTACTCAGTGGCTTAGGCTGTCTGGTAGAGACTGTATGTAGTGTGAGAAGTGCTTGTAAGTGTGATTGTATTGTTGTATTTGCTTTGGATGTGTGTGTAGTCTGTGAACCAAGCCGATTGGGTGCAAGGATACTAGTATGCGACACTGGTTCAACCACAGCACCCCTTGTGTCCGCCAAAGTAGCACGTGGCTTGGTGAACGTTTCCCAAAGTTTTTACAACTCTGGCGTGAGGCGAACCAGCGCTTACCAGCGTGCGAAAAGCACACTCTACCACTGAACTACAGAAGCTCCAAATATATATATATATATATATATATATATATATATATATATATATATATAATATATATATATATATATATATATATATATATACATAGAGAGAGAGAGAGAGAGAGAGAGAGAGAGAGAGAGAGGAAGGAAAAAACGGAAAAAAATAATAAGTCCATGTGCCTAAAGGCATTCTTCATTCATAAAATAATTATTTATAACAACTGGATTTAAATTGAAGTGGATTAAATGTTTGCGGAAAACAACTCCCAGGAAATGATTTCCTGAGAGTAGTAGTAGTTCTGGGGATAAATGAATTTTGATAAGCAGAGGTTCTGCACTGCGGTGGACAGAGTGTGAGTTTATGGGCGGTGCCAATTGCCCGAATATTTCTTGAGAAAATGTGAAGGGGAGGCACAACTGAAGCCAGTTCGTCAGAGCAGTTACGGTAAAAATATCGATAAAACAATGCTAAAGAAGCAACATCTCTACGTACTGATAATGGAGGAAGGGTCTGCGTAACGGCAGGATTATTGATTAATCCAATGGCTTTATTTTGAATTTTGTCCAACTGCCTCAGTGCAACCGCTCAACCTCCACTCCACAGTGGTGAACAGTATTCGATCTGAGAACACACATGACTTTTTTATTTTGTGGCCATATATATATATATATATATATATATATATATATATATATATATATATATATATATATATATATATATATTTACTCGTCCCCGGCCTGGAGGGGCTCGGGGATGGGTATTGTTTTCACTCGGTTTGTCTGTTTACTTGTTTGTCCGTCTTTTAACAAAATTTTGCAGAAACTACTGGTGCGAGTTTGACTAAAATTTCATGGATGATGGGCTATGTCCTGATCCCTTGATTAAATTTTGGGCAAAATTGGGCCAAGGCTGCAGGCCCAAAAAATGTTTTAAAATGTAAAAAAAAAAAAAAAAAGTTTTTTTCGCCGTAACTTTTCAATTTCGTCATATAGTTGTTACAATACATATTTCTTGTGCGTACAGTACTGCGACCCTCCTTCTCTGTTGAAAACATTCTCGCAGAGCATCCTATAAACGGGGACTTTGATGGATGGTTGCCTAGAGAAAGGACGTGTGCTGATCTCTCCTCTAGCTGTAGGGTTGCCTCACCGGGATTAGCTTTCTCTTTTTCTCGCCACTAGGGCGTTTTTCAATAAAGTTAGGTTAGCTAGACCTAATTTTCCTCCCTGGCCTTAGTAGATATAGTAGGTGTCTATATCTAATTACTGAGATCGCCTTTGCTTACTCACCTCTGGAGTGTACCCCCCACTGATCGCTCTGGGGTGTGAGTTACACACAGGCGCGTCCTCCCGACAGTGGTTTGAGAGGGTAATCTCAGATTAGACGTGTGTTCCCCGGGCAATTTCTCCCTTGGTCGTTTTTCTCTCTCTTCCCACTTCCCCCTCACGGGGGAAGTGGTAACTATGGCGGACGCCACTAGGTAGTCCTGACCGACCCCCGACTGTCTCACGGACTGACTACCCCCAGACTGAACGGCCCCAGACACGTACCCGTCTTGACATTGATTATAGAAACGCCGAGTTTGTACAGATCCATGCGGTTGGTCCCACTCCCCTGTCCAGCCTCAATCCCTTTATCATCAAGAAGGTGATTGATGGGTGTGCAGGTGAGGTGGAACAAATGAAAAAACTTGCGAGTGGAGATCTTCTCGTTAAAACTAGGAACTCAAGTCAGGTAAAGGATTTGCTAAAACTGAGCAAATTCCATTGTTATGATGTTCAGCCCACGATCCCTCACTCCATGAATTCCTGCAAAGGTGTGATCACCTGCAGAGATCTAGTGGTCATGGAGGAGGAAGAGATCGTACAGGAACTTGCTCAGCAGGATGTTATAGAGGCACGTTTCATAACTAGATTCTCGGAAGGCAGGAAGACGAAGACCACCACAGTTGTCCTAACGTTCGGCAAAGTTGCTTTACCTTCCAACATTAGAATTGGATATGAAATTCTTAACGTCAGACCATATATCCCGAACCCCTTGCGTTGCTTAAAATGCCAGATTTATGGGCATCATGAAAAGGCTTGTAGGGCTTCCCAGCCAGTGTGTGGTAGGTGCGCGACTGTGGGACATTCTGCTGAACACTGTACATCTGAGACGGAGTGCTGCTTTCACTGCAAGGATGCTCACTCCACTTCCTCGAGGGCTTGTCCCAAGTGGAAGGAGGAGAAAGAGGTCTGCACAGTGAAGGCAACCGAGGGCATTTCCTTTTACGATGCAAGGAAGGAGTTGCATGCAACTCCCAAGCCTAATATCTCCTATGCATCGGCGGTTGTGTCCCGTCCCGTGATGTGCACCGTTGAAACACAGACTGACCTAACATTCGCTCCTCATGCCCCACGCCCTACCTCTCAGTCTAAGCCTCCTGTACGATCCAACTCTCTGACGGACATCCCTGTTGCCACTTCATACTCCCAGGCTGCCGCTGCTCCTTCGTAGTCAGTGCGGCCAAAATTGAAGCCCGACAAGTCTGACAAGTTAATTTAACCACCCTCACTAAACTGTCACGTCCTCATGTCCTTCCCGCTAATGGTCCGGCGAGGGAGAGAAAGAATGGCTCTTCCTCGATGGAATCTGGGAGCCTCATTATTGATGAAAATATGGAGATCTCCACAAACAAGCACCGGGATAGGTCCCCCGGTAGCCACTCGCCTGGTCGCGGGGGGCATAAAAAGACTAAGCACACTGGCCACCCTCGAAAATCTTAAACCGCCGCATTCACTATACTACAGTGGAATTGTAGAGGTATTGGGAATAAGTTACATAATATAGCTATCTTGCTTTCACTACACAGGCCAGACGTTGTTTGTTTACAGGAGACGTGCCTGGAGGATCATCCTGATCCTCCACAGTTCAGACACTACCACTCGTATAGAAGATATGAAGGTCACGGAGTTGCCATTTACACACACAAATCACACCCACAAACGGGAGTGATTCTAAATTCTACTCTGGAAGTGGTCGCGTGCAGAGTAAAATTTAATAACACGTATCTGTCTATTTGCTCTCTGTACTGTCCTCCACATGGCCCCATTGATAGTGATGCTTTAAATTCACTAGTGGAACATCTCCCTGGGAATAAGTTAGTGTTGGGCGATTTTAACGCCCATCACTATCAATGGGGTAGCTTGAGTATTGATGGTCGTGGGGAGCAAGTAGCTGACCTAATACTACAGCCCAACCTCTGTCTTCTGAACGATGGTAGAACGACTCATGTAGATGATCGTACTGGTAACTTTTCGGCCATTGACTTATCTTTGGCCTCCCCTGGTATACATCAAGATTTTTTATGGAATCCTTATGACGACTCCTTGGGAAGTGATCATTTACCCATCTGTCTTTCTTATACACGCGACATCGTTTCGGACCCTCCACCTCCAAAATTTAACTATAAGAAAGCAGACTGGGGATCCTTCTCAAGGATCGCCAATTTAGATATATCTGGGGAGACCATAGATGTTAAGGTCGAAAATATAACCCAATCCATATTACACGCAGCTGAGGCTGCTATTCCCAAGACTTCTACAGTTCATGCGAAGCATAGAGCACATTGGTGGACGCCGGATTGCCGACAAGCATTAAGAAAACGCAATAGGAGATAAAGGATTTTTGATAGTCAGCCCACTGAGGAAAATTTTATTGCATACAAACAGGCACGGGCTGAGGCAAGGAGAATAATAAGAAGGGCTAAACGTGACTCTTGGCGGTCCTTTGTGTCCACGGTGACTCGTACAACACCTTTACATAAAGTCTGGTCCACTATAAGATTATTAAATAATAAACGCCCATACTTCCCAGTCACCACCTTGCAGGTGAATAACACCACCTATGACGAGCCCGTGGACGTTGCTAACATCCTCGCCAGGAGTTTTTCTCATGTAAGTAGCTCAGCCAATTATGACCCGCGTTTTCAACATCATAAACGCACGGCTGAGCTACAGATATTAGACTTTGCCACAGAAGACGTAGACTCCCCGTACAACCAAGAGTTTACGCTAGATGAACTGCTCCTTGCCCTTAAATCCTGTAAAGACACCAGCCCTGGACCAGACACCACCACATACGGTATGACCCAGCATCTTAATCAGGACAACCTGATTAAGATGTTAGCATTGTACAATGAGATTTGGGCGTCTCGAACGTTCCCAAACTCATGGCACTTTGCGCACGTCATACCGATACCCAAAGAGGCTGGTCGTCTTATGAATCCCACTTCATTTCGTCCTATTGTGTTGACTTCTTGTCTATGTAAGGTCATGGAACGAATGGTAAACAATAGGCTTCTTTTTGTTTTAGAGTCGAAGAATTTGTTAAATGATCAACAATGTGGCTTACGTAAATACAGAAGTTCACTAGATCATTTAATGAATTTGGAGCATTATATTGCAGAGGCATTTGCCAATAAAGAATTCATGATAGGGGTGTTCTTGGACATCCATAAAGCTTATGACATGACATGGCGACACGGTATATTAATGAGGCTCTATGCTTATGGTTTAAGAGGAAATTTGCCTATTTTCATTTCAAATTTCTTAAGGGACAGGACTTTCTCTGTCAAATTACCCCGTAACGTAACATCAGATATATTTATCCAGGATAACGGGGTGCCGCAGGGAAGTGTGCTTAGTCCTACTTTATTTAGTATTATGATCAATGATATTCTGTCATCAGCCCCCATCCCCAGGAATCTTAAATACTCACTCTATGCTGACGATTGTGCAATATGGCACTCCTCCCGTAATGCACAATTTTCGGCTGGACGGATTCAAGCAGCCTTGACTCCGTCCACCAATGGGCCTTGCAGTGGGGATTTAAGTTTTCCGTCCGTAAGTGTGCCGCTGTAGTTTTTACAACTCGTAACGTCCCCGATTTGCGTTTATTTTTGGATAATCAAGCGGTACCTTTTCAAAATTCTGTAAAGTTTTTGGGCCTCCACTTTGATCGCAGAATGAATTTTAAACTTCACGTTAATACTTTGCTTGCTCGTTGTGATAAACCATTAAATGTCCTTAAGTACCTAGCGGGTACTACATGGGGTGCCGACAGAAAATCTTTATTAATGGTGTATAACTCCCTTATTCGATCGAAGCCAGACTATGGCGCACAGGTGTATGGCTCGGCATCTGATGCCACGCTGAAAGGATTGGATGTGTTGCAGAATAAATGCTTGCGAATGTGTCTTGGAGCTGTCCGGTGTACCCGTGTAGCTCGTATGGAAGTGGAGGCGAATGTGCCTCCCCTCCGTATTCGCCGTGACCACCTGGCATTTTCGTATGGGTTACGAACATTAAGGAAAAGTAATATCGGCAATGTGGCCTGTACCCCCCTGCGTCAATACCACCACCTTCTGCGGGGGGTGCGTCGGCCACTTGCCGCTCGCCTCCACTTACTGACTCAGGAGCTTGGTGTGGACCCCAGTGACTGTGACAAGTTGGTGCTTAAAAATATAGCGCCTTGGGAGCCACCCAGCTTTACAGTGGATGTATCATGGCTCCCAGCACCAAAGGCCAAGGCGCCGGAGGCGGAGGTCCACCACTTGTTTCGTAACATCATTGTTCGTCACTTGGGGTCCCATCAATTGTACACCGACGGCTCCAAGTCGAGTGAATGTGTGGGTGCAAGTGTGTGGTCGACTGAATGTGCCCTGAGGTATCGGTTGCCGACTCATACATCTGTGTTTACTTCAGAACTTTTTGCTATTGACAAAGCCATAGACTATGCTCTCAATTCTAGGCATGACTCATTTGTCATATTTTCAGATTCAAAATCAGCCCTTCAGGCAATTGCATCTTGCACTACGGACTCTCACGAGATCCAGGGCCGCATCATTAATAAGTTGCATTCATGCAACAAGTCATTCACACTGATCTGGGTGCCTGGTCATTGTCGTATCTACGGCAATGAGCAGGCTGACTTACTTGCAAAGTCGGCTGTAGAGCTCGAGGAAACTTGGGACGTTCCTCGTGATCTACGGTCGAGTCTCTCTCTCGGAAAGAAATCAATAAATCTTCTGTGGCAAGGTCAGTGGACCAGACTAAATATTCCAACTTGTAAGCTGTACCCGGGCGACTGGGACACTGCCAACCGTCCCAGTCGCCTAGAAGAAAAAGTGTTGGCACGGTTACGGCTAAATGCCACCATTTTAACCCACATAAAACCATATATGGAAAGACGCTTCCCACCGCACTGTGACATCTGTAATGCGGTGTTATCTATCAGTCATATCATCCTGCGCTGTCGGCGATTTATTCGTGAACGTGCTTCACTTATAAATTACTGCGGCGCAGTAGACGTTCCCTTCACCCTTTCCACCATCCTGGGTGATGGGGACATTGTTATGACTGATAAATTGATGGCTTTCTTGAGAGAGACCGGACTGATCAGAGTGATGTGACTTTTTTACTGTGTGGTTATGGTTTTTATGAACAGTAAATATGTATATATTGTAATATTAATTAGGGTTGACAGTTGACAAATTTTAAATAGTTCCTCCTCCCACCGATCTATTTCTAATATAGATGTCCCCTACATTAAGCCAAGTTCCTCGCCTGACAGTCACCAGCTGATGAGTGCAAGTGTGCAATATAGGAAGGTATTGGGCACTTGCAGTCGATGGTGGTCTGCTGGGCGAGGTTCTTCACTTTTTGTACAAATTATGTAAATACATTATACTATCTTGCTTAAGTTATTCTAATTAGGGACGACAGCTGACGTATATGGAAATGTTCCTGACTCGTCTGGTTCCCTTTCATATACTGATGGCCCCTATATTAGGTTGTGCCCCGACTGACAGCCACCAGGTGATGAGTGCAGGTATGTCATGTAGAAAGGCATTACATATCTGCAGTCGATGGTGTTCTGTTAGTCGAGGTATTTTTACCATTAGTGTAGGTCTAGCTATTTGTCTCTGTAGGATTTAGTATAGGTTAGCTATTTGTCTGTTAGGTGATCAGTTTTAGGGTCTTTAGATTAGTTTTTCTTTATAATATAAGATATAAAAATATAAAACCAAGAAAAAATTAAAAAAAAAAAAAAAAAAAAAAAAAAATTAAAATTATTATATATATGTGTACGTTTGCATGAAACTGTGTCTGTATGTATGCATGGAAGTGTGTGTGTGTGTGTGTGTGTGTGTGTGTGTGTGTATATATATATATATATATATATATATATATATATATATATATATGTTTGTATATATATATATATATATATATATATATATATATATATATATATGGCCTTAATAACCAGGGGCTTCGGCCCCGATGGTTGATATGCCGGAGGAAAAAAAAAAAAAAATCCTATAAACTCCCATCCTTATTCATCATATTATTTAGGTACTTGATGGTGCTTACTTTCTCCATCTCCTGACCATTCAGCCTCATTGCACACTTCGTGACCTCAGTCATCTTGAGAAAAAAAGAACAAGTTTTAACTTTACTGTTTGCTAGATTCTGTTTCAGATTTTGGTTCTGAAACATACACCTTAAAACTCATTTACAAAGCCCTGCAGTTTTCACTCATCTTCACATAACGGAACAGTATCATCAGCAAACAACAGAACAGTACCACTGTTATTCACACCTTACTCTCTCCTTAGTAGCATTTGTTAACTGCCTTGCCTTGAATTTTGAGTAAAAAACATCTATATACAGTACGTTGTATATTAAACAGTGTACACATTATATGTCCCTCCTTCAATCCAACATACAAATAAGAGAACTCATATTCACCACGCACTACCGATTTGCACCTTCATACACATAACAGAATTTAGTGATTTCCAGTTATCCCATAATTCTCAGTATACTCCACATTCCATATATGTTTATTGTGTCATGTACTTTCGCGAGATCCATGAATGCAGTATAGTTTCTTTTTCTTTCCCTGGAATGCTTCATGAAGAGGACTACTTCCCTTCATAAAATCTCCTTGATCCTTTGCTACCATTTCCATCGTTCTCATCCAAACGCCATTGACACGTATACTACGCTACATTTAATGAATATTTCTCAGTACGCTAAAAAGAAAATATTCCCGTTGATTGCTTCACACAACTACTTTTACCTTATACAAGGGAGGCTTACTTCCAGTTCTCAGGCACTCTTCCATCCTTCCAGGCCAGTCTGCACATTTTCCATATTCATTTAAGCACTCTCTCTTCTCCATATTTCAGCATAAAATTTTCAAAGGGATGTACAGTCATTGACAATCTTTTCTCCTGTCCAAAAGGACAAACAGAAATCAATATACCCTGTAATCCCTGCATTTCGTCGCAGACCATTATTATGCGCAACGGATGGGAAACTCATATAAACTTAATGTTAAGATAACGGGAAGACACTAGTATTAAAGCATTTTTTTAAGCAAATGCATATTAGAAGCTCTTTATCACACAATACTGGAAAATTAGATAAAACTTTCGATGTTAGCAATGGTGATGATGAGTTTATGTTTGAGAGAGGCAAAGGTGTGTTGTCTTAGATGAAAGGAGTGTGATGATAGTCATTTAGACTGTTCCCCACAAGAATCGAGAAAAGTTGAGTCACGACTTGATAGGAATCTCTATTCAAGTGCTCACAAATCTGTATATACTCGTAATTCTACAGAATCTCATCGCACCGCGGAGTCGAGCTGATTCGAAACACTTCTAGTCGAGTCTTAACAAAAGCAGCAGGATCCTGTTGCTTGTCAGTTGTCAGTCATAGCGAGGCGGTTGTCCTAAGTGCACCACCACATAACTTGAATTCCCCGATCTTGTTCTTTTTTTATTGAGGGGAGAGGGCTTAATAGCCATCACCCACATTAGGCCAGCCTCGTCCTTAAAATTTGACCATATCACTCCAGTATCGCAATTACCGCGGATCTAGGAGGTCTGGCGGGGAGGGAGCATATGGTAAAATGCTCGTAGATCAGCTAGACGGTATCTCCTCCCCTCTGACGATCAGCACAGGTCGTATGTCCTTACCCTGGTCGGTAGCCCGGAGCAGATCATAGAGGGTGGAATAGGTCGTTGCTCCGAGCTGGTACGACCGGGTGTGGGTGCCGAGGGCTAGGAGGTGTCTGTAGGAGACTACATCTAGCCGATCCGTGAGGTCGATGATGGGAGGGTGAGATGGGATGCCCTCCACTGCCTGAGGAGGGAAGAGCTCACTGACTTCCTGCTTGGCCGAGGAGCCGGTCGATGCAAGGAGGCAGTGTCAGTAGAATCCCGCCCCTCTTCAGACACTGATGTCGTATGGTGGACTTCCGCCGTGGTCTTTTGGTGGTCGGTTCCAGAGCCAGGTCGGTGATCTGGGAGGCATTCCGTCTGTTGAGAGGGACTTCCAGCTTGAAACTCTTCTGCAGTGTTTGGTGGGGAGCAGCAAGTCGTGGTTGGCGAGCCCGACGCTCCTGTTGGCGAGGGACCGAGTATACATCGCGGGAGAAGCACTCGGGGATGATAAGGCATGGAAGCCCGTTCTCCTCAAAAATCTTAGGGAGGAGAACGCGCAAAGCCCCTCTTATCACCCGAACAAAAAGCCTTTGCCATCGTGATGCACATCTCCAAGACAAGGTTCAGCTGTCCAGGACTCCCAGGATCCCTGGCCTGACGTCCCAGGGCCGTGAGACGTCGCCGTGCATGGGCAGAACCCTGCACGGCCACACCTCCCAGCCCAGTAATATCCCTGGCCTCAGGACGCTTAGGGGTCCCAAATGGGCTAAACTTCACCGGCTCTCCATCAGCTAGGAAGTGTTGGAAGTGCCGTGGGTTTGGCTTAACAATCGCCTGGTGGTGCACAAAAACATCAACGCCAGTATCTTGGAGTTTGATGAATCCGTACCCCGCCCGTACGTCAAACCAAACCACCGTTCCCAGAATCTTCTGGGCTGCAGGAGAGAGTGGCTGGCTGGTTGCCCCCCTCAACGGGTCGCAGGCAGTGGAAGCAGCACGTTCGCCTTCCATGGGTTTCGGATCTCCTCCCCCTCTCTGGAGTAAAACTCTCTCGTTCATAAATGACCAAATTCTATAGTCCTAGTGATCGGAAGCACCGAGATCGTGCCGTAATTTCATCATTACAGAGAATAGTCACAAAGATCTTCAAGGTCTCGTCTGTTAGTCTTTAATCCTTTTATTAGTTTCCTCCTCCTCATACTCCTACGCCTCCAAATATAGAACATAAAGAATGTGACTGCAAGAGAAAAATGTCTTTCTTACTTGGTCTGATGGGCTAACGATAATCCTGGTACTTCAGCATCTGTATGAAGGGGATTGATTCATTCCTACCTTAGTCACATATCAAATTACTCCACTCGACTTAACACCCTTTGTGTGCTGGCAGCCATAGTATCCAAAAGGCATGTCTCTGGTTGTGTCTGGGCATGTTTGAGATAGTAGCCGGTGGACTATTTTTTTTCTTTTGGTGTGTGTGTGTGTGTGTGTGTGTGTGTGTGTGTGTGTGTGTGTGTGTGTGTGTGTGTGTGTGTGTGTGTGTGTGTGTGTGTGTGTGTGTGTGTGTGTTTTAATCGTTGCTGTCACTTCACTTTCTGTGCCTTGGCCTTGATCGCTGTTGTAATATTGCTCCTCTTGCTCTTGGCTTTGATTCTTGACAGTGCTAGATACGAGGATTTGGTTTTCCCATCTTACAATTGTCCATGATACTTAGGTAAGATAATGATAAACCAGTGATATATACTTCAGTCCCAGTCCATTTGCGCCAGAATCTACGTGTCTAAACAAAACCAGGCAGCCATGGCCCAACCTCCCTCTTTACTCTCACACACCCCTCGCTGGTGCACTCTTCCCCCTCCTCCACTTGCGCCCCGGAGAAAAAGAGGGCCCGGGTCGTGAGGCTGAATGCATTTTCCCATAAACTGTGAAGGGACCTGCCCACAGAATCACCACTGTAAGTATGCCTGGGGAGTGCAACAGGAATATAACACACGCTTTATCTTCATGATTTACGACTTGATTTTCACGGTAGCCTACTTCGTTAGAGAGGAATTCTATCACACTTTCATTAATCGAGAATATTTCTATCTAAATATACACACTGGCCAGACAAGAACCATACTAACTGGATACAATTCAACTTAAATAATGGTAGCTAGATACGCGTCTTTCATTCGTAAATCGATAATTTTACCTTTGGCTATGGTAACCTGTTAATCTTTAGCTTTACCATTAGTGACAAATTGTTTTAGCTTTAGTGGTAGTTGGTTATATTTTATCTTTAACAATAGTACGTGGATATTTTTCAGAGTAATGAATGGCGACTGGATACACTAAACTTTACATGGACTTAGGATATATATCAGCCATATAGTGGACTGTTCTAGCTATAATTCCTGCAGTACGATGACGTTGTTTTTTTCTTTTTGTTTTTCGATAATTTTGCAGAGAATAGGAGAGAAGTTGAAAGAGGCTACATGAAGCCTCTTCGGTTCAAAAAAAAAAAAAAAAAAAAAAAAAAAAAATTAACGCCCTGGATGAAGTAATAGCGTTCAGAGTGCAACCCCTCACCCCACAGCTACTCAAAGATCCAAACACTTGACCCAGCCCTGGACATTAACCTTGACATAGCCTAATAGCTGTGACCTTTTGACGGAGTGTTCTCAAAAGTGGGTCATTTCATCCTTACCCAACCCTCAACCCCTTCATCAGGATTGGTTCTGGTAAGACATAAACAATTTTTTCTTGTTGTGTTTTCAGTTTTAAGAGAATCATCAGTATACCCCAGCGAAAGCCAGATTTTATTCAGCTACAGCGAGTCACAGGAACCTGAAAGACTTGAAGAGGAATAGGAAATAGAACAATTTAACAGTAAATGTAATAATAAGGAAAAGAAGTTTCAAGTGAAAAAAATAATAATCTGCCAGCAGAATTTAGCGAAATGCCTCTGCTTTGTGCCAGAGTAAAGTGTAATACATGGAATGATAAAAAATGGGTGTGTAACTCTTAGTGAAAGCAAACACTCAGTCTCGTCAAGTGCAGGTACTGGTGTGGTTGTCTCCTTTTTTGTTAATTAAACATCTAAAAAGAATAGCAGGTACTTATCATGCAACAGTTACAAGTAGCCCACGATTTATATTTATTATCTAGTACGTTATGAGAATGACGCCATCGTATCTGGAGATATTTTTATTATCCAGGAGTAGAATTTCTTTCGGACGTTATATTAATCAATTTGTACAATAGTTTGTCGGATACACAAATTCAAAATACCAACAAGGTTGCCTTGCATTTATATGAGTTTCCATGTTAAAAGGATTTAAAAAAAATAATAACTGTCACCCCATCTCAAATTGGAAGTCGTTAATTCAAAGGGTAAGATCAACGCATGACTACACAAACTGTACCCTAGATGGAAATAAAGACTGTAACTATACTCTGTCCACACTAACTTCCTCTAGAATTGCACCCTAGAAAGAAATAAAGACTGTAACTATACTATGTACACAATAACTTTGCCTGGAATTGCTTTCCCCTCACCTTTAGCGCTGAGCTGCAAGAAAAGGTAAAGAGTAAAATATGGATACGTTATGCATGGAATATGCAGCCGCAGTATAGTCTAAGTCTGCCCTTGAGCTGCGGGTTCTAAGCTGTACAAGGACTAAAATACCCCCCAGATCAAGATGGACGGTCTGTGGGGATGGTGAACCTGTTTTCCATTACTTCATCATGATTATAATTCCGTAACGGATAAGTAAAAAACGTTGAGAAAAGATTAATTCCTTCAGTATGATGACGTCTTTCATCATTTCGTTCGTGCAGTCTTCATGCTGTTTTGTTCGTTTAAGCTGAGTCCCATTGTACTAAATTGGAAAAATAAGACTGTTTCAGACCTCTCCAGTTCAGAGTATGTCTCCCCATTTAAATAAAATCAACTAAAAATCAATCTATCTATCTATATACGTAGGCTGCTTACCCCAAGGAAAGAGAGGTAGCCGAGACAAGACGACACACTCCTAATTTACTAATCCACTCAAACACATTCATTCGCATCTTAGCCCCAAAGGGGAGAAGGGACAGATCCTCACAGCATCACACAGCACGAGGGCGAACTGCGCAGTGTAATCAGTGACATCCGCAGCAGGGCCCGACAGCAGAGCTGGTTTACCCCTACCAAATCATAATAGACTAAAAGTACCAGGACTAAAATGATCAATTCGTCCTCAAACTGAATGGGTTATGGGCGTCTGTCTGCCAGTGCTAAAAAAATCCTTGGTATCATCGATAAAGTTGTGTTAGTCAAGTGTGTAATGCTTTCCCTGTGTAATCATTGGTTGCCAGGTGCACAAGTGGGCCCTCGCTGTCTCCTGTCACTGGAAATTAATGGCCTCTGCAGCATCCCCTCCCTGCCTGATCTCCTAATAATGGGGGTAATAGTTTGCATGACTCGACCGTACCAACCTTCATTAAACATTATTTCCATTGGGAGATCTCAATTCAGTGTTCTTAAACACACACACACACACACACACACACACACACACACACACACACACACACACACACACACGAGTGGAAGCATTCAACCGGACATGCTTTCCTCCCCTTACCCCCTTGCTCCCCCAATAAGCATTATCCTTTATAAACAATGTTATTAAATTTCCATGCGGGCACAGAATGGTGGCGAGGAACTTTTGTGACACTGAGTGTTTTTTACAAAGCTTAGCTTTTTTTTTTTTTTTTAATTCTTTTTAACCCCACCAGCCAGTGGACTTAACTTATACTCAATTCTTGCTACTACCAGACAATTTATACTCAGCATCAGGAAGGCCCCTTCCTCTGAAGAGGTTAATAAAGTCCGTACTAGCCCCTCCCCCCCCCAGTTCGAAAGCTCTTCCAAGATGAATTCTTCCGTCTTCCGGTATTAGGAGTAAACTAAAAAACAGGTCACTGGAGTGAAATGCTCAATCAAATGTCTCTGATGTTTCGTCCTCTTACTTCACTGACCACAGTGGTATGTGCTGGCGACCATCATCCACTCAGCTGAGGTACGGCTACCTACTCATACCTTATATGGCTCTGCACTGAGTGACAAGCCTAATGATTCTCTAGCACAGGAAACTATTTTCAGAGTTGTGTGGTGACCATATAACTAAATATTAGGGTCAAGCGGAACCTACTATGTTGTCCCTGTTAACTGGGTAGAAAGACACAAACGCGTCGTCCATCTAGCAACCAAAACTCATCATCCTTCCCGGCGCCTTGCTATGGCAAGACGTTGTCCACCAGGGAACATCAATCACTGCACTAGATGTCCCTGCACGAGAGATTGCTTGCCTGCTGTTGATGGGTCTGCCTAGCTAGAGAGACCACGGGTTTACAACTACTAATATTATAGTACTACTACTACGACTACTACTGCTACTACTACTACCACTACTACTACTACTTCATTGATGCTTCGTTTTTTATAAGGAACATCTGCTTGTCCCACCTACAGCTTACTTACCATTCAATTGCCTTCCAGAATCTTTTTGATATATTGTGATGGGATTTATAGCATATGTCTCTTTATTCTGCTCCAAGATACACAGTCTTTCCTAAGTTGAAAAAAAAAAATGGTACTGATGGCATGAATGAAATATAAAGGACACAAGCCGGTAGGCGATGATGGCCAGCTCTAAGCTAGGCAAGCTTTGTCAGCGACTGGAAGTGAGTTTCGACACTAAAAGTCATTTCTATGTGGAGGTACTCAAGTGCAACATTTCATCCAAAAATCAAAGCCAGGACTTAATAATCTTCGGAGCCTTAGCATTCCGCGCGAGGAAGGTCTCAATTTTAACACGTTTTATATTTTCTGCACTTGATGACCTTTGACCACTAACCTGTCGGGTATAGGTCATGCATATACGAGGCACACCTGTAATACTCCTTAACTTCTATAAGCAAGCAAAGTTTCATTTGTTTCCACCCACCCACTGTGGAGTTAGGGAAACTGATATTAGCAGAATTCACCACCAGAGATACACTTGCTATAAATAGATGGCGCTGCCACCAACTTGAAGTGAATTTCGACACTGACTGACATATTTGTACGGAGGTACTCCAGTGCAACATTCCATCGAAGAATCATGTCCATGGCTTACTAATCTTCAGAGCCATAGCATTTCGTAGGAGCATAGGCTAATCGTAATTTTAGCTATTTCCATAGTTTTCGCATTTGATGACCTTTGACCCTTGACCTTGCCAATGTAGTACATAGGTGTACGGCAGAAAGTTGTAGTTCTAGTCAATGTATATAAGCATGCAAAGCTTCATTCCATTCCATCTAGCCGCTGGGGAACAAGGGGAGCATTTTTGAAAACCAGTATTGGTTGCTAGAGATGCAGAGGCCAATCTTTGCAGGGTTGCCACACGAAAACTAGATAGGACAGAAGGGTTAAATGGATAGTACACTTCCTATAGGTGTAGGACATCAAGATTACGCCTGAAGAAATCAGAGCTTTCTACGATCACTAATAATGCTTGTACAACTCAAAACGTGGAAAATGAGAAAAAACGGGTTTTCGGCCGTTGCTAGGCAACGAGTAGTTGCCTAGCAACCAAAACCTGGTGGACACAACGAGGTCAAAAACTGATCATTGTGTCCATGCTTGGTTGGAATCGGTTAATTTTGAAGGGTAAAAGTGCCTGCCATAATAAAACAAGACAAGAAAGAAAGAAAAAATACAAGAAAGAATGAAAGAAAACCCAACTAATAATAAGGGGAGCATGGAGCTGGTCAGTTATATTGATTGTACTAACAGAGTTAATACATAGATGTTTTCTCTAAATCCAATATGCCCCGGAGTAATGAAACTTGATGAAAATACATATAAACAATGCAATAGTTTATGGAAAACACACACACACACACACACACACACACACACACACACACACACACACACACACACACACACACACACACACACACACACACACACACACACACACACACACAGACACAGACACACACACACACACACACACACACACACACACACACACACACACACATTTAGATAGATAGATAGACAGATAGTTATATATATATATATATATATATATATATATATATATATATATCAATCAGTCAATAATTTCCTGTGGCACCCCACGGGATGCATAGGGCCTCGATGAACTCCACCAATATTTGTCTCTTGCCATCTCCTTCAGGTCCCACCAACACTCCTCTCCTGCTTCTTTTTTCATTGTCCTCAACCAGGTTTCCCTCGGCCTACCTCTACCTCTTCTTCCTCTAGCAGTCCACTCTGGCACATCCTGTATTAAACTACCTTCTTTTCTGTATATGTGCCCCAGCCACTTCCAGCGAGACAGTCTCACATATTCATTAACTGGTTCCACTCTCGTAATATCCCTTACTCTTGCATTTGTAACTCTGTCTTGCCACTTTACCCCAAGAATCCTTCTCAGTATTTTATTCTCAAATCCTAATACTTTCTGAACTGTTGCAATTGTACTGTACCATGACTCATGCCCATAAATTAAAATTGGTCTAACCATGGACTTGTAAATTTTCACTTTAGTATATACCGAAAGCATATTATTATTCCAAACAGATTTCAACATTCCAACTGCTCGCCAAGCCTGTCTAATCCTGTAATCAATTTCATTGTTTAATGATCCATTAAATGATACAATCGTTCCCAGATATTTAAAGTTTTCTACATTCTTCACCACATTATTCCCAATTACACAATCGATTTGGTTCTCCACGTTCATATTAGTAATTTCAGTCTTTCCACAATTTATTACCAATCCCACTTTTTCTCCTTCCTCCACCAGACAATCAAGCACCCTCTGCATCTCGTAGATACTTCCGCAAATCAGTACAGTATCATCAGCATAGTCCAAATCCATCAGTTTCTTATTTTCTTTCCAGATAATTCCTGCACCTGTTCTCCTTACAACCTTTTTCATAACATAATCCATAACGAAAACAAACAGCAATGGCGAAAGAACTCCTCCTTGAATCACTCCTGACCTAACTTGAAATGGATCACTCAAAGAACCACCCACCATTACCTTACAGAAAGTACCTTCATGCAGGCTTCTAATAATATTTACAAACTTTTCTTGTATACCATAGAATCTCATAATTTTCAACATAGCTCCACGTGAAACACTATCAAACGCCTTTTCAAAATCCACAAAACACATACTAAGTGGCATTTTCATCTCATTAGCTTGTTGCATTAGATGTCTTACAATAAAAATCTGATCATTACAACCTCGACCCTTTCTAAATCCCGCTTGTTCTTCTCTTAAAATTTTATCAATTACTGGCTCTATTCTTTTCAACAAGATTTTGGAATAAAACTTTGGCAACTACAGGTGTCAAAGTTATCCCCCTCCAATTGCCACACACGCTTAAATCTCCCTTTTTTTGGTATTTTTATAATCACTCTATTTTTCCACTCTTCTGGAATTCCACCATTATCCCAAGCCACATTAAAAAGTTTCAAAAGCGCATTCATCAACTCGTCATTTTCCACCTTAAGCATTTCAGGGAATATTCCATCCTCTCCTGGGGCCTTAAAATTCTTTAACTCCTTTATAGATTTTGCTACCTCATCCAAAGTTATATCCCCTGTTTCTATCTGCAAATCTCTCTCGGCTGGCAAAATGTCCTCTTCAGCTGGGATTGGTCTATTTAGAACAGATTCAAAGTGCTCTTTCCACCTTCCTTTTATATCCAAATCTTTAGTCATCAAATTACCATTTCTGTCTCGTACAGGTATTTCCTTCCTTCTCTTCTCAGTCCCAGTTAACTCCTTTATGGCCTGATACGCTGCTCTTGTGCTCTGACCGTCATTTTTACTTAATTTCTGTCTCTGTCGCCTTTTCATCATATAGCCTCCTCTTATCACGTCTAACGAGTCTTTTTACTTCAGAATGTAAACTCCAGTACTTTGCTCTAAGTATTTCAACTACCTGGCCATAAGCATGTTGTTCTTCACTTCTTAACTTAGCCTTTTTCCTTTTCTGAATTGCATTCCATGTTTCATCTGACATCCACTTTTTCCTTCTCGCTTTCCCTTTTTTCTTCATAGTAACCTTAGCACTCTCATGCAAAACCTCTTTTACCTCTCTCCGCATTTGATTAATATCATTGTCTTCAGATTCCATCAAAGTCTGCAGGACTAGAAACCTGTTCCTACATTCCCAACGAAACTTTTTCCTCGTGCTCTCATCACCTCTCAGCTCATCAAAATCATAATTATTACCTCCTGTACAATTACCATTAACGTTTCTCTTAAGTTTTATTTTAATTTTTGACACAAGTTGATGATCACTACCTATATCTGCCCCCCTCCTTACACAAACATTTTGCAAATAACTCCTATGCCTTCTGCTAATTGCAATGTGGTCAATCTGATCACAATATTTACCACATGGTGAAATCCAAGGAGTCTTATGTATTTTTCTATGCTCAAAGATAGTTCCACCAATTATAAGGTCATTTGCCAAACAAAAGCTTCCAAAGCGCACCCCATTTTCGTTTCTTATACCAACACCCTCCTTACCCATACAATCTTCAAAGCCATCCCTACTACTGCCAACAATCGCATTAAAATCACCAATGCAACTAACACATCATGTCTTGCCACTCTATTCACTACATCCTGCAGCTTCTCATAAAAGTCATCCTTCATTTCATCAGCAGCCTCATTTGTCGGAGCGTACCCTACAACCATACTGATATTACCATGGTCAGATTTTAAACGAGCATAAAGCAAGCGCTCATTAATTGGTTCAAACTCACATACTGCCTTACAAGCATCTCTACTCAGTACAGTAGTAAGCCTACTCCTTGGTAATGATTTCCATCACTCCTACCATATATATATATATATATATATAGATAGATAGATAGATAGATAGATAGATAGATAGATAGATAGATAGATTAAATAACAGAACGGAGAAAGGAAAAACAAATGAATACAAAAATAATCCATACACCAGATTACTGGTATCCTTTGTTCATAAAATATGTGTAACAGTTAGACTTGAACAGCTGTGGGTTGAAATTTGGAGGGAAACAACTCCAGTCATATATAGTCCCATGAGCAGCGTAGGAACACAGGACTAGTCAAGTTGGTCCTGACATTTGAGATGAGAGTGACCAGCCTCGCTCATTCCTGAGTGGCATTATGTGAGCAAACCCCAACCATCCCTCGGATATAAACCTACACAGGCTCAGTCCAATTGGAGCACCTTAATTATCCACTAAAACACCAGGTGCCATAATTTTGTTACATGGTTACCAACTAGCGTAGTAAAATGTTTCCTGGTGTACAGGAAACCATTTGGCTTGTCACTCAGTGTAGAGTTACCCATAGGCGGAAGCAAGAGGAAAGAATGAAGGAAAGAAAGACAGATGAGGGAGTGTAAAGTCACCTATAGGCAGAAGAAAGAGGAAAGATTAAAAGAAAGAAAGACAGAAGAGGAAGGATGGAAGAGAGGAAAGGGCAGAGACCCAAAGCAGCACTACATTGAGTGAGTGGATGGCGAGCGTCCCCACACACACACACACATATATATATATATATATATATATATATATATATATACGTTGGAGTGTCCAAGCAGGACCGGCCTATCCCGAGCAAAGTGGAGTCGAAACAGCCAATGTATCTCTACCAAGTGGCTTAGGCTGTCTGGTAGAGATTGTATGGAGGGTGAGAAGTTCTTGTAAGCGCAATTGTGGTGTTGGACTGGTTTTGGATGTGTGTGTAGTCTGTGAACCAAGTGTAGTCGGCCCACGCAAGGCGACTGGGTACAAGCATACTTTATAGTATGCGACACTGGTTCAACCACAGCACCCTTTATGTCCGCCAATGCAGTACGTGACCAGAGGAACGCTCCCAAAGTTTTATTACCCTGGCGGGGCGCGAACCCTCGTTTTTCAGTGTACGAAAACGCACACTTTACCACTGTACCACAGAGGCTCCATATATAGATAGATAGATAGATAGATATACTGTAGATAGATAGATAGATAGATATACTGTAGATAGATAGATAGATAGACAGATAGATAGATATAGACAGATATATATATATAGATAGATAGATAGATAGATAGATATAGATATAGATAGATAGATAGATAGATAGATAGATATAGATATAGATATAGATATAGATATATATATATATAGATAGATAGATAGATAGATATACTGTAGATTATATATATATATATATATATATATATATATATATATATATATATATATATATATATATATATATACAGATATGGTGGAAAAGTAAATTAACTGATATTAAGATATGATGTGTTTTAAAATCTGACAAAACAGATGGATAATTTAGCAAGAAGAAATAAGATCAACAGTAAAAAGGCAATTGTGCCGGTTAAATTAAATGAATTCTTCAGTATGCACCCCAACAACGAGGCTGGGATTCATTTGTGGGGTGGGGGTTCATTTGTGAGCTCATTTGTAGGGTGGGGGATTATACTGGAAGGCTTATTTGTGGGATGGGGTTCGCTTGTGGGTTCATTTGCAGAGTGGGGGATTATTTGAAGGCTTAATTGTGGGTGGGGTGGGGGCTCATTTGTGGGAAATTTTTCACTGGTCAGTAAGCAAGACGATCAGGTTTAATCAAGTCCTAGTCTTCTCCTAAAAGACAACTAGCACTACTCAAATTTCCATCTAGATCTCCAAATACTGTACTCTAGGTGAAGAAGGGCATTGAAGAATAACTTTTTCCAGCCAGGTGTAAAATATTCGAGATGGGAGGTTGATGAAGGGTTCCATGCCCAGTGTAATGGAGACTGAGGTTCATTTATCTGGTATGAATAGCCACTTTCAGGAGAGTTCCTTTTGTGAGGCTGGAAGGTTCACATGTGAAAAGAGTTTCATTTATTGGGAGGTATGGTTTGTTAGTGATGATGAGGTTCACTTGCTAGGAAAGTAGTAAATTTGTGCAGGTATATTTGTTGATATAAAAAAAGAAATCATAGACCGCTTAAGTACGGTGACGACTTATATTCTTTTCTTCCTACCTCTAGACGATTTTATTTAGCTAGTAGAACCCCCTCGTCGGTATGTTCTGCTATTCTTAGTCTCGTCATGATACACCCTGCATCCTCATTTTTCTTCCAGCAACCTGGTCAGATTAGACTGGAATGTCTGGTAGAGTGATCCTATTAGTAAGATGGTAAATTTGTTCCAGTGTTACTTGAATTGTTTTATTAAGTCAGTCTTGCTGTATATGGTTTAATTTTTCTCTCGAAAGTCGAGTTCACCGATATACCTTGCTAGTTACCGTCACCTCACAGCATGGGATTTCTTGATTTTAGACAATGTGTTGGGCAAGCAACCATCAGGCTGGTGACTTGAGGTGGCAGGTAATAGCTTCATGTGCTGGCATGTCATGAAAACAAGGTCTGTCGAGCCACTCCTTCCTTTACGGCGTTCAGCTGCCAATGTATTTTTAGCTGATTTTACAAAGAACAGCAAGCCCCTACGCATCGAAAGCTTAGCATAATAATGGTTGTTAATATGACCATGTAAATTACATACCATACGAGACTTCATTTTATCGTTTGATACAGTGATATAAAGATTTACTATTGTAAACTAATTTTCCATGTATCATTCATATTAGTGGGCATTGTGTATATAGTTATCCTACTTTCTGTTCATGGTTGAATCACACCCACCCGCTTTAAGGGGGAAAGAGAACTGGTATGATAGTGATGATGATGATGACGACGATGATGATGGTGGTGGTGGTGGTGTTAGTGGTGGCGGTGGTGGTGTTAGTGGTGGTGGTGGTGATGTTAGCGTTAGCGGAGGTGGTGGCTCATCTTCTCTCAGCTGAGTAATATAATCGCCTAATTGTTGCTGGAACATCAGTATACCACTTGTAATGAACAACAGTTATGCCGTGGCAGGCAGTCGCATTTGCCAGATTTGTATCCGTTTGTTCTTCCATAAAGGGACACGTATTTTGCAACTGAAGCATTTATTACGGCCAGATATATGACCTACCTCTGAATCAGACAAAATGCCCAGTCAAGGTCAGATATGACACTAAGATAGAATCTCTACTATGCTTAATCTATTCGACATGCCGACGGTGGCGGTAACGGTGATGATGATAACAGTCACGATAACAATGATAACGATTACAGCAACGATGGTATTAATGACGGTAAGTGTGATGATACTGACGGTGACGACGATGTGGATGCCGATGGTGATGGTGACATTGTCGTTGATGAGGACAGCAATGATAATGATGGTGGCGATGATGATGTCTGTGACAATAGTGACAGTATTGCTGATGCTGACGACCTTGACGATGGTAACGGTAACGATGAAGTCGTTGACGACGTAAATGACAACTGTAACTCTTGACAATATTGATAAAACGTGTTCAACTGCCAGTGCAGGCGGCCGCAGTTACATAGTGGCTAACAGAAAGCCTCAGGTTATAATTATCATTGTCTTTGCGTCAGTTTCAACTAAAAGAATTATGCCACGGCAAAAACGGCATCATATCTGTATCTATATCTATCTATCTATCTATATCTATCTATTTCTCTCTCTCTCTCTCTCTCTCTCTCTCTCTCTCTATATATATATATATATATATATATATATATATATATATATATATACATATATATATATATATATATATATAAACAGATATCGTGAGGGAAAAGGCTTGGCGAATAAGTAGGAAAATAATATGGACAATCTAGGATGGGGAGGATTGCGATATTAATCGTATATTGCGATGGGTTATCTATATGATTATTGCCAGTAACTTAATTCCCAGAGGCTTTCCAAGATGACCTTGACAAAAATGCCTTCATTTGCGATAGAACGGGAAATAATATTGGCAAGTACTGTAATGTGCTGTAAACGTGAAAATCATTTTCTTTAGAACTCAGATAAAAACTTCTGCAGTTTTACTGTTATGCATATTTAAGAATATGTATGAATATTATATCCATCTATCCACCCACCATTCAATCCATTTTTGTTCCATCAGGAGGTTAGAGGCCCGGGGCTAGGCTACTTAGTCCTGACAAGTAAGGCTAGAGCGACCAGCCCCACTCGGTCATGAGTCGCATTATGTGAGCATTGTGTTACAACCATCCCTGGATATAAACCCTAAAAGACTAAATACGGCTGAAGCGCCTGAATCCACTAAACCACCAGGGGTCGCTTGGTTGTATGGCTAGCACACAACGTAGTTAACGGTAGCCTAGTTTACAGGCATCCGTTTGGCTTGTCATTCAGTGCAGTCACCCGACAGCAACACCACAGTACACTGAATGGCGATTGTGAACACCCACACTGCATAAAATATAATCATATTTTAATACACACAATTACATTATAACCTCTCTCACAATAGTGTCGAATATGTAAAATTCTCCATGTAGACAGGGTAAGCCTAAATTCCTTCCCAGTGAGGAGAAAGCAAAGGCATTGTGAGTGGCAGGTGACAGGTGAAAGAAAAAGATATGAACAAAGAAAAGTAAAGCAATAACCAACGGAAGAAACCGGTGGAAAAAATATGGACGTGCAAAAATGAAAACGGGAGGAGAGCCGAAAGATATAGCCGTGGGACAGGGGAGTGAAGCACGGATTTGCAGAGAAAATGGAAGTGGAGGAAAACGACGGCAAAGGAAAAACTATATCGCAAATGGATATTGACAGAGAATGGAGAGAAAGGAAGAAATGCTATGTAGAGCAAGATGAAAAAGGGAAATATGATATACAGGTAAATAGGGAGAGAGAGAGAGAGAGAGAGAGAGAGAGAGAGAGAGAGAGAGAGAGAGAGAGAGAGAGAGTGTAGAAAGGTTTAGAAGGCAGAGGAAGGAAGGGAAGAACATGGAATAACATAAACAAGACATGGTAGAGCAGAAAGGAAGGTAGGAAGTCAGATACTTGGATTGAAAGCAATACAGACAGATAAATGGAGAACCGAAGAATAAACACAAAAGAGAGGTAAAAATAACGAAGGGATATTGACAAAGCATGAGAGAGAGAGAGAGAGAGAGAGAGAGAGAGAGAGGTTAAGTAGTCTATCCCTATCTGATGGATCAGAAACCTTGTGTAATTCTTGTAAGGCTTACTTTAGTATGCACGGGAAAGAAGTTATAATATTAGCCCTCAAATGAAGGGGTAAAAGATACGTAATTATCATTAATGACAATAAACGAACATGTCACCTTATCGCACAGCAGGTTATTGCTAGATGCCAGGGTAACAGAGCAGCAATCAACAGATGGAGGAAGAAGTATGTGGAGAACAACACGGAGAAGCAAAATTCAATGATTTGGCATGTAATATCCAAGAGGTTTAACTAAAGTTCGGAGAGGCCTTTGTCCGGCACCTGACTCTATAATACACTAATGATGATTGTGTTACTCAGTATGTAGTATAATATGTAGGTGAGATGAAAGCGGAGTGCAGGATAGTTTTTATAAGTTATATTCTGTGCTGTTATAGTGGAACGTGATGGTCAATAAAATCATGTCCCGTGTCTGCGTCGTACTCTATCGCCTGATAGAGAGAGAGGCCTTCAGTGGGAACGCTTGGTTACCGTGTTATAAAATAGAAAATATTTTAAATTATATCATGGCAATATTTCATTTATAACAGCAGCTTTGGCAATATACAAACATCCAATATATTTAATGTAAACTGTTTATTCATCACCGTCCGGCAGATATTGAGTAAGTCACAATTAGTCGTAATTTATAACTGTTCAATACTGTAGAGTATACTACAGATACAATTTGGCATCATCACCGAGGAAATATTCTAATTTTCCACGCCAACACTTATTCTACTCCACTCAGCCATGTAACAATATTTGAATGAAATGATCGGACAGACAGACTGACAGAGATAGACAGGCAACAGACAGACGACATACATTCCGAATCTCTCCACAAGGTATGCCTGTTCGAACCTGCAAGAACATTGCCACTTCAGTTCACTGGGTGAGTTGGTACTTAAACTTAGCTATACTGAAAGTGAGAATTAGAGACTTTTCCCTAACTAAATTTAAACCTTTCATTAGACGGTTGTGAGAATACGATGAATAAACATCACTCTCAATCCCTATTATCCTGTACGGTGGCTTTCTGGAATGTAATTGTCGCCAACATTTGCATGCGTTTAAAACTTTCAGGGCAAAAGAATCAAGTTTATACGATCATTCCTCAGCTGAAAAAATCCAAAACAGTCGCAAACCACACTGCTTATCTGTCCAGCACAAGCCAGTTTACTGTTTTCAACGGCAGTGTCCGAACTAAGAAGCGTGGTTTATAAGTATTTATTTTATTTTATTAATTACCACGCCCGGACGGAGTCCGACGAGTTATTGTTTTTGGTTGAGTGTGTTTGTTTGTTTGGTTGGTTGATTGTTAGCAACAATACAGAAAAATGGCTGGATGAAATTACATGAAACTTTCAGAATATGTGTGCACTGGTCCTAAAAGAAAGTGATTAAAGTTTGGAGGTAACTGAGTAACCCTCAGAGTTCAAAATCAAGGTCACGGATTTTGGGGGGCTATGGGTTGAAAACGGTTGAAGTTAAGAGATAATTACTACTAGGAACATACAGGAACTCGTAATATGGGCTTTCACTTAGCACCAAGACTTTTGACCTTGAGTGACCTTGAAAGGTAAAACTCAAGGTCACGGATATTCATGGGGCTGTAACTCGAAACTCATTGAAGATAGATATTTACTATTTCCAAGATATAGGAAGTCTCATATGGGCTTTAATTTGGCAGCATGACCTTTGACCTTGAGTCACCTTGAAAGGTCAAATGCAATATCACGGATTTTCAGATGGTGTAACTTGAAAACACTTGCGTCATTACCTTAGATTTTAATTGTGCTCTGACACTAAATGTAGAAACGAGTCAGTATTAAACAGCAATAATATAACAGAGGCTTGTTGTGCCTTGCACCACTTTTATATTTTATTTTTATTTATTTATTTATTTTTTTTTTTTTGGGGGGGGAAGGTGATGTAGGTTGGGTGAGGAGCATGACTAACGTAACTGAATTGTAAAAAGAGATACATGACCCATAACTTTGATATCCCGTATTAAGGTTTTTACAGACCGCTATAGAAAGGAGCTTTCGTCTGTATTTCAAAACTTCTTCAGGGTGTGCAGAGACATTTGAGGAAAATAGATCATCATATACCCAAGCAAGACCTCTCGTGAGATACTAGTTGTAAATGATTCCCTACTGTTTTTACATTAATCTTATACCAGTACAGCATACATAAATCTTGCACCGAGCCCGAGACAAAATAATGTTATATGCAATTAATCTACGTGTATTCAAAATTACAGTTACTACGATATTAAAAATACACATATTATTTATTCACGGTATGAGGGGGAAACCACACCTTGTGCCTTTTCTTCCTTTATTCGCTTTACTTCGCCTCCCACTCGCCTGACGTCACCAGATTTCGCCACACTTCCCCACTCACATTCGCTCTCTCCTAGGTGAATAATATATGACTGCTGTACTGAGTTTTTACAAATTCCAGTGCTTTATAATCTTGCTATTTACATCTCACCATTTGTTATTTTTGTAGTCTCTCTCAGTAGGTTTCAGGAGTGTGTTAAATATTTTATATAATCTTGCATTCAAAGTCATGATCTCATCTTTCTTTATCAGAGTACATTGTCTACTTCATAATCTGGAACGAGAATTGTAGATGCTTTTTGCTTCATCCCTGTTGATAGCGTAGTTATTTTCCTCTCCATGTTTAAATATTGCACTATATTCTTTGGCTGTTCTAACTGAATATTTATGTTTCTTTACTCTCTATTCTACAGAATTTCCAGTTTGGCCTATGTATATGTTATTACATCCTTTACTTGGTATGTAGTATACATTACCACGCTCAGTAACAGCTTTGTTCTTAATGATTATTTTAATGTGTTCTAATACTTAAAAACAACAATTATAGCTCAACATCGTAAAATATGTACTAATGGTTCTAGCTGCTCTTAATTAGGTAAGGATAGAATATTATATTTCCTAAGAGGCTCCTTCTTATTGTTACCATAAAAAGTGTCCTTCGCTTTTACTAAGCATTGCTGAATTATATGTTCAGGGTTGCATAACTTCTTTCCCTAAACGATTTTTTTTTTCAGTTTCTTCAATCAAAAATTATGGGTCACAAATCCTCAGAGTCGTCAAGAACGTGGAAGTATATGTGGACTGCTTTACATGAAAATGATGATTTGAGAAATAATGTACATATGAATCCACTGAGGTGGGTTTTCTGTAAACCTTAAATTTAAACACACCACCACCATTACAAATTAGTATCATGAAACAACAGGACTGTTGGTTTCATCTTCGATTTAGAACGAAACTGACTGGACGTGCTTGTAAAGTTTCCCGAAAAACTTTTGGCGACTTTCATTAGCAGGTCACCAACATAAAATATCATCAACATATCTACATCAAGCCAACGTAAAACTTCATTTCCTAGGAATACATCTAGTTTCATAATATTCCATGTATAGATTTGAAAGTACTGGTGATATAGGATTACCGATAGCAAAACCGATTTTTTCCCAATAATATTTACCCTGTATCGTGAATTCCTTATTCAAAACGCAAAGTTCCCCAAATAATATAAATACATTATTACTGACTGGCAAATTGAGAATACTTAAGTCATTTCAAAGGAAATCAAGCAAATCTCTGATAGCTACTGATTGGTTGGGTGGAAAGCGCAGTCTAATAATGAAAAGCAGTACCAGGACATGAATAAATAGCATCATCATCTTGATTTCATGAATGACTTTTCGGTTACAACATGTTCTGTCTTCAGAGCTTAAAACATAAAAAGCCGACGTTGTACAACAGAGCGAACGAATCTAGATATTACTTTTAAATTTGAAGTAGAAATCATTAATCATACAGCACTTGTAAACACTCGTAAAAAATCACAAAATCAATATGCAGTGCCGATACCCAGAGAGTAATTGCAAAATCTAGTATAAAAACAGGCAAAACATATTAAACAATAATCAGTATACCAAATAATTATAACCTGTATAATTACAGGAAATATACTGGCTACACCAAGATGAAAGAGGACATGAATAAAATAAACAGGGAAAATCACAACTTCTAAATAAGACCAAGTCCAAAAAATAAACCAAAATAAAGTACTCTAAACCCGGATGAGTAAAAAAAAAAAAAAAAGAATGTGCTTGAGATAAACATGACTTGCAGCAACTTGATCAGTAATGACAGAACGGATATTCATAATTCACATTTTTCCCTCCACCTGACAGTCAAAGGAGGGTTTGTTATCACTGGGATCAATAGGTGTCCGTTCGTAGAGTTGGGCGACTGGGTAGACTGCTGTGTCTTAAGTATTTTTGTTTTGTTTTTTAATAATGAAAAAGTGAAAAAAAAAAAAATCAGATTTCAGTTCTACCTTCGCAGGGAATTTAATTGAATGCTTTTGTCTGCTCATCATCAAATGATTCTATAAACTTAGCGACAACTGACTCTTTGTTTTTTACCCTCCACCTGACAAGGTCAGAAGAGGGTGTTGTTATCACTAGGATCAATAGGTGTCCGCCCGTAGAGATGGGTGGCAGGTCAGCTGGCTGGGCGTCGAAATTTTGTTTCTGGGACTCAGAAAGTATTCATTATAGAGTCATGAAATTTGATATAGTTACGTGTCATACAATGAACTGGTGCCTTTCGACAGGTAGAATGTTGTGACTTGAGTTTTTCTTTCTTTTTTTCTTTTTCTTTTTTTAGAAAATAATGAGAAAGTTATAAATCCAGAGATTTCAATGCAACTTGCTCAAGGAATCTGAAAGACACAGGTTATGTATTCTTAAGGTGCTCTCCGTACACTCACTTTTAAAAGATTAGGGGTGGGCGTTATGTGCTTGATTTGGTGTGCAGGGTGGTGGGGGATTTGTTTTTGGCCAGATGGGAGGTTGCAACAGTGTCGGGTTGCATTTGTTTCATTATTATCATCTGGCTGTATGGTTACAATCCAGTGTTGTATATGATTTTCTAGGTTACAGGAAACCATTTGATTTGTCACTTAGTATAGTCACCTGAAGTGGCAAGAAGAAAATTAAAAGTGACAAGAACGAAAGGGAGAAATAGGAAGAGAAGAGAGCAGACACAGAAACAGAACAATAAAGGTGAAGGAAAAAGTAGGTAGCACTACATCAAGTGAATGGATGGAGGTCATCACGACCGGCAACTATGAGACAGTGATTGAGATAGGAATGACGCACGCCTATAGTTTAATGACAAAACTTCAAAAATTTATACATAATGATATATAACAGTACATGTAGTACATAAGACAGTACCTGGAGGGGTTGAGGGAGAGCCGAGAAACTGTCCTGGTGTTTCTTAGACTAACAGGTGAATGTCGCATGGTAAGGTTGATTGATTGCTTGATTGAACATAATTAAAATCTGGTGGCGCACCTGCCATGGTCACATGTCGCTGGACAACATGGTAAAAGATACAGCAAATAAAATGTGCATATTCAAAATAAAGTTAATCTCGTTAGCAGAAAATTAAAAAACACTGAAAATAACAAACGAATAGTTTTTAAAAATATCAATTACTTATAAAAGTGGAAGGAGGCCCGCCTCCTGAAGAAAACTAAAAACATCGGTAAAATCGCTAGAGGCTCCATCAAGCATCGAGAAGAAACAGTAAGTACCATCTGCCCTTTACACCTGTGGAGAAATCTCTGACGTAGGTCCTCAGACTCGGACACTCGACCAGCAAGTGACGGACAGTAAAGGGAACAAGGCGATCATAACAGTACGGTTGAGTCTCTCCACTCATCACGAACCCATATGTAAGCCAAGAGTCCCAAATGCGAAGCCTAGCAAGAACCACCTCCAATCACTGAGGCATGGAAGGGAGAACCCTCGGCACAACCACTCTCTGAAAGATTTCTTTTAATTTATTATGTGGAACACCATCCCAGTGTCCCTGCTAACACGTATGAATTGCATACTGCAAGTAAGGTGTTACATTAGAAGCAGGAAGGGGGTAGTCGGTTGGTGGCTGTTGAGAAGACGCAGCTTTAGCTACTGTATCTGCCCTCTCGTTGCCTACCACACCAACATGTGAGGGAACCCAACAGAAGTCCACATGACGGCCACGACGGCCAAGAAGAAAAAAAACACTCTAAAATGGATGGGATGCATTAAAAAACTCCAGTGCGGAGAGAGCACTAAGGGAGTCACTAAAAATCACAAAAACAGATTGGGGGAATTAAAAATGATTTTGAGAGCATGTAATATCACATTCAGTTCCGCCGTATACACTGAAGTAATACCAGGAAGGCTACTGCCCCTACTAAAGGAAGGAAAGATAACACCAAAGCCTACTCCAGTATCAGTCTTAGACCCGTCAGTACACAGAGAAGGCATGTTCCAAAAAGAGAGAGAAGGACACCTGAGAGGGAAGTGAGCTCTTTTTACCGACAACGGACCTCCAAAATATCATACGAGGGAGTAGCCAAATACCCACCCTCGGGATCCGATGTAGACAAACTGCCAGTCTCAGAACAGAGAGAGCTAACATCATAGACTGGACCCTGTAACCAAAAGGCTTTGGAAAACGAGGACGGGTGTCATAAACAGAAGATCAGGAATCTCTGGAGATGATGGCACAAGAAATTGAGTCCAGAATGCGATGGAGATGATACCAACACCTCATCATCAACGAATGGTGTCACAAATCCAAGGGGAGTATACCAGCATCCACCAACAAACTTGAAATTGGGGATGACCTGAATTCCCTGGTTGCCATATGTACACCAGCATGATGCACAGAATTTAACAACTGGAGACAGGCATCTGTTGTGGAAGAGTAGATCTCATACCCATATTCAAGTTCAGGAAGAATAAGAGACCTATGCAAGAGGAGCAGGGTCTGACGGTCAGCACCCCAAGAGGTATGGGCCAAAATCCTCAAAAGACTCAAAGCTTTAATACAAGCCACCTCAACAGAACGAATATGAGGAACCCATGTTAGTTGTCTATCAAACAGAAGACCCAGAAACCACGTCTCATCCACACAGGATATTCTCCGACCATAGAGATACAAGTAAGGGTCTGGGTGAACCCCCTGAAGATGACAAAAATGCATAACCACTGTCTTTGTTAAAGAAAAATGGAAGCCACGAGACTCTGCCAAGCAGATATTCTAAGAGCCAGCTGCAACTTCCTCTCTATCAGACATTCTGGATGTGGTAAAGGAAATTGAGAGGTCATCGACATACAGTGAGCCTCGTACACCTTCAGGAAGTACACTGATTACGCTGTTGATGACCACAGCAAAGAGTGTAACATTAATGATACTCCCTTGTGGTACTCCATCCTCTAGTGCACAGGCGTTAGAAAGCACTCCTCCCACTAGGACCCTTAAAAAACGATTAGATAAAACTGCTGAATAAAAGTAGGCAAGAGCTCACAACGACATAATTCATGAAGAAAAAGTAAAATGCCATGATCCCAGTCAGTGTCACATGCCTTCTCCAGATCGAAAAAGATTGTGACCTGGTGTTGGTCAGTGGAGAAAGCCTCACAGACAGAAGATTCCAAGGACAGTAATGCATCAGAGGTATATCGGAATTTTCGAAAACCATACTGAGCAGGGAATAAGAAGTCACCTCTCTCCAAAAACCACACAAGCCTAACACTGACCATCTTTTCCAGAACTTTACATATACAAGAAGTCAGAGAAATAGGCCGATAATTCGTCGTGGGTAGGTGGTTCTTACCTGGTTTGGTTTGGGGATGGGGATAATCACAGGAACACCCCAACAAGACGGAAACTCACCAGAACACCTGATTTTAATAAATAATGAAAGCAAAAACAAAAGGGACTCATCATACAGGTGATGTAAAAAGGCATATGGAATATCATCACAACCAGGAGAGGAATCATGGCACTGCAACAGAGCCGCCTGGAGTTCAGAAATAGAAAATGGAACATTGTAAGTCTTTCCCCCAGAAGATGCAAAACTGAGACCATGAGACTCTAGGCGCCAACGGTGGCTGATGCCTTATCTGCATCCTTTTGTGACACACGGGCAAAATGATTGACAAGCAACTCTGCAACAGCAATAGGATCAGCCACAGTTCCACCTGCTGCAGATAAAACAGGAGGAGGGGGAACAATAAATTTTCCTAAAATTTTCCTTACCTGGTTCCACATTTGAGTGATGGACATCCTCAAACCGAAGGAGGAAACATATCCCTTCCAGGATGAATGCCTGGCCTCCTTTAAAACCCGCCTTATATGAGCTCGTGCCCTCTGATAGGCCACCAAATACAGAGGATCCCCATGGTGACAACAAAGTCAACAGAAGGCGACTCATTTAGCTCTCACTGCAGAACTGCACTCAGAGTTCCACCAAGGAACCAGACGTTTAGGAAATTTACCCCTCGTTCTTGGAATAGATAAAAGGCCTGCTCAGTGCAAAAAGCCATTGAAATATGACAGTGCCTCAGTAAGACAGCCAAACTCATGGAGAGAAACGGAAGTGGAACTTAATTCCTTAAAACATGGCCAGTCAGCCTTATCCAGAAGCCAGCGAGGAAGATGTGGCAGAGGTCCACCTGCACTAGCAGTTAAGAGTAATGGAAAACGGTCACTGCAGTAAAGGTCTGGCAACAAATCCCAGGTAAAATCTAAAACGGCATCAGCTGAGCATAAGGACAAATCAACTGCAGTAAAAGTTCTAGTCTGGCTATGGAAATAAGTCATTTTATCAGAGGTGAAAATGCCCAACTCCTCCTCATCCATTAAAGAGGCCAACATGACACCCTGAGGGTTGGCCTCACTGTTTCCTCATAGTGGATGGTGACCATTCATATCTCCTAGTGACAGAAAGGTTGAAGGAAGGCAACAAATAAGGCGTTCCAGATCCGCCCTTTCAACAGTAGCACTAGGAGGAAGATAAAAAACTGGAAACTGTATACTGCCGATGTAAAAACATCTGGACAGCAACACCCTACAGGGGAGTGATGTCCAGATGACTGTATGGAATATCCTGGCGAAGGAAAATAGTAGCACCACCATGAAGACCTTGGCGCAGCACAGGATCAGAATAAAAGGCATGGTAGCCAGAAGGACTGGAAGGAACAGCATCACCCACCATGGTCTCCTGGATGTACATGCACAGAGGAGTAAATTAAGAAACAAGACACAGTTCTTCATAGTTAGCACATATACCCCGACATTCTCCACTAGATGATAGAATCTATAGTGGAGGGATGACTAGGTGCAGGACTGTACACCTGACAAGTAAGCGAGTTTGAACTGATGCTTATGAAGGCCCTTCGGAGGAACTTGTGCAACACCAGAAACTCGCACCCTCAGTTGAACATCCGAAGGCAAACGTGAGGATGAGGAAGTAAGTTCTACAACACTTCTTCTTGGAATGGGCATACCAGTTTGTTTGGAAGGCAGCTTGGGGTCTGCCTTTGGAGATGTAGGACGGCCAGTGCCCCCACCAGAAGCCCCAGATATGGAAGTAGAGTCCACAGGACTTGAATTATTTGAGGAGAACATCCCATGCTTCAGATCTGAAGCACCAACAAGCTGTCCAACAACATCCTCAGGTGGGGATTGGACCAGAGGTGAACTACTAGCTTCAGCTGTCACCTGGCTAGATCCCTCAGCCTGCTGGGCAGAGGGAACAGGAGAGGTGTCGACACAAGGGTCGACAACAGAGGCATTAGGTGGCCGGTCTTCAGGCTCAGAAGACTCTTACGAACAACAGTGACGTTTACCAATTGGTACAGATGGAGCCTCGGGCATACTGGGTAGGACCGTAGGACGGGAGAGGGAGTCTGGTCAACGTAGACATCTGCCACCACCACAGAAGTGTACAAGCCATCAGCCACCGATGTGGGGGTGGAAACAGTCTGAGCTGCATTCAGGCAAACATCATTCTCACAAACAGTACTAATCATGGGGACAGCATCCTGGAAATCATGACTTGAAGGAGTGGGTAATGGATGGGTCGAGGCTGCCCCTTAGATACAGGGCGATGCACTGACATTCCAGAAAGGACAGATACATAAGTAACCCTGGGCTGAAAGAAGAGTCTGGGCTTTTTTTTTTGTTTCAGGAAATGAAACCCTCTCATGTGTACGAATGGACAAAGTCTCCTTTTCCAGGCAGTATCTTGGACAGTCTTCAGAAGAGACAGCATAAGGACCTCCACAGTGATAGCATTTAAGGGGTCCTGTACAGTCACTGGTATGGCTTGGTCTGCCACAGGAGACACAGACACCAGGAAGGCCAGCCTGTGCACAACGGCAAAATTTGCTAACGTGGCGATATCCCTGGCAGTGGAAGCAGCACTTTGGGGTTGGTACATATGGCTTCACAGGAAGCAACAGCCAAGCAGCTTCACAGACGTAGGCAACGTTAATTTGTCAAATGTCAGAAATAAGGTCGGGTTCAGTGTCAAAATTCTATCAGTTTTCTTCTGAAGGCGCTGAACCTTCACCACACCGTATGACCGTAGTTCCTCCAACAGCCGTGCCTGTGAGTATCAGAGGAGGTCACGGGAAAATACGACACCCTTACATTGGCTGAAGCTGTCATGAGGGACACACATAATGGCTGCATCAGAGACAGTGGTCAGACATAGTAAACAGGAGCTCTCTTCATGGGAAGATACTTCTGTAAGTATGCTCCCATCGCCCTGGGAAGAGATCTTAGGCTCCCTTTCACAAACTGACACTATGGCACGGTGTAATGCAAAAATATCAATATCAAGCACTGACTCTCCCACGGAGAGTTTCAGGACTAGATATTTAGCATAAGGTGCCAGCACCATTTCATCTGCTTTGAACTCCGGAGCTGCACCAACCCAACATGAGTGCCTCCCAGTCCCAGCTGAAGGCTGCAGCAGAGGAGGATACTCAACAGGGGCCTGGTAAGGCTCCAGAGTCACAATATAAAGGTAGCCAGGCATGGTGTCAGAGTCGTCAACTGAAGGTTTTCTAAAATTTGCCATTATACTGCTGATAAAAACTTCATTCCCCCATCCCTCCACCCACCACAGAGCCCAACAAGGGGAGGTCTTATGCCAGGGCCAGCACCACTGGCAACCCCAGAGGTAGCAGGAGAATATATGTGAGTAACCACCAGGGGACCTGGGCAAGGGTGACTCCATGACGATAGGAGCCACCAGGCCCCCCCCCCCAGTGCCCACTTGACCCTAGCCAACACATGAAAAGCCAATTGACCTGGTCAGACCAGGTCGCACATCAAGACGGAATAAGAGACCAAAGAGGTGTATTGCTAGCTGCAGGATGCATCATGCAGTATCAGCCAAACCCCAGGACTCCCATCTCCCAGCATTATGGGATGCCACACGTTGCAAAAATGAGGGAAGACAACAGTCAAGCCCAAGATGGCAAATGGGCAGGAACTAACATTACCAGCAGGCCTCCTCCACGAGTGATGTAGGGGGTGCTTGGTCCACAAGGCCAACAAATGCCGGACCCTACGAAGGTAGGGATGTCTCCAAAGTAGGTGGCACAGCCAACCACGCTTCAAGCCCCACCACCACGTCAAGGTGACCCCCCGCAGAGGGGTCGCATGGTAAGGTTAATGTAAATAGTGTATATCCAATGCAGACCAGCCTTTGTGGAATCATACATATTAAGGCAAGGATGCAGAGATTCAATTTTGTGAACAGTCAATCAAAAGCCAAATTCACTGAGTAAGGTGAAATATGAAGGTCACGTGGCATGTTCCAGTTAAAAAGTTTTGATCCAATATGGCGAGACATGGTGAAAGAGTTGTGAGGGAGGCAATGTTGAAGTGATTTGATTGTAAGAACACGTTGCTAATACTGAAGGTCACAAAGCAACGGCAATGTTCGACCCATTTTTGTCTTTATTTTGATAAACTAACTGAAACAGTTTTGATATGATTTTAACTAACTGTGGCGGAGGAGCTTAGGTTAGCCAATTAGCTAAGTTACTTGTTTTTTAAAACTATAAGATGAAGGTCAAATTCATATGTTAAGGTCAGCTTACTCAGTTCTGATGTGGAGTAACCCAAGCTCTGTGTAGCGACTCAAGAAAAAGCAGGGAAAAAGGAACTTTATTTAAAAGCAATCAATTAAAGATCAAGGGCACAGGGTAAGGTCCAATGTTAGACCCAATATCTCAAACAGTTGCCATTCAGTTTAAACCAAACTTCGTGGAAGGATCAGCCATGAATGAAGAGATTGAACTTTAGACAAATAGGTCCAATTTTTCTATATCACTGCTGACTACACTCAAGTCATGTGGAACTGAGGTTGATCTTATCTGTCGGTTACAGATGCATCAAAAATGACCATCAAGTACTTAGAGGTGTGCTTTCGTCTTGGTACAGTTAATTACGCCTCCGCCCACCTATGGTGAAGGAGGCATTAAATGAATGGTCTGTCCATCCATGTGTCCGCGGGTAAGTGCATGCATGGGTCAGTGAGTCCATAACACTTTTGTAGGCGCGATATCTCATAAACACATCAACTGATTTCCACCAAACTATTGCCAGTGATGCAGTATCAGGAGATGATAAGCTGATTAGGTCAGCTAGGTCAACGGATCAATAGTCAAGGTCATATGGGGTTGATTTAGTTTTTCCTTGTGGACGTGATATCTCCTGAACCCCTCGATGAATTTCTACAAAACTTTTGTCAATGATACAGTATGTAGGGACGATGATCTGATTAGGTTAGCAAGGTCGTGGAGGTTGTACGGCAAGTCTGTGCACGAGGCTTGACGGAGGCATACCGAGCGAAGCTTTGTGGTGACATCTCTGGACCCAAGTTCTTGGCGTTTTATTTTAATAATAAGACCACGAGAGGTTTCATGCATATTCTACTTCCAGTTGCGCTGATAACAGACGTCTGTTCATTGGATGACCCTAAACTTACCAAGATTCTTCTGAGCAATATTACAGCAAGGTACTAAGAGTGAAAGACTATAAATGGAATACAGTTGATGTATGTGTATTTTTAAATTTATTTGAGTATTTTTTTATTTACTGACTTATTCATTTATATTTAGGTGTAACAATTAATTATCCTTGTATCCCTTAACCCCTAGGCGCCGGTCCACATCATATGACGTGTTGGTAGAGGCATATGGTCCACGTCATATGATGTTTTAATTTTTTTGCGGGCATGTTTGAACTTCATAGCAAGCCATGTGGACTCATAGTATTGCCCTGGCATGGCTGGTGCGCGAGGTCACGCTGGCTGGCCGGGGGAGGGGACAGGGGTGTGGGTAGGGGGGGTGGGAGGGCAGCTTAGCAGGGAGGAGGGCCGTGGTGGAGGGTGGTGGTAGGCCGGGGTAGGGAGAGTGTGGCCTTGGAACCAGCTGATACTGGTTCGGGTTGGGGTAGGGGTCGGGACGGGTAGGGTGGGGTGGGGTAGTGGGGAGGGCTACTATAATCCTTCCAAAATATCCAGATCATTTAAGCGTTGTCCCTCAAGGGAGTTCCTCTACGTGTGATGTTGCCACAGTTTCTACTGGGCCAATTATCGGATTAGAGACAAGGGTTAACCTTCACTCCCAGCTCACTACCTCTCTCTCTCTCTCTCTGCATATAAAATCAACATTTTATGGAGATTTATTTCAATAAAAAGTCTATACGGTTTTATGAATTATTAGAATTTGAGGAAAAGCCTCCTGACTTTGTCTGTCTGTCTCTGCATATAAAATCTACAGTTTATGGAGATTTGTTTCTCTAAAAAGTCTATACGGTTTTATGAATTATTATTATACTTGAAGCCAATCTCTGTGAGAATCTTGCATAGGGACTCAATGCATCCATTGAAGGAGATATTTTCCTTAAGTTCTTCTTTTATTTTATGCAGTGTAAGGATCTCCTTCCTTTCATAGAATCCTAAGACGGTTCTTCTCACCACACGTTTGTTGATGTCGTCTAACTTAGTGACGGTTGCAGAGCGCTTCTTTGTTGGTGACGAGAATACAGGCTGTTCTGGTGACTTTTGTGTAATGCAGGCTTGACTGAAGGAAGAGCAAATTCGTCTGACTGTTACTTCACTCACGTTGGTGGCCTTTGCCGTTCGAGCAAAAGTTTTTGAGGGATCAATTAAAGGTTCCCTGTTTGCTTTCTCTTCTAAAAAATACTTATTTACGCTGTAAATAAGTTCCTTTTCTCGACTATGAAGCAGACGAGGGCGAGTAGTAAGAGTAGGAGCTTCCATCTTTGATGGAGGTTAGAGAGGAACTGACCTGCGGATTGACACCTGACCCACCCTCACTGACTTGCCTACAAGCATGACAGAGTTGGAAAGCAACGTTGCCAAGTGTTGAGGTATTTATAAAAAGTCATTGTTATTATTAAAAACAATAGGCATTTTCTTACACTATATAGCCTTATTAGAGAATTTTATATCTATCTATCTATCTATCTATATATATTGTTACATAGCCTATGATTTCATCATCCTTTGTGTAATTTTAACGCACAGTATGCTGCATGTTTGATCACGAGCGTGTTCTGCCTCAGTCCCCCCCTTCTACCGTTATAGTAGAGTAAGTCGTCCTTTCTGTTGTTCAGTGAGGGATTTTCAGCTCTTTGTCCCCATGGCTTCATTTGCGCGTCCTTCTTACAAGTTGCATCAAGCTCTGCCGGCCCCTATATAATGAGCTCAGTCTCTGCATCATGGCCACTTAGATCTGCTCCTCATTTTGTTCACATCTCTGTCCTCCCCTGTACCGTTATTATTATTGTGATTGCTCCAGAAGTCTCCAACCATCTAGCAGCTGTGTAATTTGAGTATAACTGCTATTGCATTTTTTTTCCTTGTACTGTATAGCATAAGGTGTTGATTTGTGGGCCTAGTGAGGTTTTTTGTAATTTGTGTAGGATTCATTTTGTCAGCCAGTTTTAATATTATTTTGTATCTGTAATAATTTATCTTGCATTTACTGAGCATTACCCAGTGTATTTTCATTTTATTAGGGCTGACTTAGATAAATTTACTCTTGCTAATTTCGTGTTAATAGAGGCTATTGCAGTTAACCATATATTTAACCTGTTTTTTGCCATTACATTATCCTTATGAGTCCTGAATGTTTTGTTGTTAGTTTGAGCATTAAACTTTAACTTGTAATTTTACCTAACTCTTTTGTTTTGAACCTGGAACTTTACGGGACAGTAGTGATTTTTAGTATTCTCACTTAAAGTGTACATTATCTTTCTCTGTTCCGTAACATAAATTTGGCGACCTCATATCAGGATATTCAGGATATTATCATAAGGATATTGTTTGTTATTTTGTGACTGTGATTTATTCATGATGTCTTCTATTGCTACGCTTGATGAAGCCAAAGATTTTTTGTCAAATGTGCAGTGTGTGATGTAGAAAACAGAACAAAGAATGAACTTAAGCTTGTTGCTCAACAATTGGGAATTGTTGTTCGCTCTCATCATTCTAAAGATCAGATTGTTCACATGATTAATGAAAGCTTGTTTAATGTAACTCCTCCAAATGAGCAAACGCAGATTGAATTAGCTAAGTTACAGCTAGCCCTGCAGGAGGCCCGTGCTAAGGAGGCTGAGTTTCACGCACAAGTTGAAATTGCTAGGATTCAGGCAGACCATGAGTATCGCATGAAACAATGTAGAACTGGATCATCTAGCTCTGATGATTTTGATGTGGCTAAAAATGTTAAACTTGTCCCTCTTTTTAATGAATCTGATTTAACTAAGTATTTTCAGTTGTTTGAGAGGGTAGCTACAGGTTTTAATTGGCCAAAAAAGTATTGGCCAGTACTCCTTCAAACTGTTCTCACCGGTAAAGCTCAAGTAACTTATGCATCTTTGCCTCAGGATCAATCTGATAATTATGATGTAGTTAAGAGCTTGATTCTTAAGGCCTATGAGCTTGTTCCTGAAGCCTATAGAGTAAAATTTAGGACAACTTACAAGCAAGATAAGCAATCCCATGTTGAGTATGCAAAAATCAAAGAAGATCTGTTAGAGCAGTGGTTAAATTCTAAGAATGTGGATTCTGATTTTGACAAATTTAGGCAGATGATTTTGCTGGAGGACTTCAAAAGGTGTATTAGTAAAGATGTAAGCCTATATCTTGATGAGAGAAGAATAGATAATTTGTCTGATGCTGCAGTTTTAGCTGATGAATATGTTCTCACTCACAAGAGATATTCTAGAGAAAAAGGGAAAGCTGAGAGTAAGTACGTTGCCTCTACTCAGAGTACAGGTAACAGGAAGGAGAATAAAGATGATGTTTCTCAGGAAGTAAATACCAGCTTCACCTCTAGATTTCAGAAAAGTAAATGTACTTATTGTAGTAAGCTTGGTCATACTACGGAGAGATGTTTCAGGAGACAGCATGATGTGAACAAAAAGGAGTCTTTAAATATTCAGTCAATTGGTCTAGTGTCCACTAATGAGAGTTCCCAGAATTCTTTAACTGAGTTAACTGAACCTGCTTTGAGGGGTAACTTAAATTCTCATGATGGAGCTCCTCTTTTGAGCAGTAACGTGGGTGACACTCTCAAGAGTTCATGTGCTAATTTCCTGTCTGATGGTTTTGTCAGTCCTCTGGACAATAATGACAGGAAATCAGTTAAAATATATCGTGATACAGGTGCTTGCCAATCCCTTATGCTGACCAGTGTTCTAGGCTCTAATGTTAATTCCTCTGATGAAACTGTAATCTTACAAGGTGTAGGGAATAATTATTTCTCTGTCCCTCTGTGCAGAGTGAATTTAGAGTCTGGTTTTGCTAATGGTTCCGTTATGGTTGGGTTGGTTGAGACACTCCCAATGTCAGGTGTAACTTTCTTACTTGGAAATGATATTGGTGGAAGTCAAGTGTGTCCAGCTCCTCAGTTGTCTAGTGAGCCAGTGGCTGCGGCCCAGGATTGTGGTGTCCCTGATGTGTTCCCTGCATGTGCTGTCACTAGGGCTGAGTCTAAAGTTACTGGTGATTTAGAGGATAATGATGATGATGATGTTATCCTAGCTGACACTTTTCTTGCTAATTGGGACCACTCACCAGATGAGGCAGTACCCCGTAGTGTTGATAATTTGTCTCGTCAAGAGTTGGTTGAGTTGCAGGTTGCTGACCCTGAGTTGAAAGGTCTAGCTAACTCTGCTTACAGTGAAGAAGAGTCAGCCGGTGCTTCTACTTGTTATTATGTAAAGTCAGGAGTACTTATGAAGAAGTGGAGACCCCCAACAGCATCAGCCGACTGTGAATGGGAGGTTGTACATCAAGTTGTCATCCCTCGTGTTTGTAGGCAGGATATCATTAGAGTGGCTCATGATTCCAGTTTGGCAGGACTCCTGTGAGTGTGGAAGACTGTGGCACTCATTTTGAAACACTTCTACTGGCCAGGTATCTTCAGGGATGTTTCCTGGTATTGTAAGTCTTGTCACACCTGTCAAGTTGTGGGGAAGTGTAATCAGACCGAAAATGTTGCACCTCTAGTTCCCATTCCTCCTTTTGAGGCGCCTTTCACCCGTGTGTTGGTGGATATTGTGGGCCCTCTTCCTAAGACTTCTTCAGGATTTTCTTATGTGTTGACCATGATTGATATGGCTACTCGTTATCCTGAAGCCATTCCACTTAGAAATATCTCAGCAAAGAACGTGGTTAAGGAAATGCTAGGGTTCTTCACAAAGTTTGGTCTGCCCAAGGAGGTACAGTCAGACCGGGGAAGTAATTTCATGTCGAATGTTTTCAAGCAGTCTCTGAAAGAGTTGGGCATCACCCAGATCACGTCTTCAGCTTACCATCCCCAGACCCAAGGAGCGTTGGAGAGATATCATCAAACAATCAATTCGATGCTCAAGAAATACTGTTTGGAACATCAGAAAGACTGGGATAAAGGTCTTCCATTCGTTGTGTTTGCCGCAAGAGAATCTCCAAATGAATCACTGGGCTTCTCACCTTTGAACTACTGTTTGGCCATGAAGTAAGAGGACCCCTTAAGTTACTCAAGGAATGCTGGCTGTCGGAGGAAGATGACGTCAACCTGCTGGAGTATGTGATGAAGTTCAAAGAACGGCTGTCCACTGCTTTACAGCTGGCGAGAGAGAATTTAGGAGCTGCTCAGGAGAAGATGAAGACTTGGTATGATAAGAAGTCCAGGTTACGCCACTTTCAGCCAGGAGATCAGGTTTTGATTCTGCTACCAGTTCATGGGCAACCTCTTCAAGCCAAGTTTAGTGGTCCTTATTTCGTGGAGAAGAAACTCAGTGATGTCAACTATGTCATCGCCACACCAGATCGTAGAAAGAACAAGCAACTTTGTCACATCAACATGCTAAAGTTATATCACAGGCGGGATGAAAATAACCCAGTCTGCACTGTAGCTGTTCCACCCGAGTCTGCGAGTGAAGCTCTCCCATGCAGTATGAGCCTGAGTGATAGTTTGGGGAAGAATCCTGATATCATGAATGATCTCCAGACTAAGCTTTCTCATCTACCTCCCGAGGAAAGGCAGGAGTTTTCGGCATTACTGCAGGAGTACCCGCAAGTGTTCCGTGCCACTCCAGGAAGAACTACTGTGTTGATGCATGATGTCGATGTTGGAGACGCAAAGCCAATTAAACTGCCTCCTTACCGTGTGAACCCAGTGAAAGTTCCTCTCATCCAGAAGGAGCTTGGCTACCTGTTGGCCCACAAGATGACTGATCCCTGTCAGAGCGAGTGGAGTTCTCCTGTCACTCTAGTCCCTAAGCCAGGTGGGTCACAGCGGCTTTGCATCGACTACAGACGTGTTAATCAGATAACCAAAACAGACACTTACCCTCTCCCTCGTGTGGAAGATTGCATAGACAAGATCGGAAAGGCTAGGTACATAAGTAAGTTTGATTTGTTAAAGGGATACTGGCAAGTACCTATGACTGAATGTGCTAGGGAGATCTCATGTTTTGTAACACTAGGAAAGACTTTTGCATGTTCCGTAATGCCATATGGTATGAAGAATGCACCAGCCACATTTCAGAAGCTCATGAATGTTGTAACAGAGGGTTTGGCAGGGTGTGTTGTTTATATTGATGATGTATTAATCTTCAGTGACAACTGGAAAGATCACCTATGCCATGTCAGTAAATTTCTTGAGCGTTTGGTTCAGGCTAATCTTGTAGCTAATTTATCAAAGAGTGAGTTTGGTCAAGCTAAAGTTCAGTACCTTGGGTATGTAATTGGTGATGGACATGTTGCACCACCAGGAGCTAAGGTTCAGGTTATAAGTGATCTTCCCAGACCTAAAAGTAGGAAAGAGCTACAAAGATTTTTGGGAATGGTAGGTTATTACAGGAGATTTGTTCTTAACTTTTCTATTCTTGTATCACCACTTACAGACCTACTGAAAAAGGGAGTTAAATTTGTCTGGACCGATAACTGTGAATCCTCTTTCAACAAACTTAAAGCTATTCTATTAAGTCAGCCAGTGCTCGCTACTCCAAATTTTGCTAAGCCTTTTAAGATGGCTGTTGATGCAAGTGATACAGGAGCTGGGGCTGTTTTGTTGCAAGAGGATGATCAGGGTATTGAACATCCTGTATCTTATTATAGTAAGAAGTTCACTCCACCTCAAAAGAACTACTCAACTATTGAGAAAGAGCTTTTGGCCTTGATTTTGGGTTTACAGCATTTTTCATTTTATTTGTGTTCTGGTTTTGACCCCATAGTCATTTATACCGATCATAACCCACTGAAATTCCTTAGTAAGTTTAAAGATAAAATCGGAGATTGACAAGATGGAGTCTACTTCTTCAGGAGTATTCATTAGACATACAACATGTCAAGGGGAAAGAAAATGTCATTGCAGATTGCTTATCTAGACTTTAGACAGATTGTTTTAGAGTAATAAGAAATTTCCACAAATTTCTTTTTCTTTGTGGGGAGGTGTTACATAGCCTATGATTTCATCATCCTTTGTGTAATTTTAACGCACAGTATGCTGCATGTTTGATCACGAGCGTGTTCTGCCTCAGTCCCCCCCTTCTACCGTTATAGTAGAGTAAGTCGTCCTTTCTGTTGTTCAGTGCGGGATTTTCAGCTCTTTGTCCCCATGGCTTCATTTGCGCGTCCTTCTTACAAGTTGTATCAAGCTCTGCCGGCCCCTATATAATGAGCTCAGTCTCTGCATCATGGCCACTTAGATCTGCTCCTCATTTTGTTCACATCTCTGTCTTCCCCTGTACCGTTATTATTATTGTGATTGCTCCAGAAGTCTCCAATCATCTAGTAGCTGTGTAATTTGAGTATAACTGCTATTGCATTTTTTTTCCTTGTACTGTATAGCATAAGGTGTTGATTTGTGGGCCTAGTGAGGTTTTTTGTAATTTGTGTAGGATTCATTTTGTCAGCCAGTTTTAATATTATTTTGTATCTGTAATAATTTATCTTGCATTTACTGAGCATTACCCAGTGTATTTTCATTTTATTAGGGCTGACTTAGATAAATTTACTCTTGCTAATTTCGTGTTAATAGAGGCTATTGCAGTTAACCATATATTTAACCTGTTTTTTGCCATTACATTATCCTTATGAGTCCTGAATGTTTTGTTGTTAGTTTGAGCATTAAACTTTAACTTGTAATTTTACCTAACTCTTTTGTTTTGAACCTGGAACTTTACGGGACAGTAGTGATTTTTAGTATTCTCACTTAAAGTGTACATTATCTTTCTCTGTTCCGTAACAATATATATATATATATATATATATATATATATATATATATATATATATCTATCTATCTATCTATCTATCTATCTATATATATATATATACAGTACTGTAAATAAATTTAATTTAGAAGTAGTAAATAGCTGACATGAGACAGAGAGGTGTGTTTTGGCACAGATTCGGCAGTGTTGAGCGAAGGGGAACTCCCGTGAGGGACAACGCCCAAATGATCTGGATATTTTGGAAGGACTATAGGGGGCCATGACGGGTGTGGGGGAGAGTGTATGGGTGCTTGAAAACAATTGTACTGACCATAGCCAACATTTAGGGAGTATCACATTGTCAAGAAGTACTAAAAACAATGAAATAATGTGTAAATAGTGTGTAAATAACTGTGAATACCTAAATAGACATAAGTTTGTTAAATAATAAATATCATGGAAAACATAAAATAAGCCGATCTTTATTTATTACTTTCTTGTTTTTTTGCCATTTTAGTTGTAACATTGTGTTCATACGGCACTGTGAATTAGTGAGAGAAACAAAGACACACTCAACACTTATTCTGGCGACAGATATCCTCCCTCCTCCCTCCATCAACCACCGTCATCACACCACCGTGACCTTGAACACGCTCAGCCCAGTTGCCACACACCTGCTCCCTCATGTCACACCACCACCTCCAAATTGCCAACAGAGAGTAGGTACGCGCTTTTTATGTTTTTTGTCATTTGTGATTGATTTATAATGAAGAAAAAATTATTTTGGGGAAAATCGATTATCCTAAAAATAACCCGGTTCTGGGACGTGCATGTCTACCCATGCCCGGTGCCTAGGTGTTAAAAATCTAACAAGAGTGAAAAGAATCCATCAGGTTGCATTACTTGCAAGTATACGTCATTATATCTAAGTATGAACCTGGCTACTGTGATTATGGAGTCAGGTACATAAGTTCGCATAATACTCCACCATTCCTACTTTTCACTGACTTCTAATGACTAACCTTCATAAAGATCAAAAGGCTTTACGTTTTCCCCTGCCCACTGATGATTCCCTTTGATATGATGCGCCAGAGAAAAGTGATAGACATAACCTAAATGTACAGTAGATACAGTGGAAAGGTATGCTGACTTTTGGCCGTGCCTGTAAACAAATACACAATATCCACTGACTACTTGGGTGCCGTAGAGATTCTGCTGTGGTATGACACCACTTCATCTTTGGAATGATATTCAGAAATTCGGTCAGATCTTTGGCAAGAGACAGAGTGGTTCCGTGAAAGCATTTTCAGCTAAAGCGCTCCTGTACGTCATTATCACTCTGAGGCAACACCACAGCTGTCATCCTCTCAGTCACACCAGGCCTTGCAGTTAAGGTAGGAGCGAATTGTTGATATCGTGATGTGATGGTTGTATATTTTCTTGTCCTTCTTGGTGTCGAGGTAGTTCTGACTGTAGATGAAAAAAAAAGAAAAGAAAAAAGAAAAAGAAAGAAAGGACTATGATTGTGCTTATCGACTTCACGACGATAATTAAAAGAGAACATATACTTATTTGAAAGTCTTTATCTGCGTCAAGAATACGACCAGCTGTACATGGTTTTCATCTAAATTCCCAACTGTACTGCTGAGTGAACAGGATTAAAGGGAAAAAACAGACTGAGTCTACCAGTCTTACCAGCCCAAGACTCGAGCTTGGAATCTTCTAGATGGAAGCTGGACTTCCTAACCAATGCTCTATCGGCTTCCTCCAACTGTAGATGTCGTTAAGAACTTTTCCTGTGCTGCCATGTTTATGGAATGGTAGTCGTGGTTTCAGTGCCTGGTTGTGAAGCGCCATATATTCTGATTTAATGTATTTGTCTGTAGGGTAACAAGGGACAGTATAATATTAGTTCAAGAAGAATATGCATCTTCAAAGTGCACGAAAATATGCATCTTTAAGTGGGTGAAGTTGTGATAATATTCACTGAAGATCTTGCTTCTTGGTCACTGATATCTCAGAAGGAAGTGCCTAACAGGGTGGTGTATTTCGATACGTTTTCAGCAGTATCTCATATCTCGATAAAGGTATTCTAATCTCTATGTATATTTACCTCCGTCAAAGAAGTTAGAGGAGGTTGTATTCACCTATGTTTATCTGTCTGTTTGTCCAGACGATATCTCCAAAAGTTCTCAGTAAATTTCAATGAAATGTGGTGGAAGGGTGGGCCATCGGCCGTGGGCCAAGAAGGAACTGATTAAATTGTGGGGCAGATCCTGATCTGGATCCGTCTCTAAAGTATAATAACTCCAAAAGTTCTCAATGAATTTCAATAAAGTTTTGTGGAAGAGTGGACTATGGGTCAAGGAACAATTGATGAAATTTGGTGGCGGATTAGGATCCTATGTATTCCACACAGTACCTATACGGGAGAGGAAAAGTTTGAATGTAATGGAGATGAGATGTCTGAGGAGTATGTGTGGAGTGACGCGTATGGATCGAGTGCGAAATGATGAAGTGCGAAGGAGAACTGGAGTTGTTCGGGAGATGGCTGGTAGAGTTGAGCAGAGGGTGTTGCAATGGTTTGGGCATATGGAGAGAATGGATAATGAGCGATTGGTGAAAAAGATAACTAGATCTGATGTGAGAGGTGTAAGACTGAGAGGAAGACCACGAATAGGATGGATGGACAGTGTGAAGAGAGCGCTGGATGCGAGAGGGATGTCTGTTGAGCAAGGAAGAGTGGCTGTGCGTGACAGAAATAAATGGAGAGAAATTGTGAATGAATAAGTGATGACGCAGCCCTGAGGGGATATTCTCCCGCATTTGGTCTGATCAGCTAGTCAGGTCAGGTGCGGGTAAGGGGATGGGTCTGTTATGATGTGGCAGGGGTAAACCAGTTCTGCTGTCGGGCCCTGCTGTGGATGTCACTACTTGCATTGCGCAGTTGACCCTTGTGCGGTGTGATGCGGTGAGGCTCTGTCCGTTCTCCCCTTTGGGGCTAAGATGCGAATGAATGTGTTTGAATGGATGAGTAAATGGAGAGTGAGTCGTCCTGTCTCGGCTACCTCCCTTTCCTTGGGGGAAGCAGCCTAGGTATATAGATAGATAGATAGACCTATACGGATCCTGATCCGGATCCTTTCTCATAGCAATGGCACTGGCGGAGGTATGCGGTCTATAGTGCGGCTAAATGACCAGCGGCGATTGCCAGCAGGTCACTTAATGGCAAGCCTTCTTCGTCTTCTTCTTCCTTTGCTTCTGCTTCAGGTGGATTTGTTAAAGAGAAGGCCTTTGAAGACAAAAGTGGTACCATATATGGCAATCTGACATGGAGAATCCCAATCTGCCCTCAGCTGACACCTCTGTTAAGGCACCTCCAGAATCTGGGTAGTGGATATCTCCGTTAAGGATAGTTGTTTTTCACGGCAAACTGTTTGAAACAAGAGTCTCCCGCAGGTCCCAGAGCAATTCTGCTCTTGTTTACTAAAGTATGTTGTGCTAAGAGTAATTCTGTTCTTAATCGTAATAGTCTACCCCATCTTAAAGTTATCCCTCACTTTATCTTAGTTATCCTTTGCCTTTTTTTTTTTTTTTTTTCATTTACTATACCTCATGATGAAAAAGGTGGTATGTCACTCCTTTCGATACGTGTGTGTGTGTGTGTGTGTGTGTGTGTGTGTGTGTGTGTGTGTGTGGTGGAAAAGATTATCCTCGGGCCTGTGCCCCTCGATGAACTTGCAGCCTTAGAGATTTGTGAATATATTCGTTAGTGTATTAGGTTTTTTCTTTTATTTTACAGTGATTCTGCAGAGGAATGTCACCTGGGAGAAATGAGTCCAGGGAAAATTACTGGCATCGAGATACCGAAGTGGCTCAAGGAGAATAAAATTGCACCAAACCTAATCTCAAATGTCATGATACAGAAAATATTTTTCTTCTTAACCCTGGATAGTCATACCTAGATGAAATTCACCCAGTGGTATTGCAACACTGTATTATGCACATGGTTCCTTTATCTCCAGAACATTCTCTCTCTCCGTAGCTGCATTGTGTATTGAGACTGTGTTAGGTGGGTGGGTGACGCTCCACGCCTCGGTTTTCATATATTGTCTATAGCGATCAGGTGATTTTAACCCGGCTATGCCTATAGTGTGAGTAGTATTTTTCGCTCATGATTTTCTGAGAAAAGAGAAGCTAGCAGCCTGTGTTTGGGAGGTGTTGAGGACGCAGGCAAGGAATATAAAATAAGGACAAAAAAAGTTTTTACTCATGTATATTTTTAGCTGTCAACTCTTGAATTTGGTTGTTTTTATTTCCAAGAATGATCTCAGGATTTTTTTTTTAACATTACTACCTCTCATTAAATTTTCTTTAATACTTATATCAGTGTGAACAAGAGAGGTCCTTGCAAACTCATACCAAGTTTCATGAATAAATATTGATTAAAACATTTTTTTTTTCTTCCAGGGCCGGGTGAATAATATCCAGGTATGCTTGTGGTGTTATTAAAAATAGACCTATGCCTAACCAGGGTTAAAAAGAGGGGTTACTGCAGCCAGACGGGCCATTGCAATCGCAATGATTATAACCCAATGAGTTGTTTGACAGCCAGTTCTGTGATGGATTTGGACAAGAAGTGGATCACTGTGCGATAGATCTGACAGTCCCTTCGTCACCAATAGATGAAGCTTCTTTTGACTGAATACTTAATTGTGGTTCTCGGTATTATGACCATGTCCAAGGAGGCAAAGGAGACTTGCCTGTGGAAACTGTGCCTGGACGATACCTCACGTGATTTCATAGTGTTCAAGTCTTTTTTCTCATTGCTGAATGAGGAAGGACTGCTACCCTTCAAGCTGGTACAGTTAAAGTAGGGATTCTTGTAACCCTCATATGTAATGGTAGATATTTCGTGAGGCTCCGATGTGCTTGTTTACTTCTGCTCCAGAAAAATCGTTGGTGGCACAAATTGAAGAGGGAACTGGTAGAAAACAAAAGGAAACACTCCATGTTCATTCATGATTGCTCACAAAATGTCTGCCTCATTTCTTGGTCCCTTTGTTTGTTTGCCCATGTCCCCGTCACATTTTTCCCCACTGCAATAAACATTACAAGGACATTTAAATGACCTACGGTTTGGACAATGCTCGTTCATGTTAAAATGTATACATATATACTCAGAATGCCTTTAAATTATGCTGAGGATATACATTTAATCGAGATTTGTTTTAATAATAAGGGTAAGCTGTTGTGATACAGCTTATGAAGAAAGTGTCAACTGATGCAATATAACATTATACTCAGTGACAATCAGTAAATGTTACAGACTAGACTGATATATTACAGATGTCGACGGCTGGGTCAGGGGATGCACCGGTGTGGTCAGGATTCACGACGGTGGATTACGTCGTCTTCATCACTATGTTGGTGGCGTCCGCCGGAATCGGGGTGTACAGCGCGGCCAGAAGTCGGGGCCAGGAGTCTACCCAGAACTACCTGCTGGGGGGCCGAGCAATGTCACCCTTCCCTGTGGCTCTTTCGCTCATAGGCGGCAGCATCTCTGCAGTTTCAGTACTCGGTAAGTGTGCGCCATGAAGATAATTTTTTTTAACTCGTTTCACAAATTTCTCAAAGAATAAATTAATGAAAGTGGTGTGTGTGTGTGTGTGTGTGTGTGTGTGTGTTTAGATACTGGTAGGAAAACAATTGAAGCTACTCGTACATATATTCCAGTACTACACACACACACACACACACACACACACACACACACACACACACACACACACACACATCTTTCTCGTTGGATGCGAAAGCATACTTGAAAGCAATACGTGTTTCAGAGTATGTGTGACGCCGTCCATACATCGTCAGCAACTTAGAAAGTACAACACTCGCTTCCTACAGTGGGTTTAATACCGAATCTTTGATTCTGCGCTGTACGTTTGGCCATCGAATGATTTCTCTCAAAATCAAATTATTCATCCTTACCTAACTTTCAACTTATCCACCAAGTTTGGGTCAACTCGGAAGAAAAGTTCTTAAGCTGATAATATCCTGTGACGTTGACATGTAACTTATTAAGAATATATAATGTATCCATCACTGCCTGTCTTTATACGTGCTATCAGGTTTCATACAAAAGGGCCGAATCTTTTATTTCGCTCTCCGATCTTTGCCTATGACCGATTGCTTTCAAAATTGAATATTATCACTTTTTCCTGCCCCCCAATTCTTTCACTAAGTTGCCTGAGGTCTGATTACAACTATCAGATGGCTTAGCCTTTGACCTGTGAATTGTGACTTTTCGGGAAAAAAAAAAAAATCACCTCTTCCTCTGATGGGGCTGAATTATTATGCCAGAAGTTGCATTTTCTGATAGCTATTCCATAATCTTGCTAACACATAGCATGACAGACAGACAAACAAGCCAAACCAAACACATATTCTCATCGTTCTTTAGCGAGCATCTGTGACAAGGCTGGATGAGCAAAATCTGACAAGGTTATCTAGGATATAAAACTGTATATATATAAAAAATAGAATGTTTGTCTCCTTGTCGGTCCTTTGTGGAAAGCTTTGACAGGAGAAATTTTTTAGGGTGAATTTAGATGTATACATTACAGTTGCTAAAGTGACGCCCCTGACGGGCATTATTAACATTTGTAACTATATCACTGTTAGCTACAGCGGATGGAATGGGTGGACGGATTGGTAGGGTGGATGGGGTGGATGGAGAGGACTGAGTGGTTGGGTGGGTGTGGAGGAGCAGAGTAGGTGGAGTGGGTGGGGAAGGTTGAGTGGATGGGTGGGTGTGGAGGAGCAAAGTGGGTGGAAAGGGTGGGAGGGTGCTTGTAGTGGGGCTGGATGAGTGGGGTGGGAGGGCAGAGTTAGGTGGGTGTGTGGGTGGGCAGGATGGATGGGCTAGTGGATGGGGGCAGAGTGGGTGGGAAGGTGTGTGGGAGGATGGGTAGGGGAGGCGGATGGTTGAGTGAGCAGAGTGGGTGGGAAGGTTTGGTGGGTTGGTGGTTAATGGGAAAAGAGGTCTATGGTAGTAATAGGTCCATGGGGAATATATCTCTGAGTAAATGGGTCCGAGGAAGAACATAGGGTCAATAGTTAAATTGAGACCCAGGGGGTTTTCTTCCACAGGGGAGAGGCCATCCAGGGTCCCAGGGAATGCCGGGTACCCCTGCTAGAAGCCTGCTGTTTGGAGACTCCTTACTCAGCACGCTGGAAGTCTCTGATTGTCTTATCCAGCTCTTAAAGCGCAGATCAAAGCTGAATGATTTGATGCCATAGTTTATCTCGAATTTCCTATCTTCTATATGTAGTTAGATTACATATAGAAGTACTGGGAGCATCATGCTCCATTGATCACCTTCAGGGTGAGGAATTATGCTGTTACAGACACTTAATTCCAACTCTAGTACAGATTCTCGAATACTGTTATCGTCTTCTTGCTTCAGTTGCCCATGGCTTCAGGACAATTTTTCTCCACTGTAACTCTCTCTTGAACTAAGTGTTGAGACATGTGTTGCAACAACCTCTCACCCCTCCTTCAGACTGAGGTAGATAAGCTTGAACTTAGCACCTTTTCGTGATAAGCAGATAACTGTGATTAAACACCTGACCAGCAAGATTCAAGAGGATTCATGTCATTCACCACATTCTTTGGAAAGTGTTGATAGTCCTTATGAGTATTATCGGTTGGCAAGACGCTACTGACACAAGTTGGAGAGGACACCACCGACATGATAGTCATCCACTACCTAACTCATATTACCGCTTCTTCCTGCCTGTCCAAACACATAACCACTCAGTTTTTATCGAGCACTATACCACATTTTCATCATCAGCTTCAACAGAAAGTGTCGTTTCTTTTGCCGGAATGATTCAGTCGACAAAGAGAGGGGAGCTCTGTGATGGATCGTATGAAAATCTAACAACAAATATACTGAAGAGAGAGAGTAGGAAGAATGATGGCTGTGATAAAAAGAAAAGTGTAGAACAAAAAGTGTCGAATGAAAATGCTACCCATAGGATTCTCAGGTCCCGGATGGATGGATTTTTTTTTTTCATTCTGAGTATTTCAGAATTAAATTTTTGTGTACGTATGCATAATATATATATATATATATATATATATATATATATATATATATATATATATATATATATATATATATATTGCCAGACGCCTTAATCCCGTAAGGAGTGGCCACAGACAATTCTCCTCCATGTCGCCCTGTCCCCCGCCATTTCATTGTCCTGCTTCCAGCTCACACCCTCCTTTCTTATAGCCCTCTCCACTTCATCCCTCCATCTCATCTTTGGCCCCCCCCTCTCACTCCCCCCCTCCACCTCACTCACATACACTCTCCTCGTCAGTCTTTCACTCTCCATCCTCTCAACATGGCCAAACCACCTCAGTGTGTTTCTCCTAACGCTTCCTATCACATCCACATCCACACCACAACTCTCCTTCACTTCCTTATTTGTCAGTCTGTCTCTCCATGTAACTCCACATGCTCGTCTCAAATAACTCATTTCCACTGCTGTCACTCTTGACTTCTGTCCCTCCAACAAGGTCCAAGCTTCACTTCCATACGTAAGAGTTGGTATCATAATACTGTCATGTAGTAACTTTTTCACTTCCATGCTCACTTCCCTGTTTCTTATCACTGCTATCAAAGAACCAGCAACCTTTCTACCCTGTTGTACCCTTTCAGGCACTTCACCCTCTGAACTTCCATCCTTACTCTTTACACTACCCAAGCACTTAAATGCACTCATATTTTCCATTTCCTCCCCATCCAACCTCAATGTACATTTACTGACTTCACTTCTCTTGAAGACCATATCTTTATTCTTCCCTACATTCACCTTTAGATTCCATTTCTTACACACTTTCCCAAACTCATTCACCAAGCCTTGCAGCTCCCCTTCGTCTTCACTTAACAACAAAGTATCATCTGCAAACAACAGTGTAGAGAGTTTCCAAACACTGCTCTCTCTCTCTCTCTCTCTCTCACTAGGGCCGCTCCAACGTCCAATGACCTACCTTGTATCTCTTTTATAACCCCATCCATATACAGATTGAACAACCATGGACATATGACACATCCTTGTTTCAATCCAACCTTCAAATAGAAAAATTCACTCAGTTCATTATCCACACGCATTGCAGTCTTAGCACCCTCATACATACACCTCACGGCCTTCAACAACTTCCCATCTACTCCATATGTTCTTAATACTTTCCACAATCCTCGTCTCTCCACCCTGTCATATGATTTCTCCAAATCCATGAAGGCCTGGTACAACTTCTTTCCCTTCTCTAGAAGCTTTTCCACTAAAGATCTGTGAATGAATATCTGATATTCACAACCTTTTCCACCCCTAAAAGCTCGCTGTTCTTCTCCAACTAATTCCTCTATTATTTTCCTCTGTCAATAAGTATCCTATCATATACTTTTCCTGTTACACTAAGAAGACAATTGCCCCTATGATTACAACACACCTTCTTTTCCCCTTTTCCTTTGTATAGGGGAATAATTATACCTGACTTCCAATCCTCCGGGACTGTACCTTCCTCCCAGGCCAATCTGCACATCTTCCACATTCATTCTACTACTATCTCTCCCCCATGCTTCAGCATTTCACGACACACTTCATCAATTCCTGGGGCTTTCCCCATTTTAACTTTCTTCATTGCTTCCACATCTTCCATCCTACTGATTTCTTCCTCTCTTCTCATATCCCTCCTTCTCTTAGCCATTCTCCAGCTGCTTATACTTCCATCACTTTCATTCCCTATGTTAACAATTCCTTATAGTGTTCTATTCTTCTGCTCACTTTTTCTCCCTTCTCCACCAGTAATCTACCATTTTTATCTTTCACTCCCCAACTAACCTTTTTTTTGGCACCCTGTCTAACTCTCTATACCTCTTTCCAGATCATTTCCTTACATTCCCTTCAATTTACACTCAAGTTCCTTCTAAATTCTTCATCCACTTACTTCTTACTCTCTCTTACTAATCTTTTCCACTCTTTCTTCCTTTCCACATATAACTCTCTCTTCCGTCTCGCAACTTCCTCTACTCCCCTGTTTTTCATCCACTGACTATATGCTTTCTTCTTTCGTGCCACAGCCTCTCTTATATCTTCATTCTGCCATGCTGTTTCCTGCATCCCCTTTCGTCTTCTCTTCAGCTCACACACCACCTCATGCTACACAGATTCTTCTATGAATACTTTTTGCACACACCATCCACGTCCCCTATCTGCTCCAGTCCATCTTTACCCAATCGCTCCCCCACTTTCCTCTTACATTCTGCCTTTTTTCCCTCCTCTTGTAACTTTTCCACCCTCCTTGTATGAAGTATTTCCTCCCTTCCTTCCCATCTTCTATTTCTCCATTTCATTTGGACTTTCATTCTTACCACCACCAAGTGGCGGTCAGAAAGTTCACTCCCCGAACATCTATATACTCTTGCATCCATTGCACACCTTCTCATCCTTTCAGCCACACACACATAATCAGTCATTGGCTTCCGTTCATTCAGTTCACCCTTCTCATCACTCGCCGCATATACCTATGGATTATTTTGTGCCTGAAAAGTGTATTAGCTATCACCAACCCCCTCCCGGCACAAATATCCACTAAAGCACTGCCATTCTCATCCATCTCCGCAGGCACACCCTACTCACCAACTACTCCACCCACCTTCATATCCCCTACTTTTCCATTCATATCTCCAATCAAAAATACTCTCTCATTCCTTTCAAACTTTTGCATGCACGCTTCCACATCTGTCCAGCTCTCACTCTGCTTGCACAATCTTGCGTTGGTGCATACTCGCACGCAATTGCCCACATTTGTATTGCAACTTTTAATCTTACCCACACAATCCTTGGGCCAACTGATCCATACTCTCTTATATTCTTCCATCTGTTACTTACAACAATACACACTCCTTCTTTTGCCCTCTCATTCTCACCTACTCCTGCACATATACCCAATCCATATTCCCATTCTCTCACACACTCACCTCACCATTTAGTTTCAGTTAATCCACATACATCCACTTTCATACCCTCAAGCACCTGGACAATCTCTCATTCTTTCACCTCATCATTTGCACCCCTTACGATCCGTACCATGTCCTTTGTTCGGTCCTTAGTCATCACCTTTTGGTTAGTCCTGGTCCGAGGCTTCTTGTTCGTATTTCTAGTTAGTTGTTTTCCGGGGAGAGGCACTAACCCTCCGCCAACCCAGTTGTTGTCACGTAGGGAACACGTATTGGTTGGTTATAAGGTTACCACCCAGCGTTGTAAATATATATATACCTATCTATCTATCTATCTATATCTATCTATATCTATCTATCTATCTATCTATCATCTATTTATCTATCTATCTATCCATCTATCTATATGTGTGTGTGTGTGTGTGTGCGTGTGTGTGTGTGTGTGTGTGTGTGTGTGTGTGTGTGTGTGTGTGTGTGTCAGAGAGAGAGAGAGAGAGAGAGAGAGAGAGAGATTTGTTTTTAATGGATCGTAATAGGTGAAGCAAGACATGTTTCAAGCCAATCATTAAGTAGCTCCTTATTTGTTTAAATGACCTCATTCTTCTGGATGACTTGCCGATGAATGTTGCTAGTTTAGATGGAGGTGAGAGATCACAGAATTCTCCTTCCTTAAATCATAAATTTATAATCGTTATCCGCCCTAAACCTCGTGCTGTCGAGGGAGAAACGCAGTTTGGCTAACTCTTAGATTTTTCGAGGAACTGTGAAAACACTGACATTTTTTACAGGGAATTCAAACTGTTACAAGAGGCTTTGTTCATGAACAAAATGAAACTCAGCGGATTCTGAGACCCATCCTTAGCTGTAGACCAAGAAACATAAACATCACTTCTAACATTCTTTCCAGGCACCCCAACGGATGTGTACCTCCACGGGACGCAAGTGTACATTATGTCTATCAGTTTTTTTACCGGCTTCGCAGTGGTCTACACGTTAGTCATCCCAACCTTCTTTAACCTTCGCCTTGCCTCCATTAACAAGGTAAGTGAGAAGACCGTGTGGTGTAGTGTACTAAATATATAAATGTTAAAGATAAACGTGTTTGTGGATGGTAGATGATATAGCTTGTTTTGTGTGATGGAAAGTGATTGTTCGAGTATACACTTGATTGTTGTTCAAGCTTTATTATGTGGCTGAATGATGTGTGCGTTGCTGCTGTGTGATGGAGGGTGACCAAGTACGTTTATGAAAGGGAAGGATAATGTTGGAACATACTTTGAGGCAGTGTGATGTCTGTGTTTTGCGATGCAGGGTTAATGTTATGCTTTGTGATGTGTAGTGTTTGTGCTTTGCTTGTGATGTAGTATCGGAGACTTTCGAATTTGTGTTAAACGACAAAAAGTTTTTCTTTCTCTTTTAGTTACATGATCGAAAATGATTAAGTATGTAATTGTCAGAGAAAGTCACTGTTCGTTATGTGCTGTGCAGTGGAAGGTGATTATTTTTAATGATTTTGTGGGGTGGAAATGTCTAATTTTTGTTACTTGATGAACCGTGGTCATATGTGTTTTATGGGATGTGATTGTTTGGCTATAATATTCGCATATAAAAAGATTTATTTTATGTGGTGGGATGAGGACTGGTTTTTATTATCTGGAATGGCTGAGGAATCTCGGTTATTTAAATGATTAGGAAACGAACTGGAGGACTGTAGGCATGAGGGGAAAAAAAAAAGTAGGGGAATGGGAAGTATGTCTTCCCACTTCCTAACGATATGGTGTTGATGACGATTCAAGACATTAATATCAAAAGTTTGCATCTGGGTTAGGAAGAATCTGTCAGAGATGTTTTTGAAGATGCAGGAGAAAGAAAGGTGAGCCTATGTAGTAAAGAGACGGGGCACAACACTATGAGAGAAAACCTAATTAGATATGAAAAGTCTGAAGAGACTGGGTTGTTTAAGCCTCTGTGGGTAGACGTTGCGGTAGATGTAACTTAGGGAGAATTATTGACGAGCGTGTGGCTGGAGAGTATGAAGGTCAAGAGGTGCCGACTGCGCTGCATGGTGTTACGAAGACTGGATTGTGCGGATTTTATGGCCAGTACTTGGGCTATATGCCCTCTGGCGGCCTGAACTTTAAATTTCCGTTGCTGTAAAAGGATGGTAATGTTAGAATTAATGTCAAGTGCATAGGTGAGATTTTTTGACAAAGTGAGAAGTGGCGGTAAGAAGGATTTGAAATTAGACACTGGATATCTGAAAGCGTTGAATTACTCTCCAGGGCCTGTTAAATAGAAAATGTTATGGCCATATCTAGAGAATAGTAACTAGAGACTGATGAAGAGGTACACAGTGAAAGCAGAGAGACAGAAATGGGGAAGCCATGAAGATGGTGGGAGAACTGTGTGAATGAGATTTTTAATCATAACGGTCTGAGCCTTCAGTAACCGTGAATGGAACAGTGCAACTCGTAATGAAGTGTTATGGGAGCGGATATATCGATGTCATTTATCCTCCACAGACGAGAAGCACAAAACAGTAAACATAACAAATATATACATACTGTATCTCACTTCGTGCCCACCTGGAGGTTCCCCAGTTCCCTTGGCACCCCGCAACATCCTTAGATTAATACTAGCAGGTGACCTTAAAGCAAAAGACATCATGGTTATAACACACACACACACACACACACACACACACACACACACACACACACACACACACACACACACACACACACACACACACACACACACACACACACACACACACACACACACACAGGTGGGGGGAGGGGACTCAACCGCATGACTTACATATTGAATCATCAGGAACTATTCAACATCTCAGGTAACTACAACACCTCTACACTATCCTCACAAAGACAAAACCAAAACAACTTCATATCTGACCTCGCTTTTTGTACATGTACACAGCCTATTATGACCAACTGGATCAGAGTCTGTGGCCTCTCATCCAACCCTCTCACCATCATCATATTGTACGTGATCAAACCAGACCCAGACAGTAATAAAAGAAAACAACCTATAAGCACGAGAAGGCAAACTGGACACACTTCACACAGAACTCAAAATATACTGTAGAAACATTCAGCCAGAACTCTTTCCTAGCCACTGACGAAGCATTCACAGTCATCGGTAGAATTATTGCTAAAATCAACGGGCATTTGAAGAGGAGGGGGAGAGTAGAATATGCTTAGTTCTTCCACTCATGGATTACATATAACTTATACATAGGTGGTAACTCACGTGAACGTTTGAAATCCAAATAAATTTGTTACCATTTAACTTTAGTATCCTAAGTTGAACTAATGAATGGCAATCACACGTCTTCCTCATCTACACCCACTCCTCTCCTACCCCCACCCACATACCCTCTCGCCCATCCACTCACGCGGCCTCCACACAGTTAACAGTGGATTCCGTGGCAGCTGCCATGACGTCACCAGACTCATTCTCCGTGCTTCGAATATGTAACCACGTGTTTAACGCAGAAAAATCCTTGAAGGATTTTAGTTATCCTGTAGACCCTTATGAGGGTTTGGCCAGCTATAGATAACTAACAAAAAATCTAAGCAATGATTGAATAATTCTGTACGGAAGAACGATATTAACGTAAAAAAATGGATGATCCTTAACATATAAACAATGAGAGAGAGAGAGAGAGAGAGAGAGAGAGAGAGAGAGAGAGTCACACTTACTGAGAAATAAAGTAATATCTGTTGTACAGTTTCCCCAGCACTGCAACAAAATATTTCATTGTTAATTTACCAGTCATTAATATAGGCCTCTCCTTCTACAGTATTTAGTGCTGAGGTATAAGTCAGCCACTGTGCACAGGCTGGTCTCGGTGTCTCAAATTGTCTATAACTTCTTCTACATGGGCATGGTCATGTATAGTCCTTCGTTGGCCCTGTCCACCGCCACCAACCTTTCCACCACTACCTCAGTGATAGTAATGGGCCTCGTCTGTACCTTCTACATGACTGTGGTGAGTGTATAAGAACTTACTGCCGCTGCTATGTGGGTTGCTAGTCATGTATCCTAAAGATCCTCACTGAATTCCTGCAGTTTCCTTCTACCCTCTCTAGCTCTGACTTTAGCTTCTCTATAGGTCATTCATTTCAAACCTAGATAGATTAGATGAGGTAACAGTATAAGATCTGTTGATAGTGATTTTGATGATATCTATAAAATAAGTGCAGGATGGGGGATGCCCTCGTCAGATATGCATCCTATTTCTTTAGATTTTGAGGCAGTCAGAATATGTATTAAAAACTATGACGGTGAAAAATAAAATCTCCAAGTCTACCTGGAGTCTGTTTGAACCGAGTACGGTAGGTATTCCCTGATGCTTAAGGAGACAAAGAATATATATATAAAATAATAAAAAAAAAAACAAGGATAATGAACCTGGGCACACGCCATGTCATTTCCCGTAGAAACCTCTGACTCGAATGGCCGTGAGCAATGTAAAGAGAGACACCAGGTATAGACACGCACTGCTTTTCTGGGGGGTCAGGGGTGAAGTGACGTCAGCTGTGTGTGTGGCGGGGAGAGAGAGAGAGAGAGAGAGAGAGAGAGAGGTGTTGGGATCGGGAGAACGGGAGACCAGCCTCGACACTCCCACACCTTACCTCGTCCCTTTCTCTGTTACATTCCCTCCTATTTGCTGAAAATGAAAGCAATAAATTTTTTCTTCACTAGAGTATAATGGATTGATGAATAAAACAGAGCGATAGGATTTTTGTATATTTATTTTACAAGTTTTTCCATCTTTTTTTTTTTTTTTGTACTTTTAAAGCTGTTTGGAATGTCTTTGTTTATTATTCTTATCCTAAAATACACCCTACATTTAGCAAAATAATATTTCACTTCACATTCTTTCACTGTACATGCACGCGTCAATTTCTGCTGTAAAATGCGTCAGTCTTGTGCTTCACACCCGTCACTGTTCATAGAAAATGGAGCTCGGCACAGGTAGGCAGCCAGGGAGAGAATGAGCGCAGGGTCCTTGGACGCTGATGACGTATTCCGCACCCCCCTACCAGTTTTGGCCCGGCCATGACTATACCTGGTGTCTCTTTTTACCTTGGCTGTGAGAACAATATTTCAACTATAAGTCTACCAATACCAAGTCAGTTCACTTTCCATCAGGGCGCAGGGAGGCGTGGCTTGTGTGTGACGTCAGCTGGCTCAAGTAACAGAAAATGTATGAAAGGGCAGACTCAAATTAAACATTTATAAAAAGGGAAAACGAAAAAGGGGAAGAAGTGCAGACTCGTTTAACCCGTCACGTCCCAAGGTTTTCCGCACCTCCGACATCCCCCAGTCCCGAGGTATTTTCGAAATTTTTTTTTTTGGCTAAAACCTTCGCTTTTGGTGAGAAACATCGAAAATTCATAGAGAAATCGCTCACCTGAGGTTTAAAGTGCCCAATCCAGGTAGGAGTTCCTCCTTACCTGAGTGGGTTTTCTAACATGCTGGCATCAAAGAAAACGAGTTCTATGGGAGGATAACTATTTTATCCACTCATAAACGGTATTTATTTATTTACTTGGTACGAATGTACAGTATATGTAGTATGACAGTATATTGGTTTTCAAGCAGTAATAAAGGCATTATAAGCATTGTTTCACTCACTAACTAATCACCATACCTGACCTATTTTTGCCACACTACCTGATCATTATTTCTGGCTGTTTTTTCTTCTAATGCTATGTAAACATTGTCCTCCACATTGTCATCGATTGGGGAATCACTCTGGCCCTGAATAACTTTACTAGCCAGGTCACTGGTAACAGGTCCTTTGCCAAGACAATGTCGTGAGGGGGGGAGGGGGGAGGTTATGCAGTGTAAGGCATTGTCCCTGCTTGGTATCTTGTACAGGAATAGAGGAAGGTGTCCCGTGTATACATACGAAAAATCACGTGCGAAAATTGAAAATTGTGCAAATTAGGGACCTTGCAATTGCATGACGTACTGGTACATCGCCGGGACTGGCAAATGCAAATCGTTGCAACGTACCCATACGTCGACGGGATGGGGCGGGTTAACCCTATAATATAGCAATAGGTTCTCTCACCCCTACACCTTCCCTCACACATTTCAGTCCATTTCCTCACTTTCCGGACTGAAAATGTGGCATGGTCAGATGAGTGGTCCAAGCAACCACTCACCATCATGGTCAGGAGTCAACTGAACTGGGGTTTCGCACCAGAGCCAGCCGACATCATTCCGATGCTCCGCCCCCTGCGCGAGCTCGGAGCCGTTTTAGAAAGAAGTGATCCGACTTGGTATTAGTAGACTTAGATTTCAACTGATGCAGCAGCCTATTGCGACAGTAGTGACCATAGTAGCAGCACAGACCAGGAAATAGCTAAAAGGAGCGACAACGAAAACGGTCACAGTCAGCCCTACAACCTTCATTTGACGAACATTGAGATAATCCCTTCACTGCTAGAAGGTATTATTTGACCTCAACAATCTTTGGGTCTACCAAGAGACCGTCAGATATACTGGACAGCATTTCTTGTATTTGCTTCATCAAACCTCTGTGGCTGAAACACCTCTTTGTCAGATCATCTCCACATACACTGGACAAGGCTCTGAAACTTCTCTGGTCACACCTCAATGGCCGGCACATCAGCTGCGAGGTGGTTACGAGGGGTTGCTGTTGGAGGTGTTTAACAGATCTGGTGGTATATTGCAATAGCAACAATAACAACAAGAACAACATGTAATAATAATATTAATGATAATAATAATAGCAATACTACTACTACTCTTACTACTACAACTACTACTACTACCACTACTGTTACTACTAACACTGAATAATAATAATAATAATAATAATAATAATAATAATAATAATAATAATAATATTATTATTATTATTATTATTATTATTACAGCTATATCGTATTCCACTTACAATGAGGTAGAGGAAACTTTACAGAAAATATATCCAAGTAAATTCCTACACGATTTTAGGACCGTAAAGGTACTGTTGACCGCAGCTACACTTCATGCTTCAGGGTGGCGTGAAGGCTGTGGTGTACACTGACGTTATGCAGACGTTGCTCATGTACGCTGGAGTGCTGCTTGTGGTCATCCTCTGTTGTGTTGAGACTGGGGGTGTCAGCAGCATTTGGTCCATAGCTGACCAGGGCGCCAGGATTGAGTTCTTAAAGTAAGACAACTGGACGTTATCTTCTTAATATTTCTTACACCATTGTTGATAATATAAAGTATTTTTGATGCTCCTAGATCTGGATTCAAAGAAGAGGAAGCTTGATATGTATAAAGAACTATGGTATCATAATATGCATATATACGTATGGTATTTTCCTGATGTCAGTTATTGTATTTGCTTTAAACTGACCATACTAAATAGATAATCCTAGTGTCTAGGTAGATTTTTTTTTCTTAATAACCCATTTAACGCTAATTAATAAGCAGTGAGTTGGGCTACAGTGTGATAGAAGTGAAAACGAGAAACAGTCACGGATTATGAAGACCATATTAGAAGGATAATTCTGGTGCCCAATTGTTTGGGAATGTAATTGATATTTAATGCCAAATACTTTATTCTTGATTCGAAGCATAAAGAAAATGCTACTTCAGTGCTTTGACACCTGACATCTTCATTTCTGGCATACAGGGCATATCAACAATATATATATATATATATATATATATATATATATATATATATATATATATATATATATATATATATATATATATATATATATATATATATATATATATATATATCATCAGCCGTTTGAGTGTCCACTGCAGGACCGGCCTATCCCAACCGAACTGGAGACTATACAGCCAATGTATCTCTACCGAGTGGCTTAGGCTGTCTAGTAGAGATTGTATGTAGAGTGAGAAGTGCTTGTAAGTGTAATTGTAGTGTTGTAGTGGCTTTGGATGTGTGTGTAGTCTGTGAACCAAGTGTAATCGGCCCTCGCAAGCCGACTGAGAGCAAACATACTTAACAGTATGCGTCACTGGTGTGTGTGTGTGTGTGTGTATGTGTGTGTGTGTGTGTGTGTGTGTGTCAGAGAGAAACAGAGAGAGGTCAAATAAATTGCTTGACTCATGCCCGCCATTAACAGCAGCAATTATTCCCCTCACAGCACAGACCCGAGCCCCTTTGTCCGCCACTCCCTTTGGTCTACTTCAGTCTATGGTTTCCTGTTCCCTTTCTTCAGAATAGGATTTAACCAGAATGTGTACCAGAGACTTGCCTCGGTAGGCACACTGACTACTGCACGAAGGTGAGCTGTTTTTCAGTGCACATTTTCCCAAATAACTAATTACAAACGGTCTGCAGTTATTTCATGTCAAGCGATACTAGTTGTACTCTTAATAGTTTTCATTACTATTATTATTATTATTATTATTTATTAAGAGAAGTTGCTGAGATGGATGCTTAAGCAAAATGACAACAAACAAGAGCGGGAGGTGCTTTATGTCTTCAGTCTTGATATGAACCTGGCTTTCCCACAAGTGTCTCAATATGGTAAGTCATCTTCGGTTAAATCCTGTCAGAACCAAAAGCCGTAATATTGCTGTCATTAATTCAAACCTTAATAGAACAGTTCATGACGTGTGTTGAAAAACGTATTCTTCCAATACATCTGCAACTTTTATCTTGAACAAGGTGCAGACATAATCAGTGCATACGTTATCTATAGATGCATATCTTAACCTAAAGTTTGCACATAAAAAACTGAATCGCTAAGCTTATGCTTTCCAGCAGGCACCTGATGATGCAAGGGAATAATTATTGAACTTATACAGATTGAATTTAAATACAGGCTGAAAAATAAAAAGATAATGAATAAAATATATACACCTTAGCATCTAGAACACGTAGAAGACTGGTACAGAAGTATCAGAGGTGAAAAAAAAAATGCATACACATATACTTTATTAGTAAGAAATACAGTATCAAGCAGAAAAATACTGTAGCAGATAAACATGTTTCGTCTCTTAAATGCGGTCAAAGAGTTTATTCCTCTATTAGATGCCAGTGAGTTCCAAATCTGCCAGGTTCTATAATGAATGAACACCTGAGTTTGAGTCGAGTGTGTGTAAGGTGGTTTTAACTGGTTGTTGCTCCTCAGGCTATAGTGCTGAGTGTTTTAAATAGTACTGAATGGGACAACATACTGTACCTTGTTATTAAGTAGGGTGCCATTTAAGCATCAAATTATTGGTAGTATTTTGTACATTTAGAACATCTGAAGAGATGGCGAAGTTGCAAGCCTAGTCGTTACTGGAAAAAAAAAAAAAAAAAAAGCAGGTGAGGTCAAATACTGAAGTTTTCCCTTCTACCCGGGTGACACCAGCCTACCTGGGTTCAAATATTGTTCTTTTATTCTATTTCACTGCTGTGTCATTTATGAAGTAATAATTTGTGGTGCTCAAACATACTTATGTGTCTCTTTCTTTAGTGGAAAACCCTTTTAATAATTTAAAACATTTTGGTAGCTTTATAGTTGTCATATCTGAGAGAGAGAGAGAGAGAGAGAGAGAGAGAGAGAGAGAGAGAGAGAGAGAGAGAGAGAGAGAGAGAGAGAGAGATTGATACTGCGCTCATGAAAGGGAAAGCTGTTTACAATGGACTAATATCCCTTCACACCCATCCCTAACTGTGAATTCCAGCAGCTCATGAGAATTATAGCACTCGTCCTTTTACTCCATGAAGAGGAGCAAGTAGAGTTACATGGAGAGACAGACATACAAATGGGGAAGTAAAGGAGTGTTGTAGTAGTGATACGGATGTGCTTGGAAGCGTTAGGAGATACACTCTGAGACGGTTTGTTCTTGTGGAGTGGATAGAGAATAAGAGGCCTAGTAGTAGTGTATGTTAGGTGGAGGGGAAGAGGGAAGGAGGAGACCAAGATTTAGATGGAGGGATGGAATGGAGACATATTTAAGAGAGGTGGGTGTGATCTGGATATGAAGCAGGTAAATGACAGAGGACAGGGCGACACTGGGGTAATTCGCTTGTGGCTACTCTTTACGGGATTTTGGCGTCTGTCTTCAGGTAGGTATATAGACAGACTGTAGTGAAGTCCTATATTACTTTTTTCTTATAACTCCAGATCATTTAAACGAATTTCAAGACCTCTAATACTTAAAAGGGTAATGAAGGCTATGAATTTCGTAAGCTGAGTAAAAATATCTGGAAACGGTAAGAAGTGCATAAAAAGTTTCATACGACTGCAGAGTTTGATTGATATACACTGGATTCCTTTTTTGTCCTCATTAATATATTCAGGTCCAAAGTGCAGCTGAATCTCTTTAATATTTAACGAGCATTACCATTATCCCTTGTTTTAGGTTAAGCGTGTGCCTCGCGTTGGGTTTTGTTGCTTCATTGAGTTTGTTCTGTTTCTCCGGGTTGGTGGCGTACGCCATCTATTACCAGTGTGACCCGCTCACCTCAGGCAGGATACAGAAACCGGATCAGATCCTTCCTTACCTTGTGATAGATAAATTGGGTCATCTCAGAGGTATACCAGGGATCTTCGTGGCTGCAATTTACGGTGCAGTCCTGAGGTAAGTCATGTTTCTTATTACCGATACAGTAATAGTTTTGGCCACTTGTCTTCGACGATAACCCACACTAGGTATGAAGAGTAACATTCCAAAGGATATGACAGATGTCTGTATGATATGATCCTACAATTTTGTTTCATTTCACTCAAACAGTAATGAGTTTCACTGGTTTTCAGACTCACAAGCCTTTGGGTTAAAAGAATAAATAATTATAGAAATAAATAAATAAATAAATAAGCATGAATCGGCTGTCACGCAGTTTAAAGTCACACAGTGTGATTCAGATTATGATCATCTTCCTTAGCTAGCCTCTGGTGAGATTGAAATGTTACTTCATTTACATCAGTATAAGAAAATTGGACAACACCCTCAATTTTAGTCTATAACCACTGCTGGGTGATACAGTAGTTCTTGTTTTAACAAGCAAAACAAGCGAGAACATTACACTACAGTACATGTAGGTGGGTGCCTGATGGATAGTAAGCGGATCGGAGGGTACCATGAAACAGGTAGTAGAGCACAACAACTCCGGTAACTATTATAGCTACAACACATTTCCCACTTAGATGGAGAGCTTATGAAACAGTATTAGATGATACAGTTTTCTTGTCTAATAACAATATACTCTGCATCAGCTGTAATATCAAGGTAATAGATAGATAAGACCCATAGAAGTGATGTGGTACGAAAGCTCCAACACATGGATATTTTGATCTTTAGATAACATGGACAATAAACAGCCGAAATGTTTGGAAATTTCCAAAGCCAATTATAACACGATCCTTACAAGCATGATAGCAGCGTCTAAGATAAAGTATTTCTCCTGTCAATTCGTTATCAAACCATCCAAAAAAAGCAAAAAGTGCCAAAATGAACACGAAAACTGGGTATTCACTTAAATTATTGCAGTTATAGTGAACGTACGAAAATGGTTTGAAAACTTTAATGAAACTAGAGGCATTCCCAAAGGGGGGAATCACAACAGACGCGAGCAGATACATATCTAGCGCGGCTTAGAATATGACCTTGACCTTGACCTACTTTCACCAATTTCGAACTCATAGGAGATTTTAATCTTTACTACACACCTGTAAAATTTTTTGATGATGTCTTGAGCGGTTGCGAAGTTATGGTTGTAACAGAAACACAGACAGACAAACAAACTGAAAACAATATTCGTTGGAGATTTTCATCCCTACTATACACCTGTAAACCTTTGTGACGATATCTTGGGCGGTTGCGAAGTTATCATGGTAACAGACAAACAGACATTGACCTACTTTCACCAATTTCAAACTCGTGATCGCTTTCATTCTCTACTTACACACCTGTAAAATTTCGTGATGATACCTTGAGTGGTTGCGAAGTTATCGTGGTAAAAGATACACACACACACACACACACACACACACACACACACACACACACACACACACACACACACACACAAAATTTAAAACAATACCCGCTTCGCTATCGCGGGAGCTAAAAATGGCAAGAATACTAACTCGAACACGTTTCATGCTTTCAATATGGCAGTCAGTGACTCATTATAATTACTTATTAACCGTTAATATTTGCCCTTACTATTTTTTAGTGATTTATTTTTGAGCCAGGTTGACGAGGTCGATGGTCATTATTTCTGTACTAAATGTATCTGTGTGTGTCTGTCTGTGTGGAAAACTCTAATCTCAAAAAGTATTGGTTGTAGAAGGAAAACTTATTAATTAAAGTTGTTTAGAGTCACAGCTTGAGTTCACATGTCACTCAACCAGCACTGGGAGTCATTCAAGATGGATACACAGTAGTCAAGTTTTCATCAAACAGCAGTATTACAGTCTACCTGGCTCACAGATGACAGGTAGTCTTGTTCTGGATTATTTTATGAACAGATTTAGTCCAGCTAGTAATATGACGCTGACAGTCAATGAAAAAATAAGTAAATAAAACCTTCACAGGATGCCGAGCTCTGCCCATTCATCATCCGAGACATTAACTCACTACGAATGATACAGACAGTTTATTTTAGTTCGCTGGTGCATTTACACTACATACTTTTCCATCAAATGACATGTCTTGCATAAAACTTTCGTCCAATTCAATATTGTAAATGAATTCTTCGATGTCTGTTTAATATTATGCTACCAAAAGTCTCATGTCATGACTGTAATTGATATTTGATTTCACTCAGCTTTGCAACATTTGTTATTGTATTTTTTTTCCTTTCCATAGGAAAATTAAAAAAAGAAAAAGTCAAGAATTCAGTGGTAGGATAATGTCAGGTTAAAATGTGCAACAGTTTCTCGAGGATGGCTATTTTCTTTATTGCTGATTGGATTTCAGATTGTATTTCGTTTTCTTATGAATGAGTTTTTAAAAATTCACTGTTCTAATGCAGTAAACTATGTCAAATTTTGTCTGTGACCGGCGACGGCTTAATAAAACTGAATGTAACTGAAATAAGGAAGAGCTGTAGCATTACGTTTTCCGCAGTTACATCAAGCCAACCAGTCGGGTACAAGGAAAAAGGCGGATCACATTGTCTTGGAAACAAGACAAGTCATGTCTTCTCTTTTAACAGTTCGATCTCCAGTATCGGTAACTCAATAGCATGTCTGATCTGGGAGGACTTACTCAAGGACAGGCCATATTTTAGGAAGATGAATAACACCTCAGCCACAAACGTCCTCAAACTGCTGTGTAAGTACTCTAAATGAAATTGCTATGGTTACTCTTTACGTGTATTAAAAAAAAAAAAAAATGGTTCCTCCAACAGAATTTTAGATTCTTGTCGACTCTTGCTAATATATTTTTAAAACTGATTATATGAAGTTGTAGCCAAGCCCATATCTTTATATCCACCTAAAGAATAAGAAATGACTACCCTCTATGCCATGTTATACCGCATAATTTAAACGGCAGTGAAGCAGAGACGTTTGAATTCTTTCCCCTCATCATTAGTGACGCTTACTGTACAAACACTGAACTTAGTCTTTTGGTTTCTCTTCAGCTGCTGCAACGGGACTGTTTGCAATCGCCCTCTGCTTCCTGGTCAGCCGTCTTGGCACTATCATGAACGTGGCCTACAGCATCACTGGCGCTGTCATGGCGCCACTTGCTGGCATGTACATGGCCGGCCTCCTGACACCCTGGGTCAACACTAAGGTCAGGCACATCTGAAAGCATGTCTATTGTCTAGTCTCCCCCCAAAGTAACGCCTCTTCTGGAGCCAATGTTTCTGTAAATGCACACAACACAACATACATGGCAGGTTCGATAGGGTTCGTTTTCTGACATTGCTGCATCTGTTTTGCGCTTTCCTGTACGTGACAATCAGTAAGTATCCTGTATATCACTTACTCTCAAATTAGACAATGTTCGTTCCAACAATTGGGATGCCAAGTAGCAGTAAAACGTCCCTACATCTTCATGACCCAAGATCACTGACGAACTAATTTGAGCGCAGTATATAATAAATCAAAAAGACCTAATGTTGCATTCATTTGCAAGCACTCAGAGGTACATTAAAATTCCATATCATATAACAATGACATTGTGATTTATTGTATAACAATTTTATTTCCACATACAGTGGCTCAGTCTACTCGAGGTTGTTTTGAGGCTTCAGTCGAAACAGCGTCAAATGCACCCATGGGATTTACAGTCATCATGAAAGCAACTTAAAAATCACAAGGATTATCACTGACCGTCGAAAAATTGGCGTTGGCCTGCTAATATACTTCACAATCTTACTATATTTCACTACTAAAAATGTACATTGTGACCACCAGTTACATACAGTATAGGCATGTGGCACGCTGATAACCGACAACTCCTTCATACTAGGATAACAGGCCTGCAGATATAATCCACGTGCATAGTTACTACCTATACGACTTCGCTCTTGCGTCCGACTGTATCGATGAGGAAATGGGCCGATACTTTTTGGGGAGGCTGCACACCTGCTGCTGAAACTCCTTAAGTAGGGAATGAACTAAAGCCAAGGCTGATTCAGTAAATAATGTCGCAACCAAAAATCACTAACTGAGGGTCAGTGGTTTACTCAAATGCTCAATCAACATAACTGGCTGTTTATCTTGTTAGAACTCCAGCCGTGGTGGCCATGAATTTGTCCCCCCTCCCCTGCTCAAGAGCTTTCAGCCACTTGTGTTCATGTACTGAAATATTGGCTTTTAGTTGGATGTCTAGCCAGGGTGATGCCAAGTTAACCTGATACTCCATTTTTTTTTATTGAGGCGAAGATGCACTTGACGGGTTGATGATGACTGGCTGAATGCGACATGTCCAAAAAATTTTTACTAACCCAAATTTCCCCCTCGGATATTTGTTGTCAGTTAATAATACTAGATTATGAAGTAATGTTGCATTCAGCCAATAATCACCAATCTTTCAAGTGCATCTTCGCCTCGATAAAAAAAAAAACTGAGTATAGTTTCTCGCATTTGCCAGGGTGCCGTGGTGGGCTTCGTGGCAGCCTTTTCGTTCAATATATGGCTCATAATAGGCAAGTTTATACGGGGTGGGGGGTCACCTCCCCACCTCCCTCTCTCCACGGATGGATGCCCAGAGAACGTCGTCCACCTCGTCAACATCACTTCAGCCACACTTGGTACACTGCTAGTACAAGAGCCACCAGTTGACAGGTCAGTATATTAAGAAATTTTTTTTAAAGGAACTCGTACTAATATATCACATGTGAAAGTTCTTTATATAGGCCTTTGCGTTCAAGGAATTCTTTCCTTCCTGCATTTTTTTCCAGTAGTTTTAAATCATGGCTCCTCAGTGTTCGATATGTAGTTTTACGTACCCTAACCAGAAAAAAAAAAAAAAAAAATTCTTGGCCCATGCAGTCACAAGCACCCAAAAGCTGATGATAATTATTGTTCAGATCTTTGCCACCCACTGGGAGGATAGAGGTGTGGCCTTTAACATTGCCTGGCTCGCCTGAAAATGAAAAATCCCTGTGTTGATTGTTGCCACCATAACAGGCTTGTTTTTCTTCTGCCATCCTCAGTTTGTATCTGAACACAAAGACAAGAGAGTAACACACCAAATGGTCAGAAACACCACCACATTGTCAGTAACATTATCGTCACCATATGGACAGGAACAACGCATGGTCAGTAACATCACCATCACCACATGGTCAGAAACACAACCACATGGCCAGTAACACCACCACCACCACATGGACAGAAACACCGCCATATGGTCAGAAACATAACCATCACCACATAGACAGCAACAACGCACGGTCAGTAACATCACCATCACCACATGGACAGAAACTCCACCACATGGTCAGAAACATCACCACATGGTCATTACCGCCACCACATGGTTAGTAATAGCATCACATATTCATAAGCACCACATGGTAATGATCATATCTCTTCCACATAGTAATAAACATCATATAGCATCACCTCACGGTCATAAACACCACCACATGGTCATAGAGCACCATCTTATAGCCATGGTCATAAATATAACTACATAGCCATGACCATGAACACTACCAGATTGTCATTAGCACCATAAAAGGTTCTTTTTCATAAACACCACCATTAGCACCACATGGTCATAAAATACTACCACAGCCACACACTCACACACACAAAAAAAAACACTAATTGGCGATAAAACACCACAACATGATAAAAAGCACCACAGCATGATGAGAATGCACTGACAAATGGTCATAAAAAAATTAACATGTTCATAAACATCACCACATGCTCATAAACACAAGAACATAGTAATGGTTGCAACACAGCTACATGGTCATAAACACCACCACATAGTCATAAAACACCACCATATGATCTAAACGCACCACCACTTTGTCATGGTCATAAACATAATATGGTTATGGTCATAAACATAACATGATTACTGTCATAAACATAACATGGTTATGATCATAAACATATCATGGTTATAGTCATAAACATAACATGGTTATGATCATAAACATATCATGGTTATAGTCATAAACATAACATGGTTATGGTCATAAACATAACATGGTTATGGTCATAAACATAACACGGTTATGGTCATAAACATAACATGGTTGTGGTCATAAACATCACATGGTAATGAAGCCCCATCACATGGTCATAATATCCAACAATTGTGAATAAAGCAGCACCTTACAGCAATAATAATCAGTCAAAACAGCACATGCATCCTCTTAATCCTTTGATTTGCCAAGTTTCCTCCTTCTTACGAAACACAAACCAAACAATAGTACTTCAGTTTACAGACGGACAGGTAGTTATTATTGTTTGGTTTCCATAATTAAACATTACTCCGGCAAAAGAAACAATCATGTAAGTGCGACAGATAGTGAGCTACCACTATAGGATGTGGCTAATGACTGGCACTTGGAATAAAAAAAACTGAAATTTGGAGGACACATACATTTACTGACTAAGAAGGAAAGCCAACCTAATGATACTCATTATTTAGTAACTAGGGTGTATAGTCCATGCTCCATTATAGCATTCCTTGGTATTTTGTTTTCTCTTGAGACGATTAGCTTCAACAAAGGGAAAGCAGGTAAGAGACCTTGTAGCAGACAAAGAGGGAAAGAAACTAGCTCACTATATGGGTAGAGCAAAAAATCTGCTTTGAAGACTGGAGCAGAGGCAGAATATAAAAACTGAATAGATATCAGTGGCTAATCGTGATTCACACACACACACACACACACACACACACACACACACACACACACACACACACGCACTCTTTCAATTGTTCAATACCAATCTACTTTATTGTTTTGGGTTCCCGAGCCCCCTCTTGAAAATGCCCACATACATTTTAGGAAGGTGTCCCCCAGGCTGAGAACCCCTTTTCTAACATAATATGGACACGTAATTGCATCACTACCTCCATTACTTCCCCTATTCACCTAATTTTTTTTCTTACCATATTATGTTTTCATATTTTATCTTCCATCATATTAAGTACCTAAGTTATTCATGTATAACCATGACAAGTGATAACCAGAACTATACATTTTTTTTTTTTTTTGCTTCAGGTAATTCAGTTTTCATTGCATAATCACACAATTTTCTTTCTGTAATAATATGTCTGGGAAGAAGTGATCACACAGTTATTAATATCACCGCTTATCCTCTGCTATCATTACCATTTTCTTGTTATCGTGCCACGAGATGCACTGCAGTTGTATACACATGCATCGGTGATTCTCTGCTGTCTGTATATTCTTCTCAAAGTTTCGAGACCATGCCTACTGCAGTTTTATACACATATTCATTGGCATATATGTATATATCAACAGAAAACGCTTACCGAGCATATGTATAAAATAAAAACTGCCAAATCTCATTTTATCCAAACTTGCTGGGGCCCCAGTGCTAGGTTAGAGTTATTCCAGAGCATTTCAGGGCAGGAGACCACTAACACCCCAGCAGCCCATTCATGATAGAAAAATCTCTGGCCATCTCTGAGACTCGAACCGTAATGCACAGGCCAAAGTGCGTTCTGACCCAAGCGTTTTTCTGAGTGTGCCACCAGGTGTCTATATGTATAAGATAGTTAACATTTAAATAGTTATGAAGTTTCTTTTCCTTATCATATCCCCGTATTCAAACCATTAGACCTACAGTAACTATCGATTTCCTATGGCCTGTTGTGCACGGAGCTGATTTATGGACATTTCTTCCATGTTAAGAAAAAAGCAGTATGTGTTATTTCGCATGACGTAAATTTGTGTGTGTGTGACTGATTTCACAGGTTACTCATCACAGTTCCCTATAATGTTCACCAGTGCCTTCTTTGCCCCAGTATGATATGCAGTCAGGTCCACATACAGGTACTACACGGTGTAGTTTATTGAAGGTCAACTTGCAACCAGTGCATTTGTTTACGTCGCATGTCAATTACGTTGGTCGGACTTTTTTTTTTTTTATGTGTGTCCGACTCTGGGCAAAGGCTTCACAGCCTGCTCCCAAGACCCAGTAGTCCTCCCACATACCATACACCTCTACATGGTTATAACATGACGACTCCTGTATCAACCTATAAGCGATTCTACATCCTGTATACTTGGGAAGTAAATGTATCACATACCATCAGTGCATTTAATCCTTGCTTGCCACGATGGCTTTGGGGTGGAAGTGGGTGTAGAGTGACAAGGGCTTGGCTTGTTCATGGCTGTTCCCGTTGTTGCTTCAGATCTAAATGAGACTGTGTGTGTGTGTGTGTGTGTGTGTGTGTGTGTGTGTGTGTGTGTGTGTGTGTGTGTGTGTGTGTGTGTGTGTGTGTGTGTGTGTGTGTGTGTGTGTGTGTGTGTGTGTGTGTGTGTGTGTGTGTGTGTGTGTGTGTGTGTGTGTGTGTGTGTGTGTGTGTGTGTGTGTGTGTGTGTGTGTGTGTGTGTGTGTGTGTGTGTGTGTGTGTGTGTGTGTGTGTGTGTGTGTGTGTGTGTGTGTGTGTGTGTGTGTGTGTGTGTGTGTGTGTGTGTGTGTGTGTGTGTGTGTGTGTGTGTGTGTGTGTGTGTGTGTGTGTGTGTGTGTGTGTGTGTGTGTGTGTGTGTGTGTGTGTGTGTGTGTGTGTGTGTGTGTGTGTGTGTGTGTGTGTGTGTGTGTGTGTGTGTGTGTGTGTGTGTGTGTGTGTGTGTGTGTGTGTGTGTGTGTGTGTGTGTGTGTGTGTGTGTGTGTGTGTGTGTGTGTGTGTGTGTGTGTGTGTGTGTGTGTGTGTGTGTGTGTGTGTGTGTGTGTGTGTGTGTGTGTGTGTGTGTGTGTGTGTGTGTGTGTGTGTGTGTGTGTGTGTGTGTGTGTGTGTGTGTGTGTGTGTGTGTGTGTGTGTGTGTGTGTGTGTGTGTGTGTGTGTGTGTGTGTGTGTGTGTGTGTGTGTGTGTGTGTGTGTGTGTGTGTGTGTGTGTGTGTGTGTGTGTGTGTGTGTGTGTGTGTGTGTGTGTGTGTGTGTGTGTGTGTGTGTGTGTGTGTGTGTGTGTGTGTGTGTGTGTGTGTGTGTGTGTGTGTGTGTGTGTGTGTGTGTGTGTGTGTGTGTGTGTGTGTGTGTGTGTGTGTGGCATTAAGTAGAGTCTGAACTCAGTTTGATCAGTTGGACAGCACATAAAAGTCGCTCGTGAATACACATACCCCTTTCGTCCTACACTTGCATACACCCCAAAGCCATAATAGTAAGCATAGATTACATGCACTGACATCTTATGTGACTTAGTTAACCTGTAAGTATACCGCTAGTAGCATCATTACTACATTAATAGAGTTGTCATGATTTTGACATAATGCTGAGGCTGCTCCAACTTAGCAAACGTGCGACGTAAACTAATACACTGGTGCCACGTCGAACTCTATCACACCACCTTTGGTGTTTGTTGCTGTTGCTCAGCCCCGGTTGGTCAGATCGAATAGACCCACCAACCGCAGGTAAACAATTGTCTCTAAGGTGGTTGTCTCATAGGCTCCCTACACTGCTGATGTTGTGTCTGTATCTTAGTATGGCATGTGATGTGCATTGCTTCGCCATATGTGTTATGCTGTGTAGGCCCACACCGCAGGCCGGGCACGTGCCACCTGTTATTCCACTCAACCCATATCTAAGCCAGCAATTGAGGAGGGCTGGGTGACGTCATAACCCATGATTAGATAGATGAACTCCACCATCTCTAAGGACACCTTCAATGGGTGGAGGTTAGAAGAGGGTGGGGACTTGTATTATATTGATTTGAGAGAGGTGTTATATTGCCATGTTCATAAAGGGAACTGGAATGTCTGAAGGGGGGGATTGCTGTTGTAGAGGGCTTCATAATGTTTGAATGGTAATTGATTCATGTGCCTTGGTGTCCTGTGTGTCCCTGTCATTTAATGACAGGGCTAGTGTGCTTTAGCACAGGTTGCTATATAGAAATGTGTTCCTCTCATATCAAGATAAATAAGCTGTAGAAATGATTTTGTTACAGCCAGTGGTGATGAATAGGTCTTTGTTCTACAGTGTTTGCAAGGTGTAGTGAGTATCAGATAGGATGAAAGTGCATGGTGGGGAGGTATTCCGGTAGGACATCACTGATCTAATAATTATATTGTCTATACTCTATAAAGTTATAAGAATGGTGCTTCTTATTGTTGTCCATAGTCTGGCCCTTTACCTCCCCTGAGCTCACTGGGCTGGTGGTGCACCACCTCTTGATAGCTTGTATATTGTCCTTGTAGTTGAGTCCAATGTCATAATTTTTATGTAACTCCAAGGATCATAGTGGAAGGTGTGTGTGACTCATGTACTTTATTAAAGAAACTGGTAGATTTGTCAGTGCTTAACCCCCTAGCTCCCAGAGTTCCTGTGCGAGGGATTTTGCTGGAAGGGTGCAATGCTTATCGCCTTCCGCATGTCAGCTCTTAATTGCGATGCTCATTGGTCCCTACCCTGCGGTTCCCTTCTTTATTAAATTTTGATAATCCCAGTTCCGTCCCATACTGGGGACACGGGGCGCAAAGGGATTAAGAGTGATGTGAGTGGAGTACCTGTGTTCATGTTTACTGCTGGTGATGAGTGTGGTGTCGAATTTGGCAGAGGCGATCGTCAGCCTTTTCTCCTCGACCCAAGTTTGCTCAGTGTTAAGGTATTCCTGTTGCAGTGTGCAGGCCGTGTCCACAGTGTGGTGTGTGTGACTGTGGTGATGATTTCGTCTGCGTAAGATGCAGTGATTGTGGTCGGTTGGGACGTGGGAATATCATGCATGTATAGGTTGAAATATGTAAGCGAGAGAATGAATCCCTGTGGAACTCCGGCAGTGAAATTGTGTGTCCATGAAGACTTGCCCTGCAATGTAACATGTGCTTGTTTACAGGATGAATAGGTGCCAGATCAGCGGTTGGTGTTGTTTCCCATGCTTATGTTGTACGTCAGTGATTAGTTTGCTTTGGAGGATGTCATCAACGGCCTTACTAATATCTAGTGTTGTAAGAAGTGTATGCTATACTGTACAGATGTCACTGAGTTGTTGTCATCACATATTTGTTGTGTGAGATTAATCGGTAAGGCGTTTGTAGAAGGCTGTACTTTAAATGTGTTGTGAAGGAGAGAGAGGAACTTGAGGTGTGACTTTGTTGAAAATGAGGCATTTTGTTATTTTGGACGGTGCACTAAGAAGTGTTATGGAGCTTTACGAAGAAGGTTGTGTTGGGGCCGTGTTTGGCTGAAGTTTAGTGACAAGTGTTCAATAATTCCAAATGTTGGATATACTACAGTGTGTGTATGAGTAGCTTCTGATATTTGTAAGAACCTGGATGCCGTGTAGTCCGAAATATTTCAAGTTCAGGTTGCTGATGCCATCTGGACTTGTGCTTGTAGAGTTCGTTATTATACGTCCCCTCAACAATGGTGGTGGAGGCACTAGGTGATTAGTCTATCCGTGCGTGCGTGCGTCCATGCGTCCATGTGTCTGTAACACTCCTGTGGGAGTGATATCTCCTGAATCTCATCTAAACCCCTCGCCGGATTATAACCAAATTTTTGTCAGTGACACAGTATGAAGAGACGATGAACTGATTTCGCCAGCAAGGGCAAGGTGGCAAAGGGCAAGGTCATATGGGTCGACTTAGTTTATCTTCAGTCTCATTTCAGCCTCCATGAACCCTATCATGGAGGTTATATGGCGAGTCCGTGCTCAAAGCTTGGCAGAGGCATACCGAGCGGCGCTTTGGGTCGACAATTCGAGGCCCGAGTTCTTGGCGTTTCATTTTTGTAATCTTACGTGTCTATTCTGGAGTGAAGGAGCATGAATTGTGGTCGAGTGGAAAGGTTAGTCCATTTTGGTAGGACTATTTTTCAGAGTCAGTGAGTTTTCGTATTAAGTGACTTACGTTTGCAAAATGGTTCACGAGTATGCCTGCTCTGTTAAGTGTTGGAAGTGGTGGCGGTGTGGGTCTTGGAGGTGTTGTCTTTGACTTAGTGTTACTGTTAAGTATTTTTAAGAGCCGAGAGGGGTGTGTGAAGTGACTGGATGTTGCTATAGAGATCGTCTAGTTTTCTGTTTTCTTGGTACTAATCATACTGTTGATCTCGTAGCTTAGTTCATGGAGGCTTGTGATGGTGTTGTGTGTGTGGGAGAGAGAGCAGCAGTGTTTAAGTGAATCCCGTTGTCATATGAAGCGAGCAGTGTTTTGTGTCAAGTTTTGGTTGTAATGTCTTCTTTGTCCTCGTGGGATGGGGTGTTTGTTTGCAGTAAGTATGATGTTGTTGAGTCTGCAAAATGCCAATCAGTGTTGGTAATGAGTGTGCTGTTTAACATACTGAAGTGTTGCAACGTCCCTTCAGGGAATCTCTGCCCAGTTTGCCCTTCTGTATCCTGTGTACAGTACATGAGACGTGATCGCTCTTGATTGGATTGTTCTTATGGTGATAACGAGGAGGAGATGGTCTGTGGCAAGTCTGGGTTCCGTTCGCTTAGTGGACCACTCCCTGTAATATCTATAAGTTTAGCTGATTGTATAGCCGACTTGTGTGACGATAAATTTGGTATATAACTGGAAGAGTAAGAAAGAACCTGTAATTCATGCTACTTCGAAAGTGAAAGATAAAAAAAGATAAAAGATGGAGATTATTTTGCTGCTTAATTCATCCTCTCTGTCACTACTCTTCTGCGAACGTATCTACTCTCAGTTTAGATTAGACATATTCGCTGATGTAGTTCTCGTCAAGGTTTTGATATTCGTAACTGAGAGAAAACACTAATATGATTATACAAACGACAGCAGTGATTATATATGTACTCATTAAGCAATAATTACTAACGGTAGGCCGATGTCCCGTCTCATATTCTACCCAGCATTTTTCTCTTCCATTTGCCTTCCTTACTTTCCTTTTTATTCCTTTCTACCTCCCGTAAACAAGAACAAACTGTTACTCAGTATCTGGATTATTTCAGTCGGAAAGATAAATTCATCACTTTAGTACAAGCTGTTTATATAAAATGCATATTAACCAGTCCTTTGTAAATAAATTATAAATATGCACTGCCAATACCAACTTCATGACTGAGGTGTTCATCCTGTGTCAGGGTTGAGAGCCAGACTGTATATGACATCTCCTACTGCTACACCTCCATGATGGGCTTTCTCATCACTCTTGTGGTCAGCAATCTTGTCTCCTTCTGTACAGGTGAGTTTTCAGGCACTGTTATTTACCATTTCTCTGCAGCTGGTGCCTTTGAATATTTTATTCATGATAACACCATAAAGTTTTGGTGAGAGAACTCTCGCTTATCAGATACTTAAAAATAAAAAAAAATCCATCCCAAGTTTCTTTCTTGTGGCGGTACACCTAGGACTTATATTTAGACTAACTCCACCGGATTCAGTTTAGTTGAGAGAGATCTTAGCAGTCATGGGGTGAACGACAACCCTTTTGTCTGAGAGCTACTGAAGTGAACTAAAATTGATTGTTAACCTTGTCAGCCAGAATGCATTTTTAATTTCTATTCTTGTTATTATAGGACGATTTTCTTCAACCTAAAAAGATCCTCTAGGACTGACTAGGCTAAAGAAGACTAAATCTAGGCCATCCAATTCAATAATTCTATGAGCTAAATAAACATTTTGAAAGGTACCAAGAATATATATAGGAAAAAGACATCATCATATTCAAAGGGTTATTGGGCTAGAAAATATAAAGTAATATTTATAATCATCATCATCATCATCATCATCATCATCATTTTATAATAATTATTTAAATAATGATTGTTTCTAATCAATTCATTCCAATATGTCCTTGCCAGGTCTAATGAAATTGCCTTGCAGTGGGTACAAAGACACATATGTCGTAAGTCCGAAAACCCATTTAGTACAGTGACTTTTTTTTAAAGTTTCATGCTATCTTCTGGCGATTTTATAGTATAAGGACATCTCTTATAGAAAGGAGGTTAATGGCGGCAAAACCCAACGTCTCTAGTTCGCATGGCCTCTCCCAGTATTTGCAAATTCGTCTGCTAGGAACAAGAATTAAGACACAAAACAGAATCGTTTTGATGGTGTAAATTCCATTTTAACAGTGAATGATATAATGTCGTGACCATGGATTAATGAATACAACAGTACCTGTGCAACTGCTTGTGTGAAGTTTGCTTCATTTACTACAGTGTTTTGACTTTTTAATATTCCTGCAACTTTCAGACGATTTTACTTCCACAATGGACCTGATTTTGCTGACTGAGATTTCATCTGACCTCTCCAGTCCAAAAAAGCTTCTCCTCAACTGAGTAGAATTGTGTGGTGGTAGCAAGAACATAATATGAAAAAAGTCATCTTAGCAAAAGGAGTACGGGTAGAGAATATACTGTAAACATCATGAGTCCCTTTAACTCCTGTCAAATGGCGTCTATTTACACCCGCGCTGGCTGGATGCAAGGCGGGTGTAATTATTTCCCTAGTTTGTGTGTGTGTGTGTGTGTGTGTGTGTGTGTGTGTGTGTGTGTGTGTGTGTGTGTGTGTGTGTGTGTGTGTGTGTGTGTGTGTGTGTGTGTGTGTGTGTGTGTGTGTGTGTGTGTTTGAACGGGATGTCAGCATTTTTATTGTTTTTCATACAAACCTGGTGTAATTTATGAGGGTCCTCAAGGGTTAAAGTAACATGACAAGGTCAACTTGAATAGTTCTGATTCGTTTTAATCAAACCAAACGTGGTGGAATGTTTCACGGAGAGGCAAGAAGGAAAGGTGCTGATTTTGCAAAATGCGGTAAGATCATCTTCGACATGTCGAGTGTCTGCGTGTTAATAAAATAAAACATTTTAAAAATCTGATATAGGTCAGACTTTTTGGAAGAGTTGAAGGTCAGGCAATGCGTTGACCTACTGTATTTTAGGAAAATCGGTCATAGATCAAGGTCAATGACACAGCCAACTTCAGTATTTTTTTTTTCCCTTAAGATGAATGTTGGTGGAAGTGTGCAAGGTAAGGCAATAATGAAGAGATTTGATTTTGTAAATAATCAATCAGAGGTCGAGGTTCCAGGGTACGGTCGATCGTCAAGGTCGCATGGTAACATCGGCTTAGCCTTGGCAATTTTCATCCGATTTTGACCAGACGATGTAATGGTTGAGGTTTAGGCTTGGAGGAAGGAATTCAGTTTTCAGAATGATCAATCAGAGATCATGACCATTGTGTCTGTGCGAACAAAGTATCTAAAGTAGTTCTGATTCGATATGGCCTACACTTGATTAAAGGTTTGAGGGTCAGCCAAGGCACTAACCTATCGTTTTTAGAACAACAGGTTTAAGGTCAAGGTTACTAGGCAAGGTCAACTTAGCAATTTTGGTTCAGTTTAAGTAAATTTTTGAAGATGGGTTTAGAATTAGACAGGGATGAAGGAATTCTGGATATGAAAAATGTCAGTCAAAGATCAAGGTCAAAGGGCTAGGTCAAGTGCTAGACCATTATACCTCAAAGTTTTGATTCGATTTAATCCAGACTTGGAGGAAGAATTGAAGGTGAGCCAAGAATGAAAGTGATTCCAAAATGAGAAAAATTTGCCAAGGGACAAGATCAAGGGGCAAGGTCAGCCTACTCGTATACCATTCTAATACAGTTTGGATCCAGGTTGGTGAAAGTATTAATGTTGAGGCAGAACTGAAATAAATCAACTTTGAGAACAATCAGTCAAAGTTTAAGTCACAGAAGAAAGTCTCAAGCATTTAATCGGTTGTAGGGTACGGGCGTTGCAGTCTTTGAGTTCTTTTTGTTATATTTTTGCCGCTACTAGACGCCATCATTTAGCTAGGGAGAGCTCCTTGGTAGTTTAGGGAGCAGTGAAGGGTATACTATCTCTTGTAGTTCAGAAAACCAACTGACTGTAGTGTGTGATGTTATGTTGTTGTGATACTAATAAATCTGATCTCGGCAGGTCCACTCTCTCCAGAAGCAGTGGGCAAAGAGTTGACGTGTTCCTCTAGTGCACGACTTCACCAGCGTCTGTGGAGGGTTTGGTATGGCTACTATACCACTCCTGTGACTACAGACTGCAAAGTTGTAGCAGAAGTGGAGCTCTGACTTTTTTGTGTTGTTGTTTTATTGTGAAGTAGTAAGGTTTCAGTGAGCACATATCTCCCTGAACGTCAATAAATATATAATTTACTGTTGGGATCCTTCACTTCCACCATCCTGTGACTACAGACTGCAAAGTTGTAGCAGAAGTGGAGCTCTGACTTTTTTGTGTTGTTTTATTGTGAAGTAGAAAGGTTTCAGTGAGCACATACCTCCCTGAACGTCAATAAACGTATAATTTACTCATCTGGTAAATTACCAATATGCTGGGAATCGAACCAGGGACTCTCAGATGAGAGCCTGGCTCTCATCTGAGAGTCCCTGGTTCGATTCCCAGCATATTGGTAATTTACCAGATGATTTTTCCTGTGTACAGTACAGGTTTCTCCCTTCATTCTGACTTGCCGTAAGTGCTTGGGATAGATTAAAAGCATCTACTTGCCCGAGTGCCAGGGGGTTAACTCATCCTCTTGATGCCCACAGTGGGGGCGGAGGGACGTTGGTTAAAAGATTGTGACAACGTGAGTTAACTTTTACCTGGTCGTGGTGTAGTGGTATGCTGCCTGGCTCTCATCTGAGAGTCCCTGGTTCGATTCCCAGCATATTGGTAATTTACCAGATGATTCTTCCTGTGTACAGTACAGGTTTCTCCCTTCATTCTGACTTGCCGTAAGTGCTTGGGATAGATTAAAAGCATCTACTTGCCCGAGTGCCAGGGGGTTAACTCATCCTCTTGATGCCCACAGTGGGGGCGGAGGGACGTTGGTTAAAAGATTGTGACAACGTGAGTTAACTTTTACCTGGTCGTGGTGTAGTGGTATGCTGCCTGGCTCTCATCTGAGAGTCCCTGGTTCGATTCCCAGCATATTGGTAATTTACCAGATGATTCTTCCTGTGTACAGTACAGGTTTCTCCCTTCATTCTGACTTGCCGTAAGTGCTTGGGATAGATTAAAAGCATCTGCTTGCCCGAGTGCCAGGGGGTTAACTCATCCTCTTGATGCCCACAGTGGGGGCGGAGGGACGTTGGTTACAAGATTGTGACAACGTGAGTTAACTTTTACCTGGTCGTGGTGTAGTGGTATGCTGCCTGGCTCTCATCTGAGAGTCCCTGGTTAGATTCCCAGCATATTGGTAATTTACCAGATGATTTTTCCTGTGTACAGTACAGGTTTCTCCCTTCGTATAATTTACTGTTGGGATTCTTCTTTTCCACCAGACGAATACTTTTACGATCTTACATAGCCAGATGATTCTACGTTCTTAGTTTGTCCTGTTACACAAATATCAGAGAGCGTATAGTGCCGTCAGCGACAGTAATATTTATTATTTAATCCTGCATCCGAATCTGAATCAATATAAAAACCTAATCAACTCTTCTTTGTCCCACTATGTACTTATTCATTTGATTTCAATTAAATTCGCTGAAAACTTTTCGAGATATTTTGTACACAAACAAGTAAAGAGACCCCGATAAATATATAACATTCATCCGACTTCGTTGGTGGAGATAAATTTATTTGAAGGAGGAATAGTGTTTATTTTTGTTAATAGTAGAAAAAAATAGTTAATTCGTACTTTTCACTAACATAGTTACAGGCTGGCGATCATATTCCCTTAATGTAAGTCTAGCAATCCATAGTCATACGCTTTTAATCTAGGAGGGTGTGGACTCCTTGTTCCACTGTCCTTTGCCAATAAGCTACCACCGCCACATGTCAAGCTACACTCTTTCACCTACCTGTCTGCTCCGTTGCTTCGTCTAATCTTCGGTCTTTGTCTGTTGTCTTAGATGAAAGGAGAGTGATGAAAATCATTTAGACTGTTCCCCACAAGAATTGAGAAACGTTGAGTCACGACTTGATAGGAATCTCTATTCAAGTGCTCACAAATCTGTATATACTCGTAATTCTACAGAATCTCTTCGCACCTCAGAGTCGAGCTGATTCGAAACACTTCTAGTCGAGTCTTGACAAATGCAGCAGGATCCAGTTGCTTCTCAGTCATAGAGAGGCGGTTGTCCTAAGAGCACCACCACATAACTTGAATTCCCCCATCTCGTTCATTTTTTTTTTTTTGAGGGGAGGGGGCTTAATAGCCATCACCCACATTAGGCCAGCCTCGTCCTTAACATTTGGCCATGTCACTCCCGCATCGCAATTACCGCCGATCTAAGGGGCCTGGCGGGGAGGGAGCATATGGTAAAATGCTTGTAGATCAGCTAGACGGTATCTCCTCCCCTCTGACGATCAGAACAGGTCGTATGTCCTCACCCTCGTCGGTAGCCTGGAGCAAAGCATAGATGGTGGAATAGGTCATTGCTCTGAACTGGTACGACCGGGTGTGGGTGCTGAGGGCCAGGAGGTGTCTGAAAGAGGCTACATCTAGCCGATCCATGAGGTCGATGATTGGAGGGCAAGATGGGATGCCCTCCACTGCCTGAGAAGGGGAGAACTCACTGACTTCTTCCTTGGCTGAGGAGCCGATCGATGCAAGGAGGCAGTGTCAGTATAGTCCCGCCCCTCTTCAGACACTCATGGCGGATGGTGGACTTCCGCCGTGGTCTTCTAGTGGTCTGTTCCAGATCCAGGTCGGTGATCTGGGAGGCAGTCCGTCTGTTGAGGGGTACCTCCAGCCTGAGCCACTTCTGCGGTGTCTGGTGGGGAGCAGCAGGTCATGGTCGGCGACCCCGACGCTCCCGTTGGCGAGGGACTGAGTATACATCGCGGGCGAAGCACTCGGGGATAAGGCATGGAAGCCCGTTCTCCTCAAAGATCTTAGGGAGGAGAATGCGCAAAGCCCCTCTTATCACCCAAACAAAAAGCCTTCGCCATCGCGATGCACATCTCCAAGACAAGGTTCAGCTGTCCAGGACTCCCAGGATCCCTGGCCTGACGTCCCCGGGCCGTGAGACGTCGCCGTGCATGGGCAGAACCCTGCACGGCCACACCTCCCAGCCCAATAACATCCCTGGCCTCAGGACCCTTAAGGGTCCCAGATGGGCTAAACTCCACCGGCTCTCCATCAACTAGGGAGTGTTGGAAGTGCCGTGAGTTTGGCTTAACAATCGCCTGGCGGTGCACAAAAACATCAACGCCAGTATCTTGGAGTTTGATGAATCCGTACCCCGCCCGTACGTTAAACCAAACCACCGTCCCCCGAATCTTCTGGGCTGCAGGAGAGAGTGGCTGGCTCGTTGCCCCCCTCAACGGGTCGTAGGCGCTTTCGGATCTCTTCCCCCTCTCTGAAGTAAAACTCTCTCGTTCATAAATGACCAAATTCTTTAGTCCTAGTGATCGGAAGCACCGAGATCGTGCCGTAATTTCATTACTACAGAGAATAGTCACTAAGATCTTCAAGTTCTCGTCTGTTAGTCTTTAATCCTTTTATTAGTTTCCTCCTCCTCATACTCCTACACCTCCTAATATAGATCATAAAGAATGTGATTGCAAGAGAAAAATATCTTTGTTACTTGGTCTGGTGTGCTAATGATAATCCTGGTACTTCAGCATCTGTATGAAGGGGATTAATTCATTGCTACCTTAGTCACATATCAAAGTGCTCCACTCAACTTAACACCTTTGGTGTGCTGGCCGCCATAGTACGCAAATGGCATGGCTTGGTTGTGTCTGGGCATGTTTGAGACAGTAGCCTGCGGACTATTATTTTTATGTGTGTGTGTGTGTGTGTGTGTGTGTGTGTGTGTGTGTGTGTGTGTGTGTGTTTTAATCGTTGCTGTCACTTCACTTTCTGTGCCTTGGCCTTGATCGCTGTTGTAATATTGCTCCTCTTGCTCTTGGCTTTGATTCTTGACAGTGCTAGATACGAGGATTTGGTTTTCCCATCTTACAATTGTCCATGATACTTAGGTAAGATAATGATAAACCAGTGATATATACTTCAGTCGCAGTCCATTTGCGCCAGAATCTACGTGCCTAAACAAAACCAGGCAGCCATGGCCCAACCTCCCTCTTTACTCTCACACACCCCTCGCTGGTCCGCTCTTCTCCCCCTCAACTTGTGTTTCGGAGAAAAAGAGGGCCCGGGTCGTGAGGCTGAATGCATTTTCCCATAAACTGTGAAGGGACCTGCCCACACAGTCACCACTGTAAGTATGCCTGGGGAGTGCAACAGGAGTATAACATACGCTAAATCTTCTTTTTTAAGACTTGTTATTCATGGTAGCCTACATCGTTACAGAGAAAATCTATTACAGTCTCATTAATCGAGAATATTTTTATCTAAAAGTGCACATTGGCCTGACAAGAACAATACTAACTGAATACAATTCAGTTCAAATAATGGTAGCTAGATACGTGCCTTTCATTGGTAAATCGATAATTTTACCTTTGGGTATGGTAACCGGTTAATCTTTAGCCTTACCATGAGTGACAAATTGTTTTAGGTTTAGTGGTAGTTGCTTATACTTTATTTCTAGCAATAGTACACGGATATCGCTCAGGGTAATGAATGGAGACTGGATACACAAAACTTTAAATGATCGTAGGATATATATCAACCTTATAGTGGACTGTTCTAGCTTTAATCCATGCAGTGCGATGACGTAGATTTTTTCTTTTTGTTTCTCAATAATTTTGCAGAGAATAGGAGAGAAGTTGACAGAGGCTACATTCAGCCCCTTCGGTTCGAAGAACTTCCTCAAGCTAAAGAAAATAGGCTGGATGAAGCAGTAACACTCAGAGTGCAACCTCTCACCCCACAGCTACTCAAAGATCCAAACACTTGACTCAGCTCTGGACATTACTTTTGACATAGACTTACAGCCGTGACTTTTTGGACGACTGTTCTCAAAAGTGGGTCACTTCATCCTTACCCAACCCTGAACTCCTACATCAGGAATAGTTTTGAAATGACAAAAATGATTATCTCTTACTGTGTTTTCAATTTTAAGAGAATCATTAGTATACCCCAGCTAAAGCAAGATTTTATTCAGTTACAGCGAGTCACAGGAACCTGAAAGACTAAAAGAGGGATAGGAAAAAGAACAATTTAACAGCAAATGTATTAATAAGGAAATGAAGTTTCAAGTGAAATAATAATAATCTTCTAGCAGAATTTAGTGAAATGCCTCTGGTTTGTGCCATAATAAAGTTTAATACATGGAATGATAAATTTTGGGTTTGTAACTAGTAGTGAAAGCAAACAGTCTCGTCAAGTGCAGGTACTGGTGTGGTTGTCTCCTTTGATGTTAATTAAACATCTAAAAAGAACACACATTTAGCCCACGATTTATTTTTATTATCTAGTACGTTATGAGAATGATGCCGTCGTATTTAGATATATCTTTATCACCCAAGATTAGTATTTCTTTCGGACATTATATTAATCAATTTGTACCATAACTTGTCGGATAGACAAATTCAAAATACCAACAAGGTTGTCTAGCATTTATATGAGTTTCCATGTTAAAAGGATTTAAAAAATGTCCTGCCACCCCAACTCACATTGGAAGTCGTTAATTCAAAGGGTAAGATCAACGCATGACTACACAAACTGTACCCTAGATGGAAATAAAGACTGTAACTATACTCTGTCCACACTAACTTCCTCTAGAATTGCACCCTCGATAGAAATAAAGACTGTAACTTTACTCTGTTCACAATGACACTGCCTAGAATTGCTTTCCCCTCACCTTTAGCGCTGAGCTGCAAGAAAAGGTAAGGAGTAAAATATGGATGCGTTTTGCATGGAATATGCAGCCGCAGTATAGTCGAAGTCTGCCCTTGAGTTACGGATTCTAAGCTGTACAAGGACTAAAATCCCCCCCAGATCAAGATGGGCGATCTGTGAGGATGGTGAACCTGTTATCCATTACTTCAACATGATTATAATTCCATAACGGATAAAGTAAAGTCGTTGAGAGCATATTAATTCATTCACTTCGATGACGTCTTTGACCAACGCGTTCTTGCAATCATCAGGCTTTTTTGTTCCTTTAAGCTGAGCCCAATAAATGGGCAAAATAAGACTGTTTCAGACCCCTCCAGTTCAGAGTATGTCTCCACAGTTTAATAAAATCGATAAAAAATACCAGGACTAAAATGATCAATATGTCCTCAGACTGAATGGGTTATGGAAGTCTGTCTACCAGTGCTAAAATATCCTTGGTATCATCGATAAAGTTGTGTTAGTCAGGTGTGTAGTGCTTTCCCTGTGTAATCAGTGGTTGCCAGGTGCACAAGTGGGCCCTCGCTGTCTCCTGTCACTGGAAATTAATGGCCTCTGCAGCATCCCCTCCCTGCCTGATCTCCTAATAATGGGGGTAATATTTTGCATGACTCGACCTTACCAACCTTCATTAAACATTATTTCCATTGGGAGATCTGAATTCAGTGTTCTTAAACACACACACACACACATACACACACACACACACACACACACACACACACTCACGAGTGGAAGCATCCAAATGGACATGCTTTCCTTCCCTTACCCCCCTCACTCCCCCAATAAGCATTATCCGTTATTAACAATGTTATTAAATTTCCATGCGGGTACAGAATCGGGGCGAGGCCGCGAGGGGCTCTAGTGACACTGAGAGATTATTAACAAAGCTTTGCTTTTTTCTTTTTTTATCTTTTAAACCCCACCAGCCAGAGGACTTAATTTATACTGAATTCTCGCTGCTACCAGACAATTTATACTCAGTATCAGGAGGACCCCTTCCTCTGAAGAGGTTAATAAAGGCTGTACTAGCCTTCCCCCCCTTTTCGAAAACCCTTCCAAGATGAATACTTCCGTCTCCCGGTATTAGGAGTAAACTAAAAAACAGGTCACTGGAGTGAATTGCTCAATCAAATGTCTCTGATGTATCGTGCTTTTACTTCACTGACCACAGTGGTATGTGCTGGCGACCATCATCCACTCAGCTGAGGTACGGCTACCTACTTATTCCTTAGGTGGCTCTGCACTGAGTGACAAACATATGATTCTCTAGCACAGGAAACTATTTACAGTGCTGTGTGGTACCCATATAACTTAATATTAGGGTGAAGAGGAGCCTACTATGGTGTCCCTGTTAACTGGGTGGAAAGATTCAAACGCATCGTCCATCTAGCAACCAAAACCCATCATCCTTCCCGGCGCCTTGCTATGGCAAGACGTTGTCCACCGCCAGGGAACATCAATCACTGCACTAGATGGCCCTGCACGAGAGATTGCTTCCCTACTGTTGATGGGCCTTCCTAGCTAGACAGACCAGGCGTATACTACTACTAATATTATTGTACTACTACTGCGACTACTACTACTACTACTACTACCACTACTACTACCACTACTACTACCACTACTACTACCACTACTACTACTACTGCTACTACTACTTCATTGATGCTTCGTTTTATAAAAGGAACATCTGCTTGTCCCAGCTACAGCTTACCATTCAATTGCCTTCCAAAATCTTTTTGATATATTGTGATGGGATTTATGGCATATGTCTCTTTATTCTGCTCCAAGATACACAGTCTTTACTAAGTTGAAAAAAAAAATGGTACTGATGGCAAGAATGAAATATAAAGGACACAAGCCGGTAGGCGATGATGGCCAGCTCTAAGCTAGGCAAGCTTTGTCAGCGACTGGAAGTGAGTTTCGACACTAAAAGTCATTTCTATATGGAGGTACTCAAGTGCAACATTTCACCCAAAAATCAAAGCCAGGACTTAATAATTTTCGGAGCCTTAGCATTCCGCGCGAGGTAGGTTTCAATTTTAACGCGTTTCATATTTTCTGCACTTGATGACCTTTGACCACTAACCTGTCGCGTATAGGTCATGCATAAACGAGGCACACCTGTAATACTCACTAACGTCTATAAGCAAGCAAAATTTCATTTGTTTCCATCCACCCATTGTGGAGTTAGGGAAACTGAAATTAGCACAATTCCCCACCAGAGTCCTACCTCTCTATCTACTGCCAGACGCCTCAATCCCGTTTGGGGTGGCCACAAACAAATCGCCTCCAAGTCGCCCTGTCCCCCGCCATTTCACTGCCCTGCTCCCAACTCACATCCCCCTCTCTCATATACCTCTCCACCCCATCCCTCCATCTCATCCTCGGGCGCCCCCTCCCTCTTCCACCCTCCACCTCACTCACATACACTCTCTTCGTCAGTCTCTCACCCTCCATCCTCTCCACATGGCCAAACCACCTCAGTGTGTTCCTCATAACGCTTCCTATCACATCCACATCCACACCACAACGCTCCTTTATATCCTCATTCGTCAGCCTGTCTCTCCACGTGACTCCACAGGCTCCTCTTAAATAACTCATTTCCACTGCTCTCACTCTTGACTTGTGTCCTTCCAACAATGTCCAAGCTTCACTTCCGTACGTTAGAGTTGGTATCACAATACTGTCATGTAGTAACTTTTTCACTTCCATGCTCACTTCCCTGTTTCTTATCACTGCTTTCAAGGAACCAGCAACCTTTCTTCCCTGCTGTACCCTTTCAAGCACTTCACCCTCCAAACCTCCATCCTTACTCATCACACTACCCAAATACTTAAACGTACTCACATTTTCCAATTCCTCACCATCTAACCTCGCTGTACATTCACTAACTTCACCTCTCTCAAAGACCATCACTTTACTCTTCCCTACATTCACCTTTAGGTTCCGTTTCTTACACACTCTCTCAAACTCATCCACCAAGCCTTGCAGCTCCCCTTCGTCTTCACTCAACAACACAGTATCATCTGCAAACAACAGTACAGGGAGTTTCCAAACACTATCCTCTCTCACCAGGGCCACTCCAACATCCACTACCCTACCTTGTACCTCTTTTATTACCCCATCCATGTACAGATTGAACAACCATGGAGACATGACACATCCCTGCTTCAAACCAACTTTCAAAGAGAAAAATTCACTTAGTTCACCATCCACACGCACTGCAGCCTTAGCACCATCGTACATACTCTTCACAGCATTCAACAACTTCCCATCTACTCCATATATTCTTAACACTTTCCACAATCCTTGTCTATCCACCCTGTCATATGCTTTCTCCAAATCCATGAAAGCCGCATACAACTTCTTTCCCTTCTCTAGAAACTTTTCCACTAAAGATCTAAGAATGAATATCTGATCTACACAACGTCTTCCCTTCCTAAAGCCTCCCTGTTCTTCTCCAACTAATTTCTCTGTTCTTTCTCTAACTCTGTCTATAAGTATCCTACCATACACTTTTCCTATTATACTAAGAAGACAAATGCCCCTATGATTACCACACACTTCTTTTTCCCCTTTTCCTTTGTACAAGGGAATAATTATACCTGACTTCCAATCCTCCGGGACTCTACCTTCCTCCCAGGCCAATCTGCACATCTTCCACATCCATTCTACTACTATCTCTCCCCCATGCTTCAGCATTTCACCACACACTCCATCAATTCCTGGGGCTTTCCCTAAGTTGAAAAAAAAAAAAAAAAAGTTGCTGATGATGGCAAGAATGAAATATAAATGACACAAGCCGGTAGGCGATGATGGCCAGCTCTAAGCTAACCAATCTTTTGTCAGCGACTGGAAGTGAGTTTCGACACTAAAAGTCATTTCTATATGGAGGTACTCAAGTGCAACATTTCACCCAAAAATCAAAGCCAGGACTTAATAATCTTCGGAGCCTTAGCATTCCGCGCGAGGTAGGTTTCAATTTTAACGCGTTTCATATTTTCTGCACTTGATGACCTTTGACCACTAACCTGTCGCGTATAGGTCATGCATAAACGAGGCACACCTGTAATACTCACTAACGTCTATAAGCAAGCAAAATTTCATTTGTTTCCATCCACCCATTGTGGAGTTAGGGAAACTGAAATTAGCACAATTCCCCACCAGAGTCCTACCTCTCTATCTACTGCCAGACGCCTCAATCCCGTTCGGAGTGGCCACAAACAAATCGCCTCCACGTCGCTCTGTCCCCCGCCATTTCACTGCCCTGCTCCCAACTCACATCCCCCTCTCTCATATACCTCTCCACTCCATCCCTCCATCTCATCTTCGGCCTCCCCCTCCCTCTCCCCCCCTCCACCTCACTCACATACACCCTCTTCGTCAGTCTTTCACCCTCCATCCTCTCCACATGGCCAAACCACCTCAGTGTATTCCTCCTAACGCTTCCTATCACATCCACATCCACACCACAACGCTCCTTTATATCCTCATTTTTCAGCCTGTCTCTCCATGTGACTCCACAGGCTCCTCTTAAATAACTCATTTCCACTGCTCTCACTCTTGACTTGACCCCTTCCAACAACGTCCAAGCTTCACTTCCATACGTTAGAGTTGGTATCACAATACTGTCATGTAGTAACTTTTTCACTTCCATGCTCACTTCCCTGTTTCTTATCACTACTTTCAAGGAACCAGCAAACTTTCTTCCCTGTTGTACCCTTTCAAGCACTTCACTCTCCAAACCTCCATCCTTACTCATCACACTACCCAAGTACTTAAACGTACTCACATTTTCCAATTCTTCACCATCCAACCTCGCTGTACATTCACTGACTTCACCTCTCTCAGAGATCATCATTTTACTCTTCCCTACATTCACCTTTAGATTCCGTTTCATACACACTCTCCCAAACTCATCCACCAAGCCTTGCAGCTCCCCTTCGTCTTCACTCAACAGCACAGTATCATCTGCAAACAACAGTACAGGGAGTTTCCAAATACTACCCTCTCTCACCAGGGCCACTCCAACATCCACTACCTTACCTTGTACCTCTATTAAAACCCCATCCATGTACAGATTGAACAACCATGGAGACATGACACATCCTTGTTTCAACCCAACCTTCAAAGAGAAAAATTCACTCAGTTCACCATCCACACGCACTGCAGCCTTAGCACCATCATACATACTCTTCACAGCATTCAACAACATCCCATCTACTCCACATATTCTTAATACTTTCCACAATCCTTGTCTATCCACCCTGTCATATGTTTTCTCCAAATCCATGAAAGCTGCATACAACTTTTTTCCCTTTTCTAGAAACTTTTCCACTAAAGATCTAAAAATGAATATCTGATCTACACAACCTCTTCCCTTCCTAAAGCCTGTTTGTTCTTATCCAACTAATTCCTCTGTTATTTCCCTAACTCTGTCAGTAAGTATACTACCATACACTTTTCCTATTATACTAAGAAGACAAATGCCCCTATGATTACCACACACTTCTTTTTCCCCTTTTCCTCCGGAACTCTACCTTCCTCCCAGGCCAATCTACACATCTTCCACATCTATTCTACTACTATCTCTCCCCCATGCTTCAACATTTCACCACACACCCCATCAATTCCTGGGGCTTTCCCCAATTTAACTTTCTCTATTGCTTCCACAACTTCTATCCTAATGATTTCTTCCTGTCTTCTCACCTCCCTCCTTCTCCCAGCCATTCCCCAGCCACTTATACTCTCATCACTTCCATCCTCCATGTTCAACAATTCCTTAAAGTGTTCTCTCCATCTGCTCACTTTTTCTCCCTTCTCCACTAGTGATCTACCATTTTTATCTTTCACTCCCTGCTAACTTCACTTCCACCCTGTCTTATTCTCTTCACCTCTTTCCAGAACATTTTCTTACAGTCCCTCCACTTTACACTCATATTCCTTCCAAATTCCTCATCCATTCTCTTCTTACTCTCTCTTACTAATCTTTTTACCTCTCTTTCTTTCTACATATAACTCTCTCTTCCGCCTCTCAACTTCTTTCAAGCCCCTATTTCTCATCCATTCATTGTATGCTTTCTTCTTTTGTGCCACAGCCTGTCTCACCTCTTCATTCCACCACTCTATTCCTTGCACCCCCCTCCATCTTCTCTTCATCCCACACACCACATCACATGCTGCACATTTTTCTTCTGTGAATAACCTGCACACACCTTCCACGTCCCCCATCTGCTCCAATTCATATTTGTCCAATCGTTCCTCCACTTCTCTCTTATATTCTGCATTTTTCTCATCCTCTTGTAACCTTTCCACTCTCCATGCAAATACTCCTTCTTCCCGTCCTTCCCTTCTTCTATTACTCCATTTTATTTGGAGCTTGATTCTGGCCACCACCAAGTAGTGGTCAGAAAGTCCACTCCCACAACCTCTATAAGCTCTTGCATCCATTACACATCTTCGCATCCTTTCATCCACACACACATAATCAATCATTGCCTTCCTTTCATTCAGTTCACCACCCACTCTTCTCATCATTCGCCATGTTTATCTGTGGATAATTTTATGCCTGAAGAGGGTATTGGCTATCACCAACCCCCTCCCAGCACAAATGTCCACTAACGCACTGCCATTCTCATCTATCTCAGCAGGCACACCCCACTCACCAACTATTCCATCCACCTTCACATTCCCTACTTTACCATTCATAACACCGATCAAAAACACTCTCTCATTCCTTCCAAACTTTTCCATGCACACTTCCACATTTGTCCAGAACTCTTCTCTCACTCTGCTTGCACGATCTTGCGTTGGCGCATACACGCACACAATCGCCCACATTTGTATTCCAACTTTCAATCTTACTCACACAATCCTTGACCCAACTGATCCATACTCTCTTATGTTCTTCTTCCATCTTTTACTCACAACTATACACACTCCTTCTTTTGCCCTCTCATTCTCACCTTCTCCTGCACATGTACCCCATCCATACTCCCATTCTCTCACACTCCTACCTCCCATTTAGTTTCAGTTACTCCACATATATCAACTTTCGCACCCTTAAGCACCTGGACAATCTCTCTCTCTTTCACCTCATCATTCGCACCTCTTACATTCCATGTACCGATTATCATGTCCTTTGTCCGGTCCTTGGTCGTCATCTTTTGGTCAGTCCTTGTCTGAGGCTTCTTGTTCGTCATTTTGGTTAGCTGTTTTCCGGGGAGGGGCACTAACCCTCCGCCAACCCTTTTAGTCGCCTTGTACGACAAGCAGCGATACTGGGGGAGTGTTCTTGAAAAAAAAACTCCTACCCCCGGAGGGTATTTGATAATTTGTATAATGAACAACACATTTTTTTTCTTTAGAAAGTTTATATACTGATTCGGACTGAGAAATTTACCAAAAATACAATTACTGGGCGAATAAGCAGCAGACATCAGAGAATTGTCAATGATTTTGCTATGAATATAAGCCCTTATATCATCCTTTATATTAATCAAGTAATTAAATATTTAATTCTTACACCATAACACAGTTTTTTGTGAATGAGATATAACACAACCGTTATAACTACTAAAATACCTAAAACTGAGATTTAGTCCAAAACAGAGATAATTCTGTTCAAATTGAAAAACAGATAATAAAACATTCATAGAAAATCTAATCGGAGTCAGAGCTATCCTCAATTTCTTTGAAGTACTGAGCCCTGGAGCAGCTCTCTGGAGATCCACGGCATCTGCAGGCAAGATAACACAGAACATTCCGTTTGGCACATGGACAACTTAAACATCCTTTCCTACAACCAAAAGAAAGGGATGTAGACATCTCTAGTGGTGACAGTTTCACAGTCATTGGAACTGGCACAAGTTCTTCTTACCTTACCGTCCATCCATATTCATCTAGCGATGGAATGCAAGGCTTTTGCAATGTGTGTTGTCTTGTCATTGATTGTTGGCAAGGCAGAACGCTTCAGATGCTGCATAAACGCATCCTCAGTAGGTGGAAGGAGCTTAAAAGAGTGGTCTTGTTGATTAAAAATTTCTCAGTGCGAAACTCACTCAAAGAGACGTGTGACACCTCGGCAATCTTTTTGAAGACGGCGACAAGTAACTTCCTAGGAACTACTGATGCTATCCCTGTCACTTAGATTGTGAACATATGGAAGTGAGAAGCATCTGTGTGGTTGCAGCGCCTTGGCAAAGTGATGTATGGGAAGGTAACAGGTAATTACTGTCATGACTCAAAGTTCAGTAAGATCTTCCAACATGATGGATGCATAATATATACAGAGGACAATAACGTCTGTATCGCTTGAATGTACAATTGTCTGACCAACTTTTTCTGCTTAAAAACTATACAGTAGAGTACATGCAAAATAATACGAGTGTCTGCCTCCTCATGTGTTGATTCTAGGGCAGGGACTTCAATTACACTTCCACTTTTCAACATTACTGACTTTGTTTCTTCAGTGAAACCAACACCCGGATACCAGGACTTAAAAACTGGAGATTATCTTGATGCCATTTACCACACAAGTAGGAAAGTAACTGTGCTATGTTTGTAGAGCAAGCAAAGAATGCTGAAGGATCTGGTGCTTTGTACTGGTCTATCACATTAAATATTTTTTCTGTTTTGGGTTTACCAGTCCTCATTTGTCTTGTTGCTTCCTTCATACTTGGACTTCTGTAGCGATCAAAACACAGGTGAACTGTCATTACAATAGCTGGAACTTCACTGAGAATTGCATATTTGTATCGAAGTGCAATGACACAGATTTTTTCGTTCTTCACAAATGACAGACGATGAACCAAGTGCAAGACATTGATTACTAATGCACATGCTTTGCTGTATGGCGGCAACCTTCCACAACTGTTTATGCCTGTATCCTTTCTCTTGTATTTCACAAGACATGCTTTTGTTCCACACGTTCGTGCCATCCTCACGAAATAAGGATGGAGAGTAATTGCTACATTCGTTGTTTCCAATGTACTCTTGTTCACCAAAATCCCACCTCTAGCAATAACTTGGATTGGATTTCAAACTTAAAGTAGTTGACTTTACTTGTAAAGGTATGTCAAATTACTTTAAAATTATCAGAACTGAATTTTTTGTCCCTAAATACCAGAGGAAACCTGTATTACATTTAAAATTCCTGCAAATTAGGATCAACTTATGGACATTTATAGATATAACAGCCATCTTGGATGAAATCTTTGGACTCCCAGCTTACAGCTGTTGCTTTCCAAGGTTCTGCTCCTGCATATCATTACTGGTGGTCCAAGGATTCACATAATATGCCACAAACTTTTATAATAATCCATGACTGCTGAACCCTACTTGCCCCCTGGGTAAAAGCTTCACTCATGCTAGGTCATAAGCCTAGTGTAACCCCCGAGGGTCGCACTCCACCGAGGGGGAGGGGACCCCCTGTGGTTCCTGCCAAAGTCGTTTTACGCGGCCCAAATTTTTTAACCAAGAACAGAAACGTTTGCATACTGGTACCTGTTTACCCTGGCAACGGTTTTGGAAGGGTGGAACCACCAAGGGTCACCCTGCATGGGGAAGGGGGCAGCTCCTGGGGTCCAAGCAATGCAGTTATGCACGGCCATAGTTCTTCACCTTGTAACACTAAACTTTACATACTGGTAGGCGTTTAGTCTAGACAAATTTTATGCAGGGTGGGACCCCCAGTAACCACCTCACGGAGACGAGGGAGGAGAGAAGTGATCCCAGGGGGTATAATGCCATAGTTCTTTACCTAAGAATATGAAATTTTGCACACTGTTAGGTCTTTGGGGGGGCCACGTATCTGGGAGGAAAGTCCCCAGACGTCATTCCCAGGGATCCTGGCTGAAGCCTTTACCCACGATCATGGTTTTTAACCAAGGAGTACGAAATTTTGCATACTGGTAGACGTTCACCCCGACCACGTTTCAGGGAGGGTGGGACCTCGATGACCACCTCCCACGGGGGGACTGCTCCCAGGGAGAACAACCCCACAGGTTATACGCGGGCACAAAGAATTCCATATAGTAGCAAACCTTCGCCTTGACATGAGTTAATTGAGGGTGGGACCCTCAGGTTTCGCACGTCAGCCTCCACCGGAAACAATTATTCTTGTCCCCTTAGTAATTTGCAGGAGTGGGTTCGGCTATCAGAGGTGTCATTTGTCTTGTTAAGCTTACATATGCATGAAATATGCCATTCTCAAGTTAGGACTGCTACAAATTTAAGAGTAAATTGTTTTGCTATTTGTTGTTTATGGAAAATTTTATTTCAATTTAAGGAAGAAGGAATCAGAGGCTAGAAGCCCGCAATTTTGTTCCCCTCCTCCGAGGAAATACATACAGAGCAAAATTCAAGGTTTGTTCATTTCGAGATGCTTGGAGACATTGCATTTAAAAGACTGGAGGTCATAGACAGAAGGAAATAAACACAGAGGAAGACAATTCCAGAGCTGTCCTGTTGTATATATGAAGGACTGGGTGTAATGGTCAGCTTATGAATTACAGAGTTGGACAAAAAGGGTGAGAGTTTGCTGCCAAACAGGGACTGTGCGCCCGCTGGAATGGGGTGGGATATAAGCATACAGTAGTGTTCAGAGGAGCAATAACTATTGAAGCAGAAATAGAAATGAGATAAAGATGTAACAATGGGGGGAAGAGACAGATGTTGAATGAAGCCAGTAAGAGGAGGTAAGATGATATTTCCAAGATAAATCCCAAGAGAATGAGACCTCAGGTATGTTATGAGATAATACAGGATTGAGCTGAATATTGTTAAATATTAACGGATACTACTATGGAAGATTCTGATGAGTCGAAACATGTAAGAACAGAGTTTTTGATACATTAAAAAACAAGATTACTTTTACCTCTATAAGATATAAGAGCCAGGTCAGAAATTAGTTGTACTAAAGTCTAATCAAATGGTTGTGGAAGTAAGTGCTGGGGTGGAAAGGTGAAGTCATCAGCGTCTGAATGGATGGGGATAGATGCACAGCTTAGTAGGTCATTGACGAATGAAAGAGAGAGAGTTAGTGATAGGACAGGACCCTGAGGAACACCAGTATTGATAGCTCTAGGAGAAGAATGATGGGCGTCTATAACAGCACTCATACAACGACAGAAAGGAAGCTCGAAATGAAGGCACAGATAGGGCTGTTTGGAAATTACAGATTTATGCCAGACTCGATCGAAAGCCTTTGAGATATCAATTGTAATGGAAAAGCTTTCGCCAAAGTCCTGAGAAAATGATGAGCAGGAGTCTGAAAGGAAAGTGGGAAGATCGTCAGTGGAACATTTCTGGAGGAACCCATCCTGGCCATCGGAAAGAGGGTTGTGAGACGAAAGGTGCCTTTTTTAATTGGGAAAACATTTTAACTCTAGACACACAGGATGGTTAAGCAATTGGACGTTAGTAAGAGAGCTGGGAGCGGTTATCCTTCTTTGGGACAGACTGAATGAGAGAAGTATTTTGTATGGGCTGAAAGAAAGATAAGTTTAGAGTACTGTGCTGTGTATTATCAGTTGCCAGTTTTTGGTGACGAAAATAACTATTCGATAATAATAAGCAATAACCAAACTGTACAGTGGACTTTATTACTTTTTAATTTATCCTGTAATAGTGGTCACAATGGCAGATGGGCTGAAAATGAGACAGAGGCTGAAAAACTTCGCGAACTGGATACCAAATATTATTTTTTATTAAACTGATTTTCTTAAAACCAAGAATACTTAATTATTCAAGCAAAAACTTGTTGAAACTATTTTTAGCTCTCTTTTTTTTTTTTTTTTTGCCCTAATTTGACTAAATAATTTTCTTGTCCAGCTGATGGACCTACGCTAACTCAGCTTTACCTGACCTAACCTATTCTAACCCAAGCCAACCCAACCCAACTCAGTCCCATCACACTATATTAAACCAACCCAAATCAACCTAACCCAACACAACCGAACCCTAACAGACTAATCTAGCCTAACCTCTTCTACTATGACCTTCCATGAAATAAGAAATTGCCCTAATCGACAACAGTCCTGAAATTTGGGCCCTGTCATCGCCAGTGTTCCCTTTTATCTCCCCCGCCGCGCCTCACTCCCCCTTCCATTTCCCGCTCCAGATTATGCCCCAGTGTAAATTGCCTCGTTCTCGCCGATCACTACTGCTCACCACCCCACCCAGTGCTGCTTTTTTTATTCAGTCTTTTGCACTTTCCTTAGCCTTCTTTGATGCCTCTGCCGTTCAGCTTCATATTTTCTTACAGTTTTGGAACAATTATTCATCAGACAAAAATTTAAGTTTCTTTATATACTCGTTTAGAGCAAGATGACTCTCCCCTCCAAGTACAGTAGAATCGTGTTGTGTTCGGGAGGGTAAACTAGGTTTATAAATCGTCGCCGGAATTATGTAGATAAAATTCTAGGTCCTTTTATATTGTTCGCTGCTCCTCTGATTCTGTGTGTGTGTGTGTGTGTGTGTGTGTGTGTGTGTGTGTGTGTGTGTGTGTGTGTGTGTGTGTGTGTGCGCGTGTGTCCCCGCCAGAGGGTCTAATGAAGTACCTTCAGACAACCACAAGATTTTGTGTTGCCTGTATTTATTTTTTCTGCATCAAAATTAATTTCAGTAATAAGAGATAAAGGTAGTGTTTTTCAATGCATTGCTATTTCGGTATTTTATAACTGCAAATGATATGGATATTCCTGAACCATGTGTTTACATCAGCGTTTACATTTTCGATACCAGGCGACCAGGAATTTTATTGTTTTACCCAACAGCTATTTCTCTATTTACACTAATTTTTATAGTGAAATAATTCTCCTATTTCTTTATAGTTAGGACAGAATTGTATTTTCATATATTTTCATTTTCATGCATCATTAAGCGTATTTTGCAGGCAAGTATCATTTACTGTTACTGTGTGCTGAGATCTTGACCAACTATTTCACTGGGCACACACATGGCAAAGGAACTTCAATATTAATAAATATAAAGTGCTAAACATTGGCAGTAAAAACGTATTGACAAATTATAACATAAACAATATTAAACTTGATAGTGTAAACCATGAAAAAGACTTAGGAGTTATAACAAATGATTTGAAACCAAGCAAATGGGGCACAGAGGCTGTTAAAAAACCGATAGATTTAATGGATTCATAGGTAGAGCCTTTGAATATCAGTCCAAAGATATCGTCCTGATATTGTATAATTCCTTAGTACGCCTGTGCTTGGAGCTTTACGTCCAGTTCTTGTCACTGTTATATGAAAAGATATGAGTAACTTAAGAGAGTACAGTGAAAGGTGATAAAGATGATACCCAGACTGAGGAATTAACCATTTGAGGAATGATTAGAGTAGATGAACCTGTTCACCTTAACTATGCGCAAACTAAGGGAGGAATAAATTCAAGTATACAATATCTTCAAAGGACATGATAACATGGCTGTCATAAAGTACTTCACAGTAGATAGGTAGAAATATAGTAGAAGCAATGGACATAAAGTCTTGTGCAAGCTTTTCTACTCACAGAATGTTAAGCATTTCTCTTCAGTAGAGTTGGGCATGTAAATATATGGAACTAGTTGCCTCCATATGTGGTTATCTGTAACACTACTGACGTTTACAAACGGTCTGGAGGAATATTTGTCTTATAACCCCCAGCTACGCATGTTCACTTCTAAATAATACATTTATTAATTAAGATTTCTTCTAGTTCATAACATAGAGGGTATACCGGTAACCATAGAATAAAAACATGATCCTTAAGTTGACCAGATGTGTTTCCCTTGCAGGTTAAAACAGTATAGAAAATGGTTTCCATTCATCCTATCCTATGAAATTTCCATGACAGCCTGTCTTTGCAGTGTGGTGTTCCATCTCACTATTTCCTGCCGGCTTCGGCTGGAGGGTTTGGTGAGGGAGGGGAGCCTTCCTGCTTTCCTATCCTTGTCTTTGACAGATAGAATTGTTAGGTTAGTCATAACCTGTCCTGTAACAAACATCCTCGATAGGACCAATAGGTCTGTTGCTGTATGCTTTCCTTTGGTTTCCTCTGTATTGTTCATTTAGTACACTGTTAGCTACCACTGTAATTTGCAGCGCTTTAGTCTCTGGAAATAATTTTTAGGCTTTTCACTTGAATGGGATCCCGTAGAATCGCGGAATAGAAGACCAGGAACCAATTACCAGATGACTTCTGCAGTATCAGTAATGGTATCTTCAGATCAGTATCCTGCTTTTGTAATTATGTTCCCCACGATATTCAACAAATCAGCATCTTGTCTGCTTTACAATTACGATCTCGTTACATACGTTATAATGTCTTATCCTTGCAATTTCCAGACGTTTTTATTTTGGCCCGGATTTTTTTTTTTTTTTAATTAGAGGGGTCAGATATAGCCTTCAAAATCGTTTTCAATACACAACGTCTTTCCTAGGTTAAATAAAACGTATGGAGATAGCAGAAATGGTAACCTAATACGTCATCACAGTGATGGGATGAAACAACCCAAACCTCAGAGTGAGCAAGTGGCCCATGACCAATGGTACTGAGTTACCGTGTGAAGGACAAGTAGGAATATAAAATAAGTAGGTTAACGTGATACCTTATATATCTTGTCAGTGAACCATAAATATTTCTAACTTAGTATTACACACAGTTAGAATCAATTATTACCTGCATTCGAAAGGAATTTGTATCCGTGGCGGACATTTAAAAGTGAGTGTTGTTAGTATTGTATGTTTTGTCCTATACTTGCACACGCTCCCACCCTGTAGGTTCTGCTGTGGTACAAAATATATATATATATATATATATATATATATATATATATATATATATATATATATATATATTACACGTATCAACTTACTCCTAGACTTCTCTAGCTTAAATCTTTCTGGAAATAAAACATGACCAAATCTACGTTTCCTCGTAGACTTCCCAGAAGGACAAGCGTGGGGGCTGGTCCTGGTTCTTTGTTTTTTTTTTCTGTAGTAGGTTTGGGCAGTTTTTTTTTTTTTTTTCCAGAAAGGTCTAGGTTACGTTAATTATTCTGTTAGCGCAAGATTAGATTAAGTTGGTATGGTAGGATCAGATAAGGCTAAGCAGGGTTAAGTTTGGATGGCTATGTTAGGACTTGGAAACAACGAAGAACAACCATCATGAGAAGAAGAAAGTTAGCACTCGGAGCTAAAATGGTTTACAGTACGGAAATATGCGCCCTGGTGCTGGTGCAGCTGTCTCGAGAACGGTAGGGGAGTAGGAACGCCTCAGGGAACCAAATTATAAAAGTTTGTACGTTGAGGAGAGCCGACCCGCGTGCTGTGAGGCAGTGGGAGGTCAGGATGGTCCATTGTATTTTTTTCCCTCGAATTCTTACATCATCATCGTCATCATCATCATCATCATCATCACCATCATCATCATTAACATTGTCGTTACCGTTATCTTTTTCCACACTTAAGGATGGAGCAAAGTGGTATCCAGAAACAAGAAATGAGATCATGAAAGTTACCATATCTCACGATAGGTTAAATTTATTGATATTATGAGAGAGAGAGAGAGAGAGAGAGAGAGAGAGAGAGAGAGAGAGAGAGAGAGAGAGAGAGACAGACAGACAGACAGACAGACAGAGACTTGATCACTGGCAACTCAGTCAACCCACCGCTTTACGCATTTCTTGACAACTAGACACTCTTCTCATAAAGAAAAAATGAACTAAAAAAAGACGGAGGAAGGATAAAACCATCCTTCTCATCATCAACCTCCTCTCATTTGGTGTCCATAATTTAATCCCTCATTTTTCCTCCGATCTCTGTAGTCCTGCCTACACTGCTCCTTCCTCGCCAGGCTGAGGGACTTACTAATTAAGGAAAATTCAATCCCTTCTCCCTGAGATCATCTTACGCATCTTAATATGGCTCTCGGGCAGATGATTTGATACAGCTTAGCGGATGCCTCTCAGTGAATGAATAATTGATGCTCTATCCTTACCTTTCTGACAGGAAAAATGTCTCATGAGCTTAACAGAGGCATTTCGGGAGGGGAAAAAATTATATCCTCGAGTAAAGGGTTTAAGGTCATTTGTCGTATCTGCTATCTTAGCCACTTCTTTTGTAATAAAAGTAAGGATAAGAACACAAAAATTCAAGTTACTCGCATGTGGGTTATACCACCGATTTACAGGTGCCATGACTGACCGTGACATCAAGCCATACCACACTCGGTTGAAGCATGTTGACTTCTTTCGGTGGTGGTTGCCCTAACCAGTTTACCGGGATGAACAAAGCAAACTTTTCACGCTTGCCTGAACAGATATTTGTGTTGCTGAGGCAGTGATAGTTATGCAAGGTGTGTAGCAGAACCATTCCTCAAGCGACTTTCATCTTTATTTACAATGCAATCCAAAGTTTCCTAAGTCATTCTGATGTAAAAAAATTTAAAAATGTCTAATTCAGTCTAAAACAAATAGCCATTGATTACCGCGTATTCCAGTTCGCTTCCTTCTGATCTATCTACCAGGGATATAGAATAAAAGAAAATCCTTGCTGGACGACGAGCCACGAGCCACGCATATTTACTGCGTCCGTCTAGCCATGCTGCCTACTGGTACAGTCCGCCGCTCGAAACAGCAAAAAGGTAACCAACTTTCCTATTATTTTACCTCCAAATTTCCTACTTGATCCTATGTCATCTGTGCCTGACATGAATATGAACTTATGTCTGCGGGATGAAGTTAGGATTACTGGAGTTCGAAAAGTGATCCGTTGAAATTAGAAGACATTTGGTTAATTTCCCTTTCTGTTACACTTTTTCTTGCTGCTTGGACTCTGCCTCATCCTTCCCCCAGGTAGGAAAAGAGTTCTTTGGACTCTGTCCCACCTCAGTCACAGGTGGGATGAGTTCTGGATAATGATGATGTTTTAACTTTATAGTATGTATGAAGTATTATACATTTTTTTGGGTGTGCATAGGTGCACATGTAATGACCTCAGTCATATACAAGTAGGGTCAGGGTACTTATCCTCTCTTCGAATTAGAGACAAACCAGTATTTGTTTGCAGAATGGATAGACTGTGTTAGAAAACGACACGTTAATGCATTGTTCCGTTGTACGAGTAACTTCTTATGCCAGCGGAGAAGTAGCTATCCCACCAACTAGGTGAAAATTAGTTCCCCTCTCTGTCAGGGGCAAGTGTGTAAGTCTCCAAAGTCTGATAATTCTGATCAAGAGGTACCTGTATAGCTTCTCAGTGCGGTGTATTCATATAAAATATCATTAAGCTGGTTTTGTGTGAGCAGACTTTCACAGGCAGTGAGAATACGAGTAAGGAGGTGGAACAAGCGGGGTCGACTAAACTTTCAGTTGTTCCTGCGTGAGACACTGACACACAGCTACAAGTATTTGATACCTGCTGATCATCAGGATGAATATGCAGTACGTTTTAGCTGAATATTTAATCACAGATTTAATCAAACCGATGTAAGTTAGTTCGTAAAATTACTGATAAAACAGACTACCTCTGATTGAGTTCCTCGGGATTTCTTCCTTTTTCTTTCTGCATTATGTTTCTGTCGTTGACTAAAAACTTTGCAAACTAACAGATAGGCCTACCGTATAGAATCTGATCTGATCGTTCTGGTGCAACTTTATCAAGGTGGGATATAAGAAATTTGATAATGCTTATGTTTGTGCTACCTAAGCAGGAAGTACAAAAGTACTGGACAGATGCGGAAGCCCAGATACCTAATACTGACCTTGGCTCATGTCTTTTTTTTTTTTTTTTTTTTTTTTTTTTAAATGCAAGGAAGAAGGAACCAAAGGCAAAGAGCCCACAAAGAGTTCCTCCCAAGAAAAAACAAAAAGTGTACAACTGAGAGCCAAATGCAAGATCCGTTCATGTCTAAAGCAGTAAAGCACCTTGTTTTGGAAAATCCTTAACGAATGGCTATCTTACAGGGCTAATAAAGGCATGAGCATCTTAAAAATTAAAAAATTACTTGCAGCTGTTGGTTAACCAAAGAAGTGGGGAGATGACTGATCTAAGGAAGTAATAAAAGAATGATAAAGCCGTTCTGCTACTGGATCTGACATTCATGTTATTTCATGCTACCTCCGGACCATTTTTCCAACATCAGAGAGGCTCTTCGAGCTTCAGGGATTAGTTATAGCCTTGTTTAACCCTTTCACTAAATGAAGTTGTTCAAATCTTGAAATATGATCGTCTGGTGGTAGAAGAAAATCACAAGTACGTCCCTGTACTGGATTGGGTAACACGTCTTATATCCCGGTATTATTATTAACGTAACCCGCACCTCATTTGTCCTCCGTCAAAGCTACGGTCCTCCCCTCCAGGTTCGTATCCTGTTGGGATGAATCCAGGTGCCCGTGGGACAGATGTGGTAGGAGAGGAAACCTATCACGATTTTTTTTTTTTTTTTCAATGAAAAAGAAAAGACAGTGCACAGACAATTTTCCACAACCCTTTTTCATCCTGTAAATCAAAGTCTAACATGTGAGAGTGGCCTGATCTTAAGTTTATTTGTGAATCCTGGTTCTGAGCTCCATTAGCCGTCGTTTCCCTTTCCGGTTTTTGCTTTGACTTCTAATCCATGTTCAATATCCTGAATGTTAGGGAATCAATCCAAACTCTGCCTCAGGGTTGCCTTAGTACTCTCGGGCTCATAGGACTCACTATGAGCAGAATAAAATCATATGACATCAGGAGGAATGAAATACTAGAGTTGGTTCGATCATGGGAGTTAATAGTGAAACGATTAGCACTCTCAGCTGTAGAAAATCGTGTGGTGTCAATTACAGTAGACTATCACAACTGTCACAACATCTTTGCCTCCTTTGCCTTAACGTCTCTTTCAAGACAATTTGGTTGTAATTTCGCATCATCTAGAGGATACTAGATTAGACGTTAAAGCTTTTACCTTCTCTACTGTATATTCTAGCTTCACTGATTACTAGCGAGCGAGCGCAGAGAGCGAAGCAAGCAAGCGTAGCCGAGCGATGTTCACTCTACGATCAGCTGAGAAATGAGAGGAGCGACGTGACCCGGCCCGGTCCGACACGACACGGCCCGACCGCGATGGTTTTCAGAGGCAAATAACTTCTCAACTATGTGAGATAGAGAAGAGATTCCTTCAGCATATAGTAGGTACATTCAGTAAATTTTGTTTTTAGCTAAATATTTACCCATGAGACCAAACAAACCCCTTGGAATCCCAGCCTTTCCAAGGGAATGTACCAAGGGCTTCAATTGACATGCTCCACTATGAACAGAATTTAAAAAGATTTCCTGTTGTAACACTATGTTTTCTTGCATGAATTCTAACAATTAAATATCGGATATTACGCTCATAATTATATATGAACGTTTTTTCTATGTTTTGGGGTTGAAATCAACAAGGGCAATCGCCCTATTTCTGGGTTTAATAATTCGATCAATAACTAAGCGTTTACCGACACAGTTCGTTAACACGGCAAGTCTGGAACAGAGAACTGAACATTGCGCGTGAAATCAATGCTACGGCACCTCGCTCAATGCACATCCAGAGAGAAAACTTGAGAGAAAACGTGAGAAAGTAAATATTTTAGCTCAATTATTCTTCTGTTATTGTTCAACTACCTCACCAGAGATGTTGAAAGTTTACACCAAGATGAAATTATGATAACAAGCTTATGTACAGTCAGGGACAGTTCCGCATTACCCATCTCGCGAAGCAATGGTGTGAGACGGGTGAATGTGAAACGGCAGCCATACCTAATGTGTCTGGTAACTGTGAGTGTGGAGGGGTAGGCGGGGGACTGGAGGCAGAGGAGGGTTTGGTGATAGGTTGGGTATCACGTGTAAGTCTGCAGTGTATGACTCGGACGGTGTATGAGTTAATTTAGTAAGGATATATGATAATTATGATGCTAGCATTTTATTTAAAAAATTACATTTCTGTAGAGTTAGTGTTATTAGGAATGTCATGGATGTTTGCTGGATTAGGACAGAGGTTTGAATGCTTTCATTTCCGGTCGATTTTAACATGAGACGTTTTCCCAGGAGATATTCTTAACGATATAACATATATTCATATTTTGTGTTGACTCGAAAACAAAGCCATTATATATATATATATATATATATATATATATATATATATATATATATATATATATATATATATATATATATATATATATATATATTTGTTTAATTATCCTCTGTCATCCCACTATAAACATCCGCCTGCAAACATTTCCAGTGCTATTCTGGTAATTATTCATCTCGATCTTAGAGTCTAGGGTTGTGTGTAATAATTAAAAAAAAAATCAATATGAGTGATTGACAGAGTTTTCGTTTTCCTTTAGACAGAATGACATGGGAAGTGCTAATAATAAGATCAGTCTCTGTAACTATCATTCGTATCGAACATTACAAAACGAAGGGAATGTGAAAGCATACCTCTGACAGTTAACATGTATTATATATGCAGTAATGTAGACAGAGTACACAGACTCAGAGGACAATGTAATACCATACAAACAACATACGGCTTTTGTACTTTGAGAATACGTCGGACGCATTATCATTGACTATTGATAATGTGACGTAAGCAACTCTCCAAACCATCCCACCCCTGGCCACCCTCCCCCCCACACACAATTACCTAAAACTCAGTCTCGACCTAGATTATACAAAAAAGGATTAATTTCTTCTCTTAACTAAGATCATTATTTGCAGGAAGAACAAGAGACATGAGAACTATCTGATCTCGTTAGCTTCTTCCTTCCACAAAAACAATAACTCATACATTGTTATTTTCGTAACTAAAGACTTATTTTCTCCCAAAGAACGTGAGACAGAAAATTCTGCACTTTCCTTCACTATTCCTGCAAATACAAATCATAGTTACAAAAGGAATTGATAGTTTTCTCTGAACCCGTGTCCTGCTTGCCGTGGATGACTTGCGTTCATAAATATCAATGGACTTCAGAACAATAATTAGAAATGAACGACTACTTTCGAAACCCAGTAATGCTATGTTCATAGTCCAACAAACATTTCAGAATATTGTGGAAGACTTTCACACTGCTGCGACTAAAAAACAAAACGAAAATCTTGTGTACAATTTTCAACATTGCGATGACACTGCCCACTTTTCTCTTTCCATTCGTGCATGTGTTTGAAGGGACGAAACAGTAACCAGTAGGCCGGGTCCTAAGATCCAAACAATAAATATATAAATAAATATAGTCCAGTTTTCTTTTTATAATAGAGGGGATAACTTGCTCCTATTTAAAAGCAGGAGACCTGCAAAATATTATATCCGTATCATGTCTGTAAGAGGTGGCGCCTGGACACTTTATTATGCAGGCCTTAGCTAGCACACTGTGACCGTGCACTACCCAAAACTCACCACGAGGAGGTAGCTGCAAATGGAGTTCCACACCTAACCCATCTCAACCACCCTTCCATTATTCGAATGCTGCATTATTTTTCTTGATTTGAGTTTGTTTCTTACATACCCACCTCTGTTTCTGTAACCATAAACTTTTGCAAATGCTTCAGTCACCAGTTTTACTGTGCATTCAACTGACTGATATGGCAAGGATACTTTGGACACAGCTTTTCCACAAGTTCAGGATTTTCAGCCAAACCAGGTAGTTCAACATCAGTCAAATTCTTGAGGAGTGGTGGTTCTGTAATATCCACCACATCCCAGCTGATCATCTGTGTATAATGATCTGCCCCAAAATTTATCTCTGGTACTTTGAATTGTCTTCTTTCTTGTCTCTGGTTGTTTCTTGCTGCTGGAAATTTCTTCACTGCATCACTTCTGATGTCAATATCTTCATCAAATGCCATGTCCAAAACCATGTTTTCCGGATGGGCATAGAAAGCAATTGAATAGCTTGGGTAGTACCCAAACATTCAATTTTCATATATTTGATCTTGGTAACAGAAATGAATAGATGTTTTTGGCCATTGACACTAGAAGGATTTTTCTTAATCTCAAACCAGGTCGGAATGTATACAGTCATTAAATATTTAGCTAATGTTTTCAATGATTTGGAAGGAAGAGGTACTGAGCAAAACAGTTTCAAAATTCTTGCACATACTGTCAGCTATCTTGAATGTGCTAATGGACCTCGTTCAACTGAAGAGAATGATGCAGGAAATTTTCCAAATGACACTGCATACCATATAGGCAGAATATATTTTTGATCCTTACCTAAATCTAGCTCTGAATAGGTCTCATGAAGCTTCGCATCATCTACTGGGATTGGTTCAAAATTTACCACAGGGAGGTTACTAACTGTTTCTCCTCCCCTCTTTCCAATTTTTCCTTTGAATGCTGTGGGCCCTGAGGTTTCACCATCCAAATGTTTAAATATATGCCGAAATGGAAGCTCAGTGATGCGTAACAAACATATAAGCCACTGCAAAGGACGGTTAAGAAAATCTTCAATCAATTATATTACTCAGCCTTTGTCCCTGTGTTAACAGGTGTACCATCACACCCTATTGCAACAAGTATCTCAGTCTTCTGGCCACAGTTCACCAAGCACTGAGAAGTAGCAGCTGCTGTTCCCCAGTCAGGAGTTACATGGTCAAAGTATTCAGAGCTTGGCTCTTTAACTAATGAAATGTGTTCCTCAAAATTGCTTACTTGGTGAGTGGACAGACAACCATTTTCATCTTTTCTCTCTTCCAATGTTAATATTCTGTCTTTTTTTCCATCAAAATACAGTGTTGTTATGTCTTCTTTTTCTGTATGCTGCAGTCTTTCTCTGCTTGATTTTCTGGCATGTCTTACTTTTGACTTGCCTATACCTAAATTCTTGTTTTCAGGTGAAACAGGTCCAGCACCCACCAGAGCGGAAGTGGCACTTGCAGTGGCACTTCTATCACTCGCACCAAATCGATCAGCTTCTTTTGTAAACCAGTTCACAGTTGATTCGCATTCGTGATATCTTATTTTTCTTTTTTTCTTTTTTTTTTTTCTGCACTCGGACAATATGTTTCATCTGCACCATCATTTTCCAGACTGTCATCAGAATCACTCATTTCCTCCATCCCACTTTGACCTTTCTGACACAGAATCGCAAGTTTTCACTTTGTAGTTCTCTACACCCCTTTCTCTTTTTGCTCGTTGTAGCAGGATTATTGTTTCTTTTGTATCCACTTTTCCAATATACATCTATCTCTTTCCTCTTTGATCTGAAAGGAACTTTCTTTCACTTATGGGCACCTTTCTTTTCTTTGAACACTTACACTTTTCGAAGGATTCAAATTTGCAACATGAGATATTAAATAGCTCCCTCTGCATATGAATTTTATAGTTTTCAAGCTGTTTGTTGTAGCAGTCTTTCCCTTTGTTTTTCACTAGGGTCTTGTACTTAGAATTGTTGTCCAGAATCCTGTGTAATTCTTGTTAGGTAAACACAAGGAACTGAAGCTTTTCACAAAGAGACTGAAGTTCTGATCCAAGATCCTTCGCTGTTTCCTTCACTGACACTTGATTTTTCTGTTTCAGCAGAAAGTGTCTTTCCACATTCCACTTCGTTGGAAGTTGCTTGTCACAACAGTTTTTAAAGTGCCAAATAGCCTATATGAGTACAGGCAGACCGAGTAGTGTGAGCCATATTTGTAAGTCTCCAAGATATTTAGCTATTAACTATTAATACCTGAAAATGAAAACTAAAATATATGAGAACATAGAATAGATGATTTAAAAAACGAAATACAAGGTCTGACCTATAAGACTCCTACGACAGCATTGATGCGCCAGATTCAGCTAATGGCGAGATATTGATGAGACAGGCGCCACCTCTATATGCACATAGATTACATCAAAATTTTGCGGTCATGATACTTTCATTATGGATCAAGTTTTCTTTGGTATTACAGTTTAAAATTCACAAGTTGGATTTTTCGACCCGATCTATTTACCAGCGAACATGTGTCGAACAAAGTTTATAAAGGCAAATGCTAATAACGCATGGAAGAACTAGCATAGCTAAGGAACAAGCAAACACAAGATATGGCTAAGAAAATCCAGACCTAGAAATCAAGACGTGTGTGTATAGATAGCTAGATATATATATATATATATATATATATATATATATATATATATATATATATATATAGATAGATAGATAGATAGATAGATTAGATAGATATAGGTAGATAGATAGATAGATAGATAATATAGATAGATATGGATAGAGAGACGGACAGATAGATAAAGATATAGATATAGATATTGATAGATATATAAATATGGTTTTATGGTACATAGACAGATAGATAGATATGGACAGATACAGAAATATAGATTTAGGTATAGATATACTGTACTGTAGATAGCCGATACAGATATAGATATAGACAGATAGATATGTTATATCTGAGCGTGTGTCTGTAAGTTTATGTGTGTGTGTGTGTGTGTGTGTGAGAGAGAGAGAGAGAGAGAGGGGGGGGGGAAGGAAGGAAATTAAGAACCTTCATCGAATAATAAAAATAATGTGATCAAGAAAGGTAAACAACGTAGACTAAAAGGAAATGTCCATCAAGAAAGAAACGTTTAAGTGCAATGCATTAAACTGGAACCAAATAAACAGTGAAGGGAAGCAGTCAGTCGTTTTATTCAGAGCAAAATAATCTAGAGTAATCCTTCATATCAAGTGAACATTTAAAAAGTGGACATAAAGTGCAAGGTGTGTAAAGCTGGTGACAGCCGAGGTAATGCATGGGCTAATATTTTATGCTGGAGTGTGACTAGTTGCCTCATAATTACCATCGCGGGAAGCAATTAGCACTTCAGTACTCCCAGCACAAAGAAAAAGACAACTTGGAGTAAAATGCTTTGCTGCGGAAAATGTGGGAGTCTTATTTTAATTCATACTTGCAGTAAAAGAACAGAGTGTGAAACGTTTGATTATGTCGCAAAGGGTGGTAGGAATATGATGTTGTGCTGCATGTCAGTGTGAAAGGGAGGACGTGGCGGTAGTTAGACTGGAAAACCAACTGACTGCTACAACACCTACAGTGTGAAAGCTCTCTGGAAATAAGGTGGTACAACAATGCATTGAAAAGAATAGTATATTTGAGTTTAAACAATGCACAGCAAGCAGAGTCAGCGATTAAATTCGAACGTGGACACTTTTGCTCGGTATTTAATATGCTTATATGTGATGTTCCATATATGGAACCCTAAGGCAAAGTCTCCATCCGCTCTTAGTCCCTAATCATTCAGCGTAGCGTTCCTTGTCGCATTTGAAGAAAAAGTGTGACTTAGTGACGAATAGTTGTCAATCATAATAAACCTCGTTTTTTCAATAGGCATTATTCTTAGCTAAACTTTATCTTTCTTTGTCCATGATCGACAACTGTAGTGAAATAATCAGACAGCGCAACACTCGTACCCACCACTCGGACTAAGGGTCGAACATTTGACTTTGTCCTGTGACCTTGATTTTTGGTCGATTGCCGTGTAACCTTGACCCTTCATCTATTGTTTTAAAAACAAGTCGGCCCATTGGCTGACTCCCAACACTTCTTCAAAATTTAGTCCAATTCAAAGCAGAAGCGTTTTAGTTTTTCTGTTCACACACAGACACACTGGTCGAACTTGTTACCCTACCCAGTGACATCGACCTTTGGTGGATTTTTCTCAGAATCGAATTTCTCATTTTTGCCCAACTCTCAACCCTTCAACCAAGTTTAACTAAATCGGATGAAAATTATTTTAAGATGATCTCTCTAGGTCAGGCTTTGACTTAGTCCTGTGAGTTTGACCTTCGACCATTTGTTCTCAAAAACAATAGGCCAACCCATTCGTTGACCCTCAACCACTACACTAAGTTTGGTTATAATCTGATAAAAACTCTTTATTTCGTTCACACACACACACACACACACACACACACACACACACACACACACACACACACACACACACACACACACACACACACACACACACACACAAATAAATGTATAGTACACGGTCTCAGTTCAGAAATACAGAAGTAATAATTTTGCCCCATTACAAGCAACACTGGTATAATGCCATCCTAGTACTCATATAAAAAGAAGAGTTCCTCAGGAAAGATATTTGAATTACTGCTTTTCATGTATCTTATAAGGATACCTAACCATTTTCACCATATTATTATGCCAAGCACACATTTTTTTTTTTTTTTTTTAATATAAACCAAAGTAGCATATGTAATTTTATCTCAGATATGGACGAGTTTCAGGGTATGAGTGTTAAGGTTATGAAAGGAAATTATTGTTTACTGAAGCAGAAGAACGACAGGATATACGCCTATCGACTGGACGAGGGTCATTATAGCAAAAACAATATGCTAAAACCCAGTCTTTCTTCCTAGAATACGATTCGTAACAGTTACTGTTGTGTGCAGATAAGCAGCAGAGCGATGTGAACAGATGTGGAAATGTATGAGTATTTGTGGACGACTCTGGATGAATGTAAATGTATATGAGAATTTTGTGGGTTATTTTGAGTGAGTGAGGATTCATACAATTGAGACTGGGCGTAATTACTTCCCGAGGACTGTAAGTCCTATAACTTTTTGTCAGGAAAAGAAATTGACACTGTCTGCCAGTAAACTGTTAATTAAAGTGATTGAAACTTATGTATATCCCTTGTAACCTAAGACACTAAGCTCTCTCACTTCCTGTTAATATGTTGAGTGGAATCCTTTGAAGTATGGTTGAAATAAAAAATATAATACCAAGTAACATAAGATATATTTATTTTGATCTGAGACTTCATGGGTGGTAGAGCCATCACAATACTTATGCTTATTATTATATGGGTTCTGAGTAAATTCAGGTGACAGATGGCACCATAAAGGTTGGATGAGAAAGCTGCCTGTCAAAGGAAAGTGCATAATATTACTGACATCTAAAAATTAATGCTTAACTTGTAATCATACGTCATCTCTCCTCTAATATCACGGAGATTATTCAAAGTCATCTGACCTTATGCATTTGCTTTAAACACATACTGCAAGCAACATCTGAACATAGGGTTATCTGTTATACATACAACTGGCAAACCATAATCACACCTGCATTCCCCACACAAACACACCTGCGCCATCGCCAAACGCCTGTCTTCCAGTTTCATCCTTCACAGTCAGACCGAAAATTTATATCATCCATCATCATGTCTGGCACTGGAGGAGCGAGGGAGCTACGGGTCCTCGCTAAACTAAATGGTTTATGGAATTTGAAGGTTTTTCGCGTCTTTTAAACATTCCTAACATATTTACTATTGAGACTGTTGATTTTTAAGCCCTTACCAGGTATCCCTAAACGGAATTAGAGGAATACACTGAATCATACTATTTTTAGATGTAATTATAGTCAGTTTAAGTTACTTTTTATTGTATCATCGCATCAAAAATACTCTGTCTTTATCTGATTCTCTGAGCATCTCATTGTCCTAAAGTCAGACAATTTGAACTATCCACATATACCGTCAAGTCTCTTCACTCCATGCCAGAATCATTCTAGAATCACCAAGTTTACGTTAAGGTAGATTCACTATCTTTGTTAATTCTGTGTAAATTAAATCGTTGTTTATCTACAATAGTCACAATACTAAAGTCATGTTACTTCTGCTACATTTTATTCTCGCTTTAGGTTTGAAATAATAGTTCAAATTATCATACTGAGAAGAATATATGTTGCTACTGTAACAACCTGTCGCCGGGTATGAACACATTGGCATATAAATGTAAAGGACATCAGTTTTGTTTCTTGTCGGATTATAATAATTTTAAGTAATTCCCATGAGTTCCTAATGTACGATTTATTTTTTTTTCAAACGTATTCCTTTACCACCAGAAAATCGTACTTGGCTTGAGTAAAAACCTTTGAAGCTGTAGGCGTTATCTGTAGTGCGGATGCTGGGTATGCAAGTTCACAGTGGAACTCCAGGTCCGAAGTTCATTTTTCTTTTCGCAAATCTTCAGTTGTTGAAATATAACTGCAACCACCGAAGATATGAACGAAAGCATACATAATTAAATGCATTACATAAAATATTCGATAATCTATATCAAGAACAACAGCCACGTCCAGCCCGAGGAACCACGAACCATTCAGAGTTGTTGGACAAGGGTGGGAAAAAAAATCCTCCTAATAACCTGACTGGCTCCAACTTCGACATTTATTTTTTTCTCTATATCATCTGACATTATTTATTCGTATTATAATAATATACATCAGTCAGCTCAACACACAGGCTTGATGTGGCTTCTCCATTGTCGTAGTAACTAGAACGGTGGTTATCCAGCTTATCACGATACCAAAAGAAAATACTTTCATTGAAGTTTTGCAATGTTTCTCTCTCTCTCTCTCTCTCTCTCTCTCTCTCTCTCTCTCTCTCTCTCTCTCTCTGTATGGATGTACGTATGCATGTATAGATATGTAGATAAAGAGACAGATAAATAGATAGGTAGACAGACAGACAGATAGATAGATAGATAGATACACGGACACAGATAGATAGATAGATAGATAGATAGATAGATAGATGGACAGATAGATAGATATAGATATAGAAAGATAGATAGATACACATGTAGATAGATCGATAGATACTGTATGTGAAGTTATCTTGATATCAATAAGATTCACGTATTAGGTAATTTGAAACACTTGCTCTTAGTGAGGATACATATTTATATGTTGTGCTGCTGACTGACTTTCGTATTCTAAGAAATATCGTAACATTATCTCGTCCAGCAGTATCATGGGTACAGATATCAAAGCAGTCGCTCAAGTTTTCTGTAGGTAGGCTAGTGCGCAAACCTAGCGGAGATTTTCTCTCTGTATGCAATGTTAATGCAAAGTTCAGTAGTTAGAGTTACCTAATTTAACATCATGTGTTGTCTTTTCTATTGAATTCATATATCACTTAGGTAATTTGGTATATTTAAGCGTTGGTAAAAGTATACTATTTAGGAAATATATAGTGGGAAAACATGGGCAATTATTTTCTTACAATCTAGCTGAACCATTTTTGTCAGGAGACTTTACTGTCATCTCTTACCAAGCATTCTCTTTCACAATTTTTACATTTACAGTTCACTGTGTTCCTTTTTTTTTCTTTTTTACTGTGAACTGCGGAGATTGACCACAATGACTGTGACGGGAGGCACTATTTACTGTTATACGCACAGATACCTTACAGTAATCAACGCACAGCTGTAGAGTAATAGCTTCATTATTCACTCCCCGTCATATTAAACGGCAAAATATCAGAGACCGGGAGTGTGAGGAAGGGAAGCTGTGTCATGATAGGGAACAATGATGGAGATGTGAACAAAGCTGATATAACTGATACGACGTTCAGTAAAGGGTGTGGCAAACAGTGGTGAATGTGTATCAAGTGAAAGGCGGAATTTCCAACAATAAGGAATGTGCTAGAACTGAAATATGAGTGCGATTCGTTATTTCAATTCCAGACGCGTAAAACTAAGCCGAGAAAATCATCCACAGTATCAAAAGTACTGACAATGCATCGTAACAGAGTGGGCTCATGGAGAACCTTACCATCTTCGTCTCCCCTAAGCTAAAAATTATCCTCTGCAGGTAGCAATAATACGACCAAAAATATACTGCCTTTCCTTTTGCAATTTAAGTTAACACATATGACCACAAACCCACTTTACCAAAGCCTTCCCACCGTCCCAACCTCACCGTTTCCCTTGCTCCTTTCACACCTCTCACGTACTCCCGTCACGTGCTTTGGTGACATGTGAAACGAGAACTGTGGTGTGGTGGGTCAGCTGATGTAATTACCTGACTTTCCCACCTGGCCACCCGGGACCACATGTTACCTGGTTGTTAGTGAGTCTGTTTTATCACTGTGTTAGATGCTTCTACGGGGGACAACGAAAGAACATACATACATACATGCCTCATCTATTTCTGTGTTGCCCCATGAGAAGCGTAGGAGCCAGGGGCTAGGCAAGTTGTTTCTAACATTTTAGATGAGAGTCACCAGCCTCAGTCATCCCTGAGTGGCATTACGTGAGCAATAAACACCAGTCATCCCTTGAATATAAACCTACAGAAGTTTAATCCGCTTGAAGCGCCTTAATTACTCACTAAACCAACAGGCGCCATAGTTTAGTTCTATGGTTACCACCCAGCGTAGTAAATGGTTTCCTGGAGTACAGGAAACCATTTGGCTTGTCAATCAATGTAGCGTCACCAGCAGACAGAAGGAAGAGGAAAGAAAGAAGGAAAGAAATACAGATTCGTTTATTTATTTATATGTGGGGCTATTGTCACTGCACCGGGCGATCTCAGGTTACATAGTTGTAAGCAAGGTTGTTGAATTTATAAGTGGGGCTGTCTTATCACTGTCTTAGAAGCTGCTGCGGGGGACTAGGAGCGATCTGGTTATATATCTATAGGTTACATATTGATAAATGACGGTGTTTTATTTACCACTGACATAGCCGATTAACACGTTTACTAGAAAACCAATTAACATAGTAACTGATTCAAAGTGACAACTGGAAAATTGCACAGAAAAGAAAAAAGATAACGGATAAAACTGTCTACCACTGTGGACTTACGATAGACGAGATTTCATTAAATGGAAAGCAGAACAGAGATGTGACAAATATACATAACACCTCAAACACCATTGTTCTAAAAATGGCAAATTCTAGCGTTCATCAAACGTCAGGAAGCCTCAGCCATATATTATGGTTCAGAAGGGCAGACTATAATGACTTTATCGGCAGCATATACTAGAAACATGTTAACAGCCGCTATGAAAGTAGTATGTGCTGATCGGTGACAGCCGCGAGCTAAACTCTGTCATGACAAAAGTTGATGGAGCAAGCAGGCATTGAAGGGTACAGAATGGCAGGCGAAAGCCAAGTAGGTTATTACACGATAAGGCGTTCAGAAAGATGATGTCCATCCTGAACACATAAACAACATTACATAAACCAAAAGCTCAAACTCTTTGCAGTATTTTCTGTTCTTCCCTAAAGTTTGGCCAGCTCATGTTGCCCCTATTGTTAGTCGCGTTTTCTTGCTTGGTTTCTTCTTTAATTGTGGCAGGCGCTTCTACTCCTTGTAGTTAACCGATTTCGACCAAACTTGGACACAATGACCAGCCTATAACCTATACTCCGTTTTTTTTTTTTTTTTTTTTTTTTTTTTTTTTTTGAGGCGAAGATGCACTTGACAGGTTGATGATGATTGACTGAATGCAACATGTCCAAAAAATATTTACTAACCCAAACTTCCCTCTCAGATATTTGTTGTCAGTTAATAATGCTAGATTATGAAGTAATGTTGCATTCAGCCAATAATCAATCTTTCAAGTGCATCTTCGCCTCGATTAAAAAAACTGAGTATAGTTGTGTCCGCAAGGTTCCGGTTGCTACGCAGTTACTCACTGACTACGAACCGCCGAGAAAAAAAAAAAAAAACTTTTTCGTACTACTAATGGGCGTAGAAAGGTCTGACTTCTTTAGGCGCAATCAAGAGGCCATTCCCTATTGGGAGTGTGCCATCAATTTCCTATCTCTCTCCTCTGGCTGTCGAATTGCGGCCCTGCAAATATTGGCCTCAGCGTCCCTAGCAACCAGTCTGGTTTGCTAATGCCCCGCTAGGTCCCGGTGGCTAGATAGAATTCAATGAAACTTTGCATGCTTATACACTACATCTTTCTATTGCTCACCAATTGTTACATTGGCCAGGTCAAAGGTCAAAGGTCATCAATTGCGAAAAGAGTGAAAATAGATAAAATCACTATATTGCAGGGGGTGGAATGCTAAGGCTCCGAAGATTATTAAGCCAGGGGCATGATTCTTGGGTGGAATGTTGCACTTGAGTACCTCCATACAAAAAAATGACATTTAGTGTCGAAACTCACTTCAAGTACCCGGCTAGAAGTTGTACCTCTGATGGGCCATTCCACGAATTTCAAGGTCCTCATCTCCACAGTGGGTAGATGGAATCAAATGAAAGTTTGCATGTTTATAGACGTTAATGAGTACTACAAGTGTTTTTCGTATATGCTTAACCTATATCCACCAGGTCAGGGGTCAAGGTCATCAAGTGCAGTAAATATGAAAAGTGCTAAAATTTCAGTCTTGCTCGCGCGAAATGCTAAGGCTCCAGGGATTTTTAAGCCAGGACCGTGATTCTTGGGTGGGATTAGGTACCGCAGTACAGGAGTGACTTTTCATACCGAAATTCACTTCCGGTCGCTGACAGAGCTTGGTCCGCTTACAGTAGAGCTGGCCATCGTCGCCTACCGGCTTGTATCTATTAATCCGTATTAAATAACGGGAGTCTTGAAGACCGTGATCCATCTGTTTCTTTGGAGGTCAGTTAAAGAAGAAGGCGCATCTCATGAGCAACAACTAGTTATCGAAGTAAAGAACAAAACATTAATAACCCTACAATACTTTTTCCTTCTCTCCAAGTGAATGCTAATTTTGGTTATGCTCCAGCTGGCAGTGACCACAGTTTTAACTCGTCAGCAAAACCTGCATTCTTACCTTGAACCTTTAGTAGTATTTCAGCCAGGGTCGGAGCAAATCTTGGAATTCTTGACTTTAATAACAGCTGATGTCAGAGAACGTTCTAATTTCCATTGTTCTGACTACCTCCAAACGAGTTTATTCATTATGGAGAAAAGAACTTTAGTAACGAATAAAAATATAGTGTAGGCTATATCTAACCTCTTTAATTGGAAAAATTTGTAATAAGCTGAATAAATTCGACTACAGATAGCAAGAATGAAACAGGAAAGACGTGATCATAGTAAGGGATTAAGAAAAACAAGAAACGACACCATGTAATAAAACAGTATGAACTGATGTCATACGATTAACAAAAAACGTTACAAGGCAAGTCATTATAACACTGTCTGAAGCAGCAGAATTTTTCTTTTTGTATCTCCAGGTGATTTTGCTTATATTAAGTGTATTCTGTAGTGGTGAATAATTTGATATACTGTAGTTCTTCCCCTCCTGACCCAGCAGAGTTTTGCATTATCTTCTCTTTAATACTCATGTTCCTCAAGCTTTCCCCTCTGAAGGACGCGGTCTCCCCCCTTCCCTCGCTGCAGTAATGATGATTCTATCAGGCACGTGTCCAGCGCTTGCAAACAATAACTTATTTGATTAAGAGGTTAACTGGCACCTGCTGACGTCTGAGTATTAGACTGAAATAATTCAAGTGTGTTTAACATTCATTTGAGCGACCGAGAAGTGCACAATAATGATTTATAAAGAGAATTTTCGCATGTTATAAAAGCAACATTAATTAAGACAAGAGAACAGCAGTTTGAAATGGGATATTTGTAATGTTTCACTAAAGGCCATGTCATTTTGATGTTTTTTCCTGAACTAGACTTTCCATAAGAGTATGAAAGAAAACTAAAAAAAAAAAGTAGTTCATTTTCTCCGACATCAACCTCAGTCAGGAAAAAGACATTTCAACAACTGCATTTGAAATTATGCGGTGAGTTGATGGGATTTTCCAGCCTAGTCCATAATGCCCTTTTCAGCATCACTCATATTCGCCCAACAAGAAAATGTAGCAGAACAGCTGGATACAATGGGGTTGGGAATAATCACTTTGGCTTCGGCAATTTTGACGTTTTTGCGAGGTGCGCGTCTAAATATTCCGTAATAATGAATGAAGATTGTCCTTCTGGTACTTAAAATTCAAAACACCATATTTGGAGAGTAAGAGGGCAGTTTTGAGGTTGTTTCGCTCGTCTTGTCATATAGTAAGGCGCATAAGTTTTTCGGATACTTTTTTGTTGCATGTACATTATCGCTGACGGCTAGTGAAAGACTAAGTTGCTGCATGAAATTCGTGTGTTCCCTTGTGTTAAATTGCAGATAGTCTGAACTCAGTGATATATTTTTATGAACATGGAAACAATGGGTACTTTTAACTGTGTGGAAAAAAAAAAAAAAAGTTCATACATTTTATCTTTCACTTATTTATTGAACTGCCATTTTCTTTCAAAAGAGATTCATGCAATGCCTTCAAGAAAGCTTTAGTCAGTATAGCTCTTTCTTACTGAATGTAAAAAGCAATTTTTCATTCATCTGGACGATCATAATCATGTGATCACGTCGATTGAGCTGATTCAAGGATGCGTTTTGACCAGAACAGTGAAGATTTATTCCAGACAGAAACACATAATGAGAATAAGAAAGATGAAAAAGCCAATGTACATGACGTGAAGCATCGTGGGAAAAACTGTAAATGATCAGCGTTAAAAATCAACACGCATGCCGAATGAGCTATGCGAAGACTGTAGAGATCATTTAGAATAGGGGTGGCCAACATTTTTTTTCTATCAGCTGATCGGACTGTGTACTTCGTTATTTTATTTATTTATTTATTTATTTATTGTGGGGGAGGGGGCTTTAACGGAGTCGAGAATTATGCCGAAACGCACCTCCTTCGGTCCGATTACGTATTATTATAGTTAATTATTGCTGCCTCTGGACAATACTTATATTTGCAGTGATGGAGTTATGAAAGCTTCTATTCTACAGTCTGATTGCTGCTCACACACACCACAAAGCCAGTCAGGAGACAGGACGTGTGTGCTGGGCAATCCCCAGGTCCTGTCCTCCCCACTTACTATTTTTTAATCAGTCCATACCCCACTGACCGGGCTAATGTATGGCCCGGCCTGCACTATTTGTGCAGGAAATCTTCGAACGAACGAACGAACGGTCTGATTGCTCTCCATAAGCTGAATACAGTCTTCTACAAGTATCAAGACCATAATAAGAAATGCGTCACCAGACTGAAGGGATTCGAAGGTTTATTAACTTCAACGCTGAAAACACAGAATGGGATTTTCTAGCAATATGATACATCCAATGGTAAAACAGAACACCATACGCACTAATCAGTGGGGTCTCTCGGCTTTATTTCCCAGGAACATGCTGCTCACATCTAGCAGTAATGGGAGGCATTCCAGTTACTCTATCCTATCTCTGTCACCACAGTTTTATCACAATTTCAGTTACATAATTTTATAGCGATTATTTTTGTGGCCAAGTTCCCAGGTCGCAGACTGGGGGGGTTGGAAATCACTTGTGTAGAGGATCACGGGGGATTCAAGACGATGGAGATTAATAATAATGGGGTAATGGTGACGAAGCAGACGGGTCGGCTGTGGAAAAGGGGTAGGAATATTATGCGAGGCGCCACACAAAGACGGGGTGACGAAAGGGCGAGGAGCATTATCACTGTTTATTTAATGCAGAGCCACACTCTGACACTGTGTTTGTATCATCAGCTTTATGGTGTCAAACTTTCCCCATCAAGGATAACAGGCATTTTCATCAACGGACACACCTTTTTGCCTCAGTGGGCGAATAGTGAATTTTTCTGCATTGGTTATAACCGTCACAAACAGTACCACATGACATGTTCGTTCCCCTGATGAGGTGTGTGTGTAAAGACAACGACAAACGGTCGCCAACTGCGACTACTTCACAACTGGAGCATGTCCTGGACTTTCACCCCAGAAGATTCATAAACAAACAGAACTGCTTCAATGAGCAGAGAAATATACCAAGTTCTTCTCACCTTAGGAGTATAAGTCAGTAAAGGAAAGCTAAGTATTAGGGCACCCTTTTTTCCCCAGCTACACATGGTATGACGAAAGCGCTTGACTTAAAGCTGAGTGTTTACTGAAGAAATATTGCAAATTTTTTGTCGTACCATAAAAATATATTTTGCATCCCATTCTCTCATTCTCATAATCTACTCCCTTACCTCCCTCGTGTATGTCTGTCTACATTGGATTCGTTGTTCTTTACTATACTTCGGTTAAATGTGTTCCTCTCACTGTCTACTTTCCCATGACACTGTCCTCTCTCTCCTCGCGTTTTTTTTTTTTTTTTTTTAAATTCAAATCATCATCCCATTCTTGCTAACAGCTTGAAAGTAATGGCCAACTACCTGAGGTCTGCATTTTTTCTGTGTCTCTTCTCTCAAATCGCCCACTCACTCTTACCTCTCTGGCCAATCTCTTTCATCCTATCTCTGATATCGACAAAGCTTCTTCCACAGTATAGCTGACCCCCCCGAACCCAGGTTTCTCAATGCCACTTCCTTCGCCCTTACACATCCAGCTGTGCAGCCAGGGACCTGAAAGTAAACTTACTAGTGCGGGTCGTATGCTGGATGAAGAGCAAACTTAACAAAATTGAATTTCTGCCTTAATGACCCTCATGTAATCAAAAGGCATTAATCATAGGTCCTCTTCATCTTCCATCATATGCTGCTAATTCACGGAAGCTGCCTCTCAGACGCCTGTAGTAACTCTTGTTACTGTTCCTCTTTTTAGTCTTATATGTCAGTTTTTAAAAATACGTTATTGTCTGTGCAATTATGCTAATTCTTTGCTGGGCGTCAGTAAAAATCTTACTTTTTTTTTATGCGAGGAAAAAGGAACCAAAGGCTGAGCCCGCATTAGCGTTCCTTCCAAGAATGAAACAAAAACAATACAAAAAGAGCCAAATTCAAGATCTATTCATTGCGAGATGTCTGGACACACTGCGTTTGAAAAACAGGAGATCATAGGAAGTAGGAAATACAGACAGAGGGAGACAGATCCAGAGTTGACCTGTTGTATAAATGAAGGACTGAGAGTAACGGTTAACTCATGCATTAGAGAGCTGGACAGCAAAGGGATGAGAGTTTGTTGCTAGACGGGCGCTACGCGCCCGTCGTAGAGGTGGAGGGATGGAAGCAGACAGTTCAGAGGGGCAGTGGCCATTGAAGTAATGACTGATTATATGTGTAAAGTGAGGCTACGGAGTAGTACTGAAATCATCCCGTGTCTAAAAAGAAGACGTCAACCAGTGCCTCAACCAGGGTACATGTAACAGAAAAGCACTTTTAAAATGAACTTTGAGGAAACTCCCCTGCAGGACAGTTCATACTTTCCTTGTTCTCATTTCTTTCATTTCAAGAGACCCGAAACTCTAAGAAGATTCAAGTTCTAAATGAGAAAGCGATCATCCTACTTATTTTTACATTGAATAGCCTCCTGAGTGTTGGCGATGCACCTGTGTGGGTATGAACAACTGAACAACGGTTGTGGCCGATCACACTGGTTTCGTGATACCTGTATGAGGTAGAGAAGATAACCAGATCGACTGAAACAGATGAGGAGATAATGTTTTCCTTGTGGTGTGGGATCACTCACGAGTTAAGCCTGTCCAATAGAGGTCACCTTTATCTCTCGAATGTGCGTCAAACACTGACAAATAAACTTTGTCAAAAGCTGCCTATATGTTGTGCCTCTCGCGTGATTTCTATAAAGAGAATGAGATGTGTGTGTGTGTGTGTGTGTGTGTGTGTGTGTGTGTGTGTGTGTGTGTGTGTGTGTGTGTGTGTGTGTGTGTGTGTGTGCGTGCGTGCGTGTGTTTGTCTCTGTGTCTGTCTGTCTGTGTCTGTCTGTCTGTTTGTCTGTCAGTCTGTCTGTTTGTCTGTCTGTCTGTTAGGGGCTCGTGTGGGAGGGGAGGTAGAGAGCCGCAGCAACATGTTTTTTCATCAGTGGGTCAGCTCGTTTAATTTCCCCACAGAGCTATACAAACACTGCCCTCGTTATTGTCCCTTTGCTACCCTTAGTCGACCCTCTCCCTCAATACCGGGTGTGGCATACTACTCATGTTGTATATCTTGCCTTAATATATTTTCTTTCTCGTGAAGATCTTAGGTTCATACATTTGCTTTCTTGTGCACATCTTGTCTTCACGTATTTTCTTTCTCATGTATATCTTAGGCTTATGTATTTTATTTCTCATTCATTCTCATGTGTATCTTCGGTTTATAAATTTTAATCTCATGCATATCATGACTCCATATATTTCCTTGTTTGCTTCATATATATATATATATATATATATATATATATATATATATATATATATATTTCCATGCCAAACACTGCCCTCATTATTGCCCACTCGTCACCGTCACTTTGGCTTCTTTCTCAATATAGGAGTCTATCGGCGCTCTCTTTCAAATCCGGATTTATTGTACATCTCCGTTTTATATATTTTACTTCCCATTGTTATTTCATAGCCTGTTATATATCCATTCCCTCATATATACGGTATATCTTTGCCTGATGTACACTCCTCCCCATAATGTATATCTCAGCGTGATATATTTCTTTAATTGTGTATAGTAAGTGGTTATTTAATTTTTATCATATGTATATCTTAGCTTATTAATAGTCTCTATCATATGTTTATATTATTCTTTCCATTTATATTTGTAACTATTTTATGAGGGCCGTGCCTCGAAGGTAAATGTAGATATCAGCAAGGTGATGAATGTTAAGGGATATTGGGGAAAAGGTGATCCACAGTGTGATGGTTTGGTAAGTGGAAAGAGACTTGAATATAGTAGAGATATTAAGTACCTGGATGCAGTGACAGAAGAAAGAGGTAAATGTTCAAGGAAGTGGAAAGTGCCACAGGAAAGGAACATGAATAGTATTATGAAGATCTTGAGAAGAAGCAGAAATCTCAGTCTGGCGGCTGGGAGAGGGCGGCATGAGTTATAGTGCCTAACCTAAAATTCGGGTATGAAACTGTGGTGTGGCATGAAAAAGAAAAGTCAAGAGTAAGAGCAGTGCAGATAGGAATGCTGAGGAATGTGTGTGGAGTACAGACGGTGGATAGAATAATGAATAATTTGATTGCAAAAGATGAGGAGTCAGAAAGCCTGTGGCCACCTGAAATGAAGGGAGTGCGCTTAGATGGTATGGGCATGTGGAGAAAATGAGTGTGAATTTAGTGGTCAAAAAGATATCCCTGACCAAATTTGAAGGTGGAGGAGACGTTGTAGGCTTTTAAGAAGGTAAATATGTGGTAAATGAGTGTGTAAGAGAGTAATTGGAGCTAACGAGGCATGGAAATTGAGAAGGGATCGAGCTGGATGAATGAATTTTTTGCGGAGGAGTGTATGACCAGGGTTTGGCACTCTAATTTAACTTGACAGTCGTTGAATTAACTATCAGATAGGTAGGAGTAAATATGTACGGACTTTTTTATTTATTTATTTATTTTTTTGTTTATTTATTTTTACTTTCGGACGCAGCCTGGATTCCGGGAGCTTGAATAGTGAATGAATTGGAGTGTAACTCATTTGATTGGTCAAAGTTTGGTTAGTGTCTTATTTTGTAAGGTTCTTTCCGGCTCTGTGGACCCCACATCATCCAACCTTGGGGTGGAAAATGATGATGATGATGATGATGATGATGATTTAAAGTCAGGGAATGCGAACGAGGATAAATATTTCAATAAATTTAATTCTTCGATAACACACATATTTTCAGTGTGCGGGAGTGCTGATGTGCTCTGATCATCAGTATTTAGCTTGGCCAGCTGGTTTCAATGCCCAGCTAATGATAAAGTTATGCATTCTATGGTTCTTATACTG